>NW_026099572.1:63430959-63573185 GCF_025091365.1 Daktulosphaira vitifoliae | reverse complement strand
AAAAAAAAAAAAAAAAAAAATCATTCCAACAAGGCACTATATTAAATCATACAGCTATAATTTATATGTATTATAATATCACTTATCAGAGAAAAAAATTGTACATGATATTAGATTATTTAAAATTAGAAATTTATATTATAATATAGTCGATTATATACCCTTGCCACACCATAATTTTTACTTAAAATCTTCTAATTTGTAACAAATAAATAATGATTTATTGTAAATCTCTATAAATCTAACTTTGATAATTTTGAAATAAATGAAAAATTAATAATTTATTTTTATACATAACTCATCAAAATTATTTTTTAAATAAATACTTAATTGATAACTTACTTTAAGTTTTATCAAATCTTCAATCTCCCGAGTAATATGATTAATATCATTTTCAATTTTACTCAACTTTGGAGCAATATCATTAATTTTTTTATATTCAGGGGCAGGTTCATCAATGGTAGGTGAAATTGCTTCTACTTGAGGATTATATGCACTTGTAGAGGGGGGTTCCTACAAATAAAAAGTTTTAGTGTCAAAGCATAATAATTTTAGCAAGTTAACTTACAGCTATTTCTATTTTAAGGGGTTGCTGTGGTGATATTGGATGAAGCAACTTAGGTTTTTTCAAAGGTGGTGGAGGTCCATGATCTGGCCTTTCTCTCATAAAACTCATAGAGACTGTATTATGTGAATTATGGTTTAAGGATTCATCTCTATAATGTTCCAATCTATAACAATGAATAAGTAGTAAAATTCTATAGGATTTATTTGAAGTAAAAAACACATTTTTAATAATAAATATATTAACAGAAATTTTTATCATTATATTCATCAACATTCATTTTTATGTGAAAAATTATGAATCTATAAAGTACTAAAAATATTAACTTACTGCAAACGACTTCGTTGATAGTAATCACTAGTAGCTGATAGCAATGATATACGATTTTGTCTTCCAACTACTGGCATCATATCACTTCTTGATAGCTCAAATGGAACACCAATTGTAACACCTCTATCAGATATCTAGATAAAATTGATAAAATACTTTTATCATGTTGGTTTTATCAAATTAATTTAATTATATAAAAAGAATTACATTTAATCCTCTTGAATGATATGGAACATCCCTGTAAGCATTTGAAACTGTTGTTGTAGCAGGCATGTACATAGGTTGAGAAACGTATCGTACATTAGCAGGATATCCAACATAACTATTGTGCACTGGACCAGCACCAGATGAAGATGTCTTAAATGGACTATTTTCACCTGATACTTGAGCTGCACCATGGTTAACATTTCTTCTAAAAATTAATATATAATAAATTATACTTAATATATCATGAGATTAGCATAGTTACAATACAAAATATAATAGTAATACAATTCTTCAATGATTATTTTTAACAAATTAAATATTTAAATTTTAAATTATTCTTAGGAAAATAAAAAAATTACAAGAGATTAACTATTTTAAAACTAAATTATAATATAATAATCACTGGCTAATGAAACTATATTTTTTAAATTTATATCATTTAAATAAATTACATAAAAATTATGTCATTTAACTAAAATAAATTAATCTATTTAATAATTATCATTACAGGGTATTTAATTGAAATGTTGTACAGTAATATAAAATCATTAATAAAATACAACATACCCATGAATTTGAGAATTTCTTTGAGGATAAGCCATTTGTGCTTGTGAAGGCATGGCAGGACGGTCCAAATGAATAACTGTTTGTTGAACAGCTTCCATAACAATATTAACTGGACCAAAGCTGTTTTTTTTCCACTGTAAGAATTATAAAAATAATATTAATAATAAACATTTTTTTTTTAATTTTGAAAGTAAATTTAATAAAAAATATGATGATAGATAATAAATATGATCATATGGTCCTACACTAGCCTTAACTAAACTATAACAAAACAGTCTAATTTGTATAAAATTTAAGTTAAAGGAATTCTACAGATCTTATAAATAAGCTGTTTAAACATAAAATTAATATTTAATTTTCTAAGAAATAGAAAATAGCTATCTCTTTTAATTTGATAATTTATAATAATAATGAATTTATTTCTTATCAAAAACTACTTTTTTTAAGGATTTAATTATTTCTTCAATATATTGAGATGTATTCAATATTTTGGTAATATATTTCAAAACTTTTCATATAATTATAAAACTATTGAAAAATAAATGTCATTTTATTAAAATATGAATTAGCATTTGAGATATTCTTTAAGTTCATTTATGCAAACAAATTGAAGCTTGAAAAAGTCTTATTTCATAAGTTAACAAATATATAATCACTATCATTGCCAATATCTTGTCAAGTTTTACAGAAGTTTTTAATTGGATTTTAAAAACAATTTGATACACTGTTTTGAGTGTTTATAGATAGGTTATATGATCAGTATGTTGTCCAATTAAAATGTTTGTTTCTTATAATTAAAATTAACCTATATTTTTTTAAATATAAAGTTTTCAAAGCAATTGGTATATAAAAAACTGTTATTTGTAATAAACATTTATTTAATTTTAATAATTATTAAAAAAATCTATTTTGAAAAAAAACTAGTTTAAAACTGTATAAATTCAGTTTTTAATATTAAAGACAAAACTAAAAAAAAATGGAGTTTTAAACTTTAGTTTATAAATAATTTTGAAAATAATTTCTTAAAAATCAATATAACAATAGGTTGCAATTGAAATAATATTATATGTATCTTATAATTGTATAAACTAGATTTAATTGATTTTTGAAAAACAATCAAAGCACGGCATTGACATTGTTGATTTATCATTTATCATTTGGTTTTAGAAACATGCAATAGTTGTTTTAACATAAAAAATGCTACAACATGGCCACATAAAACTTATTAGGTCATTTTCGACGGACCACGTGAAGATGAAATATCAACGCCTATGACCCAAAAAAATTATAAATATTATATTTACTTTTCACTATTGCATCAAATAAGCATGTTTTAGATATTGGATTTGCGATATCAACAACGGGAACTCAATTTCCAACATACAAATCTGTACCATTTTATTACAACCACGCACTACGCGATTGTGCGCACCGAATACACTAATTAAAATTATTTTAGTTAAAAGCACTTGAACTACGAACAAATTGTATAACAACTAACTTTTAACAACAAAACAAAAATATCAACATTTTTTCTTCCTCATTTTCGCTACTATGATTTTTATAATCCGCCTACAAAAAGTTCTCCGCTGGGGACGATTACTCGCTGACATCAAACATCTCTAAACAGGTTCGGGCAAATCCATACAGTTGTTCCCGTGAGGGTAAAGTACCACGTACAGTCTCACGGTATTTACAGTACCGTTTAGGTGGGGAATAAGTAAAACAAGGAAGGCGACTAGTCATTCGCCAACGAAACACAACAAAATGGATTTACCAGGCTTGCAGTTCTGTCTATCAGTACAATAATTATGGAACTTCATAACAAAGCGATACAATAAAATAAATTAATACGTCATGCAATCATAAGGTTATTTATTTATAAAACGAGCTTAAGGTATTAAGAATAATTCTCTTAATTTTTTTAGTATCAAATAGTCTTAATTGGATTATAATACGTAAACGTTTTTCAAATCAAGATTTTCGATTACGGTATAGGTATCATAATTTGTGTAAAGTAAAAAATATTAATAAAATTGTATACTACCGTTTTTTAAAAACAAATATACTGAATTTTTTACCTTAGGTATTAATTTACGAAATAGTCCTATGATGATAATATTTTTTTAATTATTTTTATTTAATTTTTCACAATTAAAAACAGTTTTATGATGAAATGATCAATAATTCTATTATTCAAGGAATTATTTTCCAAATTTAGATGCAAGCTAATCAAAGAACTTATATTAGAATTAACATAATAATAATCACTGATAATTTTAATCAGTGGTGTTAAATAAATATTTAATTTGATCAATAACTAATGATCATTAAATTTAAAATACAACAAACAAGCAATAATTTTGAATGACATTCCTGATTTAATATATTCAGTGTTGTGAAACTCATCGATCTAGTAACTGATAGTTAAATCAGAAACGAAATTTATCTGTATATCGAAATTAATTTTTAGAGAAAAAGTTAGTAGGTAATAATATTTAGATAATTCATATTTAATATGGCTTTTGCAATTGTTATATTATAAATGGACTTTAATAAATTTATTTTTAGGGATGTGTATTCAGATTACACGGATTACCCTAAACAAATGTTTGATCTAGTCTTGAATTTCTATTTTTTAAGAGTTTAAAATCCACTATAAAATATGGCTCTTATAAACAACAATTGCTCACTTTAATGATAATAATTTGTACATTTTCAAAAAATCTGTACACATCCAAAATATATATTGGATGTGACCAGATTTTTCATGTTTTATTACCGTGTTTCATGGATAAAATATATTTTATCCATGAAATGCAGTAATTAATACAGGACCAGTGTTAGCGTTAACGTTGGCTATATATGCATGTAATTGAAGACTAATCTTAAGCAAAATTAATATTTAAAAAGAGGGAGAATTTCAATATTAATCAGTTATGAAAGACCTCTTTTGATTACTATTGTAAATTATTTAAATGTTTTAAAAGCTGGTAGCATGAATGTAGCTCTACTGGTTTTGAAATATTTCAAAACCACATACACAGTATTGAATTCAGAATTATTTTCTAGAGGACAGCAATCAATGGTGCTAACAGACAAAAAATTTGTTGTTATATTTTCATAAAATTACTACCAAATGAGCAAAAAAAAAAAAAATGGTTTTGAACTCAATATTAAACATTACTACAATTTTTGGAAAAAAAGCTAAATTATCATTATCATCTTGTGATTGCAAAAGTGTGGGATTTAACCCCCCCCTTCCTCATTCAGAAGTATATCTGGATTCTACACTGCATATTCAGTATTAATTTCAACACAAGTTTTATTAACTATACCAAAATTTCGGTACTTGCTGTAATACTTTTATTCATTAATTATCATTCATCAATAGTTACAGTTTTTTCGATATTTTATTTTTTTTTTGTGTCTGTGAACGCTCAATCTCAGCTCTCGCTGGAACGATTTTTATGAACAATACGTCAAAAGATCACAAATCGTATTTAGTCGATAACATTA
The DNA here is from genome assembly GCF_025091365.1 of Daktulosphaira vitifoliae. Taxonomy (NCBI): domain Eukaryota; kingdom Metazoa; phylum Arthropoda; class Insecta; order Hemiptera; family Phylloxeridae; genus Daktulosphaira; species Daktulosphaira vitifoliae. Next base: position 63,567,997 of record NW_026099572.1, on the reverse strand, counting down.
TCCTACAAAAATTGAAAAAATTTCTTTCGTTTCTCTTAAATGGGTGATTCCCCCCCAAAAAAACAAATTTAATAATTGGTAATTTTCGACATTTCTTCAATTGTTTTTACTTAAAACTGCCATAACTTTTAAAAAAATATTATTGTTTTTTATATAGATACCTTATATATTTACCTGTCATTTGATATATTTTTGTGTACATATAAAATGACAATTTTTTCAACTTAACTTTTGAAAATGTTCCGGAAATACTGAGACTTATATATATATATATAATTCTAAAATTAAAGCCTATGTAATATACTTTAAATTGAAAAAAAAAATTGACCTCTGAATTCGTCTTCATGGTGAAAAAGATTACCGTATTCAAAAATATGCTACTTGTGTTAAAATTCTGGGTTTTGTATTTTATTTTATTTCAAAATACCTTACAAGGGAAGTACATTGATTTTTATAAATATATTTGACATAGCATATAAATTTAAAATTAATTAAACTGTTTGACTTCTTTTAAGTCAAGAAAAATAACTTTGAAATTTGAATTAGCCTTAATTGCTATATTTTTTATAAGACTGATGCGACGTCGGTTGTCGAATCGCTAAAACTTATGTCATTATATTGGAGTATGAGGTTCAAATCTATCTCTACAAAATAATTCTTTTTTCATTTTTTTCTTAATTATTTTTGAGTTAAAAAAAATTGTTTGATTTTGATCTCACTAAAATTTCAATAAATATTAAGGACCTTATCACTGTAGTCTCCCCATGCGAGAACAAATTTCTTATTCATTTTAAAATTATTTTACTATATGGATTTTTTTGTGACTATTATTTATTTTCTCAGCTCTCACTTGACCTACTTTTATGATAAAAATGGAAACAAATATTGAGATTTCTGATAAATTTACTGTTAATAGTAATTATAAAATCTTTTGACTGTATATTAATCTTAACAACATTTTTTTAATTCTCCTAAAATGAACCCCCCTCTCGTATAAAGAAAAATGGTCTGATTAAATAAATGTTAATTTTTGTGAAAAAGTTATAATTTTGAATCACTCCTTTGGGCAGGTGAAGGGTCAGAATAAAATAAAACTATATCAAATGATAGGTAATTTATATTACCTAATTTATCTATTAAAAGAAATTGTTTCTATTTATCTATTTTTCAAAAAGTTATGGCAGTTTGAAGTAAAAACAATTGAAGAAATGCCGAAAATTATCCATTATTAAATTTGTAATTTTTTTGAAGATTTCCCCCATTTATGGGAAATTTTTTCAATTTTTGAGGGTAATATTTTTGATTAGATATGATTTATGATTTATTTACGTATCGTTGAATGAAATCGGTTCGGTGAGAGCTGAGAAAAAGTGGTAACAATCACAAAAAAAAAAAACATTGTAGTAAAATTAATACCTTCTCAGTTAAAAAACCTCAAACCTCTGTCCAGGACAAATGCTTCTTTAGCCCCCCTTCTTTATGTGTCTATGATAATGGAGCTTTTCTTTCAAACGAGATAAATAATATTAGGTATTATGTGTATTTTGGAGAGGGTAGTATAAAAATTTCTCTGGCTTATGCCCCTATAGACTCAAAGAACACCATTGTTCTACCCCTTCAGTAATATTAGTAAATACTTATTGATCAAAATAAGATATATAAAATATGAAATTACTATAAATTCAATTAATTCAGATATAAATTATTATTTTTATTATTAATAATTATACACAAATTAAGTAAAAAATATTTATTGTTACGTCCATCAGAAATTAAATGTTTCGCATATTTGGACCACAGTTCACCATTTATCTCTTAACTACAAATGTATAATATAATTAATATATTCATATATTATAAAAGTCTGGGATCGAAGTTCAGATGAGTTATAATAAATACTTGTCCTAATGTAAAAACAGTCGTCATGTTAAAGACTTATTTTAATCATAATAATATGTTCATAAAATTAAATAATTTTAGCAATAACCATAAGGATATGGCAAATATAAGCTTACATTTACATTAAAATCAATTTTTTCTTTCAATATGAAACATAACAATTAGATAACATAAAATTTGAAAAAATTCATTGTGTTAAAGTAAATGACCCTTACACAAAAAATACCAATAATAAAATAAAAGTTTATCACTAGAGGTGTTTTAGATAACATTGAACGCCATAAGGTTATTAGCTAATTTTGTTGACAACTCGCTTTATCAAACAATTGTTTTATAGTAATTATATTAGAAGTTTTCTTTTCTATTAAGGGTAAAAATCTAAATCAATTATTTTATATAAAGCAATGGCTATTTTTGATTAAAAAATATTGAATCAATATAATTTGACTAAAAATTGAACTCTTGTAGAATATGGGTTATAAATATAACCACACTATTTTTATTTTTAAATATAAATTTAGTTTTAAAAATTGTAGAGAATAAACTTCAATGATATTTCAATAATTTGTAGTGGGGATGTATTAATGAGGACTAGGGAGTAGCGAACCCTCTCTTATCCGAAATTTATGCGAAAACCTAATTTTTTTTACTGAAAATGGCATTTTAAAAAGGATTAAAATTAAAATAAAAGTAAAAATTATAATAAAATAATAATAACTAAATGTACACTTATGCAGTCTGCTCAATTTTTTTTTTAGTAAAACTAATTTAATGTTTTATAATGATTATATCAGAATAACTATATGAAAAATAATTTAAACTAGCGGAGTAACATTAGTTTTTTTTATTTAAACTAAATAAAATATTTATTGTACGATTCCTTACAACAACTCCTCTCACAATATGTACTAAAATATAAAGCAAATTTTCATTAATACATTTTTATAATTATATATTTTGTTGTATTATAATTTATTAAAATATTCAGTTCTATATTTCTTTCTTTTCATAAAATTGTAACAACTAAAATGTGTAATATATATTTTTAATTTACAATATTAATTATTCTCAAGTGTAATTTTTCTTAAAAATCTTTTTTTCTAATACTATTAAATAGTAATTCATACATATTTAGAGTGTTCAGTAAGGGTTTCTATTGTTCTCATTGTTTGTAACAATTGACCTTTTTCCTTAATTACTGAACACCTGTATAGATATCAGTAAAGTAAATAAAATATTGGTTTCCTAATTTATTTTTAACCCCGGTTTCGTCACTCGTCATCTAGCAATTTCAATTCGACATTTGATCTCTTTTAAGTTATCCCCAGTACTATTAATCCATGTTCCAATATACTTGTATGAATATACTCTTTCTATTATAGCGTTATTCAAAATTAATTTGTCTTTATTATTGCGATTGTCTGTTTGATCTTTTGCTATTAACATGAAATTCATTTTTTTTGCATTCATCTCAAGTCCATATTTGTTGCATGCAACATTGAGCCTGTCCATGCTTCTTTGAAGATGAGCTATGGTACCCGCCAAAATGACTGTGTCATCAGCATATCTTAGGTTGTTTGGCAAATTTCCCATTTATTTTAATTCTAATATGTTCATGGAGGATAGTTTCTTCAAATATTGCTTCACTGTAAATATTGAATAATAAAGGAGATAAAACACAACCTTGTCTAACTCCTTGTTTTATTTTTATTTCGTCTTAGAACTTTAACTTTAACTTTGGCAGTTTGGTTCCATTAGAGAATATTTCCTGATTCATATATTGTATTGAATAAATCAATTAGCATATCTAATTCATCATCATCAAGCAGTTTTAACAATTCAGAAGGTACTTCATCAGGGCCTGCTGCTTTCCTAGGTTTGGTACTCTTCAATATAAAAATTAATTCCTCTTTCATTGTACTAAATCCTTCATCCAATCTGACACTAACTTGTTCTGCCCTATTTTGGGAAAAGAATTCTTGTACATATTCCATCCATCTTCTAATCTTTATTTTTGTATCTGTTACTATACTACCATCGTTTTCCCTTATAATGTCAACTTTGTTTTTCCTAGTAGTACCAGTCATTTCATTTATTTTCTTATGTAAATTAAAGCTATCATAAATCTTGTCTAGCATTTCAATTTCTCGACATTTTTCTATATTGAATTTCTCATTGGCTTTTCTTATTTTTCTTCTAATTACTGCATTGACTTTTTTGTACTGTTGCACACTTATATTTTTAAATTTACGCCTTTGCTCCATAAGGTCCAAAATTTTTTCTGTCATCCATTCTTTCTCCTTTATTCTATCAGGTATTAGCTCTTTTTTACATTCGTTCAGTATGATTGATTGAATGTTTTTCCATTTTTTTTTTAACATTATTGGTATTTAGGTTTTCATATTAAACGTCTAGTACTTTTTTGTTTATATTTTCCTTTAAGTTCTGTTCTACTTCAACATTTTTTAACTTTGCTAGATCCAAAATATTCTTACGTTTCTTACATTTTACTTTTTTCAACCTAATTTTAACACAAGCAGACACTGTATTCAGTTTCGCTCTCATTTATTCATAATTAAGCCTTTCTGACTTCCTTGTCTCCGCCTTAACATGATACTAATGTAGCTGCTGCCCTACACTAAGAATTACTTACTGGAATCACTCGCTCGAAGCTTTCCACCAGTAAGAGCTAGGAGTTCTCGGGGTTACATAGTGTATATACTGTGCTCTCCTGAGAGAGCACAGCAAAATAATTATAATGTTCTAAAAAAATAATTAAATATCTTAACTAATTATAAAGGCTAAAAATAAATAAGTTAAAATGACAGTTCACTTTTGCCTACATATTTAGCAATATATTACTTATAGTTAATTAAACAGAGCCGGTGCAAGCTATTTACAAATTTTCAAATCACGTAAATCACAAATAATGACATTTTTATTGTAATATTTTCAAGAGCTTCGCAAAAATGTTTTATATGAGGTTCCGCTACTTCAAGCATTAGCTATAATCCACCGGTTTTAATATAATATTGTAAAAAAACAGCAAAACTCATTACAACCCAGGTCGGATCTTTTGATCAAAAATATAATATGCATATTATGGTAATACAGAAAATAGTATTTGATAAATAAATTATGGAAAATGTAAGATTTTTTAATTATTTAAAAAAATATGCACTTGAAAAATTACTATGAAAAAAGGTTTAAAAAATATATATATTTACTTTTTTATATTTTATAATTTAATACAAAATTTAATTAAATATTTCTTAAATAGTAAATAAGCACAAAATTTTAAGCAATAATACAAAAAAAAAATGTGATTTTTATTAATTTTTACTAAAATATAGAAAAAAATATATATATATATATTTAGAATTTATGCATTATAAAACGTTGAAGTTTTTAACCAAAAGTATTTCTAAATAAGGTATTAAAAAATGTAAAGTTTCTTAAAAATCCTAAAAATTAACATTAAAAAAATTAGTTAATACAGTATGATCTGGTAGTAAAAAAATAATAATACTAGGGGAAAGCAGAGCCAGTAGTTACAATTGTTAATTTTTAGTAATTATTCTTCAATAGTTGCCTAAATTTTTATGAATTAATCTATAGATTATATGCGATCATAAAATAATAAATTATTCAATAAATATGTATTTTAAGTACCACGCCAATAGGTTTAATTTTAGTAAGTCAAAACTTGTCCCAAAATAAAGGTAAGCCGTTAAATTCTGTTAGTTATAGTTATAGTTGTGACAATATTAGAAATAAATATATTTCTAATATAATATACTTAACATAGCAAAGAAAAGAAATTCTCATTATAAAATATTATGATAATAACATCCTTATGAATTAAAAATTTATAAAAAAAAAAAATAAAATCTTATTTTATGCTATTTTATTATACCCCTCAAAAAATATCAGGTATAGCATTTTTATATTTATTTATAGATATTGTCCTTGGTGTTCAGTAATTTTCCATTATAAATTAAGTAAATTATACTAATTTTTTAAATTTACTGAAAAAATATTTTCTTATGAGTAATAAATATATAGTCACTAACTTTCCTCCATTTTCATACTAAAACAAATAATTATGTTTATGATTCAAAAATAGACAATAAAATAATATTACCTATTGACTAAATATTTACTATCAAATGTATTTCAAATTATATCTTTGGTGACAAAAAATGAACAGGAAAATATATACTAAATTTTACTACTAAAAAAACAAAAAAAAAAACGAATAAATTTTGATTTTGGTAAGGTATGTCTAATATTTTCATAAAATATTTCAAAATTAATTTATCTATGAAATCAAGTATTTTGCATAGTGCTATTATCATATAAAATTAAAATGTCTCGATTGTAACAACTCGCCCCTGTAACAATTAGCCCCGTTCTCCCCTATGATTTATTTTACAATTTAATGCTTTGTTAATAACAAACATATGCATAAATAGACTATGAACAATTGGCAATTCGTGAAGCTAACATGCATTTATATAAAAGAGAATTTATTTATTAAAATTCATTTATGTTCATGATTCTAAAAAATTTTAATGAGATGAACTCATCATAGGTTCACATGCTAATAGCATTCTTTGTCTGGCTTCCTTAAATCTAGCTAGTATGTTATTAACACTGTTCAATAATGTTTCAGCAGCTTGTGTATCATTTGACAAAATACTTTTACTATTAATTTTATCTGGCATATGATATTGCTTCAACAGTCCAAGCCTTAAAACTATAGAACCTTTTTGTTCTATCTCCATACCAAATTTACTTAAACATTTTTCCTAAAAATATAAGTCATAAATACGTTTTAATAATTAACTAAATAAAAATAAAAACAGATTTTCATTTTATTTTATCACAATTTTTTTTATTACTTACATTGAAAGAAAACGGTGTACTTATACTGCTAAAATTAGCTAACTTAATTGATCCACCAATGAAATATCTACGTAAATTATCATTAACTTTTCTCGGTAATGGGAGCCAAGTTTCTAATACTAACTTCTTAAAATATAAAGATTTTGAAGAAGTATTAATTGGTATTTCATATGATGCATATCCTTCAATACGTTCTTTTCTCCAAGTATCAATTGAATAAATTTCAAATATTAAAAATGCTGAATTTAGTTTTTGAGCTATCATTTTTAAAAATTACCAATTTAAATTAATATAAAAAAATTTTAATTATAATTATTGAAGCGATTTAGTTTTAGCTTAAAAATACTTTTGAGTAAAATTATAAGCTTTTGATTAATTTCAGTATTAATCAGTGGCAACGATGTCAAATGTGTATTGCATATTAAAAATATATTTATTGGGATACCACCAACTCCAAATTTTTATGTTATTCGTTTTTATTTTTTTTTTTATTTATAACTTAGTATTTAGGTGTCCTTCTTGTGAAATAATTTACATTCATTAAGATAAGCTTGTATCTATAGATCACCCATCTGACGCATGTATTGGAATTGTAATACACATATACAGGGATCAGCCACTGATATGAATTAGTTATACTAAGAATGTTAATAAAAAGTGTCTGAAACTCAATTATTTAATATTAACTTCACGTTACCCAGAAACAAAGCAATAGGGGGTTAATAAACTCTTAGTATCGAGAAATGGCCTCTCGAAAAATTTTATAATTTTTTGACTTTTTGATTAATTTTTTTGCATGGAAACTGATAATTATGTTATATTTGAATATTTTTAAGGTCCAATACTATTGGGTCTGTCCACAATAAAAGTTTAGTCTAGCTATTGTTTCTTTTAAATGAATATTATTTATAATAAATACAGAATATTAAAGAAGGATTTATTACTTTTTAAACTTTCATAATTTTCTGGTAAAATAATCGTGGCATTAAATAAATGCGTAAATATGGACATAAAGTTGTTATTACGCTGACATATATTTGTTACACCGTGTAGAGAACTTGGATGAGAACATTTCCATTCTAAAAACCATACAAATTGTTTAGATAAATAGTTAATACACCCAGAGAAAAACCTCGATCTATATAATAAATTCATTGTTTAATTTGATAAATATATCATTACTATTGAACCTATGATATATTTATCAATATGATATTTTTTTTTCTTGTCTTGAACAATAATTATTTATAAGAATAGTTATTTTGTTCGTATTAATAAAACATTATCATAAACCCTTGATAAAATTTCTCTATCAAAATTGATTGAGGTTTTTCTTTGGGTGTAGTTTGAGTAGAAATTGCTAGAGTAGCTTTCAAAAAAAGTATAATCGAAGGGGAGTGCAAGAAGACACCGTCTTATTAACTTTAAAGACTGTTAATAACTGCCCCTCTTAAGTTTCTTTCAAAATGTATGTAACTATCTACTGGTCTTGCTTAATGTATTTATCAGTCCTGTACAAAATCGTGTATATAATTACATTTTTTTATAACACTTTTAGCTCCATTGCGAAGATAAGAAGGTATTAATTTTACTACGATATGTTTTTTTTAATTTTTTTTTTGTGTCTATGAAGGCTTAATCTCAGCTCTCGCTAGAACGATTTTTATGAACAATACGTCAAAAAATCACAAATTGTATTTAGTTGAAGATATTAACCTAAAAATTTGAAAAAAATTCCCTCGTTCCCAGTAAACAGGGAAAAATCCCCCAAAAAATTACAAATTTAAAAATCGCTAATTTTCGACATTTTTTCAATTTTTTTTTACTTAAAACTGCCATAACTTTTTTAAAAATGATTGAATCAATATAATTTTTTTTTATAGATACCTTAGGTTTTTGGCTATCTTTTGATATATTTTTGTGAACATTTGACCTCTTGAAAAAAAAATTTGACCTCTGAATTTGTCTTCATGGTAAAAACAAACACCAAAGTTAAAGAAAAATGTACGATTTCTGTGAAAAAATTCTCGATTTTATATTTTTAAATTTATATTGCTATAACTTTTGCAAAAATGTATGGATCAATATTGTTTTTTTTATATACCTCTTCATCTAACCCTTTTTTTTTAATAAGATAATATCCCTTTATACAAGGGGGGTCAAAACATTTTACATGCGTATTGAAACTAGGACATTTTCAATTTAATTTTTGAAAACGTTCCAGAAATACTGACACTTTTATAGATATCTTAATTTAAAGCTTATGTAAAAACCCAGCACAAGGGGGTCGCAGCACAGTGGTGACATGGAATAGTTGGGTCAAGTATAATGATATCTGACAGTGATTAAAATCACTATCATAAAAAACGCTTCGACGCAAATCTTTAGATAGTGTTTAATTTTAAAAACATGATGGATTATTCCAAAATCTACATGATTTGCTATTTCTTTATTTATATCCTGATTAAGATAAAGTATGTCGAATGAAAGAGGGATATAATTATTATTTCTCATGAAAAAATTGTATTGATCCATACATTTTTCAAAAATGTATAGCATAATTAAGTTTAAAATGTAAAATACAAAATCAAGAATATTCACACAAAAATAGCATTTTGTAGCCATTTTCACCGTGAACACAAAATAAAGTCTGAAATTTTTTTTTCCATAATAAAGTACATTACATTAGCTTTAATTTAAGATGTATATAAAAGTGTCAGACTTTCTGGAACACACACATATTTAATTTTTGTAAAAAAGTTGTCATTTTAAATCCCTCCCTGTGGGCAGGTTAAGTGTCAAATTTATAAAAAATATATACCAAATGATAGGTATAGACATCAAGCATTTAAAAAAAAAAATTATATTGATTTGTTCATTTTTGAAAAAGTTATGGTAGTTTTAAGTAAAAAAAATTTAAAAACTTTCGTAAATTAACGATTTTTAAATTTGGAATTTTTTTGGAGGTTTCCCCTATTTACGGGGAACGAGGGAAATTTTTACAATTTTTGAGGGTAATGTCTTTGACTAGATACGATTTGTGATCTTTGACGTATTGTTCATCAAAATCGGTCCAGGGAGAGCTGAGATTGAGCGTTCACAGACACACAAAAAAAAAAAACGCAACATAGTAAAATTAATACCTTCTCAGCTTCGCATCGAAGCTTATATACTTTAATTAAAAAAAAAAAAAATACGGTAGTCATTTCCACCAATTTCTTGGTGGAAATAACTACTGTATTTAAAAACAATGGCATACACAGAAATTAAATTGGGGGGGGGGGTTTAAAATTTAAAGAAAATTAGATGAGACATTGCTCATATTGTGGGCTCATAAAAATTCTTGTTTTCGATTACTTTATTGTGGAAATATTTATAGTATTATATAATCGTTTTTATTGTTATGACTTATTGTTTATCTTCCAAAATTGTCGCTTAGCTTATAAATTTTTTTTTATTGGCTGGAGGTGGGGTGGATTGAATCCCCCCCTTGCGAACGCCACTGTTTAAAAATATGCTATTTTGTGTTAAAATTCTGGGTTATGTATTTTATTTTTTTTAAAATACCTGACAAGGAGAGTACACAGAAATATTGTTACATATAATATTGGTCAGTATGTGTTTAGCGTTGATAATGGTAACATTGTTTCCGAAATACGTATCCGCGACTTTTCATTAATTTTTTTGTGGCTTTGAGTTTAATATTGTTAATATTTTTTAGTTTTTTAAATTAATAATATTTTTAATATAGTTTTAATTTTACTTAATTAATTAGCTACAAGTGATCAATTTTTATTACATATAATATTATTTCATTAATATTATATAAATCAAATTGATATATCATAGAAAGTTAAACTTAATTGAATTCTTTTGTATTTTTTAAGATGACTAAAATAACTTTGAAATTTGAACTAGCTTAAATTGCATTTATTTCAGTCAATGGAAGCGACGTACGGTTGCCGAGTCGGTAACACTTGTGTGTCACGCGCTTGGGGTACAAGGTTCCAACCGGTGAATGGCAAGGAATCTTATGCATTTTTTCTTAATTTTTTTTAAGTTAGAATAAATTTTCTTGTTCATATTAAAATTATTTAACTATATATTAGGTTTTAACTTCGATGGAAAGCTGACAGGGTATTTTTTTGTGACTATCATTTATTTTATTTGCTCTAACTTGACTTACTTTTTTCAACGATACGTCAAATGACTACAATTTGTATCTAGTTGAAGATATAACCCTCAAAAATTGAAACAAAATTCTAATTTATCAATTAAACAGTTACTTATCCCATGTTCTCCATACAGACAATTAAAATAATTCATTTATAATGTTTTCAAAGTATTTATTGACGAATCAAATTCGATATGATAAGTTTCAATTACAAAATTAAATCATTTTACTTTGTAATTTAATAATATTTTTTACTCTTTTTGTATGTGCTACTACTAGACTATAATATTCCAAATATTTTGATAACATGTTGCTATATAAATCATTTCTAAAAAAAATTATTTGTTAGTTTTTCTTGTATTAACAAAGAATTTTTAGATCTTTTTAACAACTTTTTTTTGATTAGTTATTTCAGTTAGTAAATCATTAAAATTAATTCAGTTCACATTTCAATTATAGAATCTTTTTAAACACCAAAAGTTACTAGGAAATAATAACCATTATTTCTAATTAAGTTATCTATTACGATAAAAATGCAAATAAGTATTGAGCTTTTCTGATAAATTTACTATAAATAGTTATAAAATTTCCTGACTGCATATTAATCTTAACGATACAATTTTTTTAATTCTCATAAAATTTTTTATTTAATGACGTCAATTTCAAACTTGCAAATTGTGCTAAAACTTATGGTAATAAATTAATTTTTTTTACTATAAACTTTCACAAAAATTAACTTTAAAGGATTAAAAAAATAGGTTAAATATGTCATTTTCCTTATGTTTAACATATTAATAATCAAAATCAGTATTAATATAAAACAATTTTTTTTTGTTCTTAATTATTTTTTTATATGTAAATACTTATTTTTGAATAATATTATTAATGTTAAAACTTAGAAGTGATAGAAAAAGTCTAATTGCACATTTGAAAACATCGTAAAAAGTTGATTTAGAAAAGTATTCCTTGTAATCCAGTGTGTTTATTCATAAGTTACAAACATTTTTTATTGAAAATTATTACATCAAGCCCTTTAAATTTTTAACCCAACACGTTAAAAGAAAAGAAATATACAACTACTTTTTTATTTTTATTATATTTCCGTAAAAATTACAACATTAAATTATTGAATATCAATTTCATACTAAATTTAATTACTATATTTATTATTTATTCATATATAATAATAATAAATCAAATAACTAATGGGGATAAAATTAAGGGAATAAGAGTTATTGTTGCTTTTGAAATAATCTACCAATTTCTTAAAATTAAACACTATGTACAGATTTGCATCAAAGCGTTTCTTATGATACTGATTTTAATCACTATCAGATATTATCTATACTTGTCCCAACTATGCCACTTCCATACTGTGCCGCGACTCCACTGTGCTACCGTTTTTTTTTGTGTCATTACTTTATCTCAGCTCTCACTAAACCGATTTTTCTCAACGATACGTCAAAAGATCACAAATCGTATTTAGTGGAAGACATTACCCTCAAAAATTGAATAGTTTTCCCTGGTTCCCTGTAAATGGTGGAAATCCTCCAAAAAATTACAATTTTAAAAATAGGTAACGAAATTTTTTCACTTTTTTCTAAAAATTGCCGTTAATTATTGAAAAATGAACAAATCAAAATAATTTTTTTTTATATTGAAACTTTAAGTAATTCCTTTTACTTGATGTAATTTTTTTGGAAATTTGACCCTATACCTGCCCACAAAAAAGGATTTATAATACCAACCTTTTTTACAAAACTTAACTTTTTTAACTTAAATTTTGAAAATGTTCGGGAAATAATGCGTTTTTTAATCATATGTTAAATTAAAGCTTACATTATGTACTATAAGTTCAAAAATAAATTTGTACCTACGACCTATTCTCTATTTGCAAATGGCAGTCAAATTAGAATAAAAATTAGGGATAAATTATTTTTTTTATACAAATTTTTGTTGTTTTAAACCCTCATAGACGTGGATTGATTATTTAAGCGATAGTTACCTTCTGGAATGGTATTAACTATATATGATAAAGCCAGTATTTATATTGTGTTACTAAAGATTTAATTTTTTTCAGGTAAAATTTGAAGCAAATAAAATTATCAGTATATTTACCGTAGATGAATTAAAAGAAGTAAATTAAGTCACCACTCCCTATAAAATAAGTGCTAAATATGATATTGCGAGTAGAGTTATTTCCAGATAGCTTTTACTCTTCTCTAGAGACGAATTACCTTATAGAATTTTTTGATGAACTGTCTAATTAGACATTATTTACGTTATATAATGTGTTAAACATAGTAGAAAATTATTAAAAGGTAATGTTATTTGTTTTTTATTCGTTCCGGTTGGGTTGGTAAAAATATTATTGGTAAATAAAAAAGGTAATTCTCACGAAATATTTGCATAACAAATTTTTTTTATGTAATTTAAACATTTCATTATCGCTGATCTAATAGTTATTTTTAATACGTCACTACGTATACTCATAAAATTATGCATCAATTAGATAATTTCTATTTACAACTGTGACTAAATAGTATTCAATATATTTTATTTATCTACTATAGTAGATAAATGATTTTACTAAAATTTTTTAACAAATATTACCTGAAGGAATATAAATCTGATATCGTACAAATAAACTATCATACTCAAATCCTGAAGCTGATATTATTTCTCCTACAATATCAACAGTGTCATTCGCTGGCATGTGAAAATCATGACAGTCAAATTTTGTTAGATATAACTGAAAATTTGAAAATTTGAATAATAATTTATCTTATTCCTACCTTAATAAAAAAAAAATTAACTTTAATATGTTTACATTGTTATAAAGTAAATCTTTAGTTTCAGTTGGTATATTTTCAATCCAAAATCTATATTCAAAACATGAATCTTTAACAGTGCTTATTGGAAGAATGTACCCAGCTGAATTAGTGTTAGTAAAATCTGGCAATATTGTTAAAATATGGCTGTTAGGATTCCAATATAATGATGCTAGCACGTGTCTATTCATTTCTGTTTCATTACTAGTTAATATATTTAATTATTTAGTAATATAAAACCTATAAGCTAAACATTATTTAAACACAATAAAAAAAAACATTGCTTAGGCATGTCAATAACTTTTAAGTAAAAAAATTAAATTTTATCTTTCAACTTTAATATTAATTTTACATTATTGCAAATTTAATACATATTTGAATAAAGTCAATGAAACACTTCTATCAGTAATTTGTCTATCAATTATTTCAAACAAATTTAACATATTATTATATAAAAATAATACTTACTTACTATTATCAAGATCCAAAATTATATGCATTATATGGTTTGAATATGGTAATCTATTTTGAAGTTTTAAATTATTAGATGGCGCTTCATCTACGAATGTCTTTTTAAAAATATTTATATTTTTACTATTTATTTTTAATTCACCAATTTGTTTAAATGATTTAGTTATTATATTATCTATATTAACAACATCATGAAGAATTGCTCGACCACTCTATAAAAAAAAAAATCAATTGTTATTTAAATATTTTTGTTTAAATTATGAATTAAAATTTATAATTTTTTAATTAATAAAAACGTTTACGTTTCATATAAGAAATGCAGACATTTTTCATTAATTGAATTTTTTAGAATATAATAAAATTACTAATTTGAATAAGAAAACTAAAGGTTCTAGGGAAATGTATAAAAGATGGACTGTCCTGAAAAGGGTAATACTTGTCAACATTTAATATTTTTACTTGGCAATTTATATAAATTATAAATAAGAGAGATTTTTGAAAGGTTTAACTCAAGTTCAGTGCTAGGCTTACGTGAAGTTCATATTTAATAAAGGAGTAAAGTTAATATTATTTTATACGTTGTTTAAAATGTAATCATTTTTTATGATATTGCTGATTTTATGATAAATATCATCCTTCCTAATGTGAAATGTAATGTATTTAATTAATCAACATCACCTTTTTATAAACATACTCTTACCCGGTTAATATTAAAATAAGTTATATTTATGTGCATAAAATATTATTTTCATCATATATTTATCACTGAACAATCGATAATTTGTAACATCAAATGTGTTTTGAAAACTATATAGATAAAATTATATAATTACATAAAATGTAAAAAAAATTAACAAATACTACGTAAAATTAATAATTTAAAGAGAAAACAATGAAAAAAATTCAATTGTCTATAGGATTCTTCGATACTGAGACCGTTCGCGTCATAGGATCACGTATTCTAGATATAAAACGCTGTTGTCTATGGAAGAACAATGAACCTATTAAGCTGATTACAAATTTTCAAAGTCAATTTTTTCGACTTGGGGGGGGGGCATTGGCAAAAAATTCAAAATACATCTGATTTTGTATTCAATATAGATTAGATCTATATAAATTTTATGAAAATCGGTGATCCCATCACCGTGACCTCCCCTTGTTAGTTTAAATAATGTTAATGAAAAACATAAAAACTGGTCATAAACTTTAAAAAAACCCTTAGTATTTTCTATTTGAATCAATTAAATATATTTATTAAAAATATCAATGAAAGTTGTTGTATCTATTTATAAAATAATTTGACTCAAAAGATATATGTCTGTTTATTGTTTAGTAATAGGTATACATGATCGTGCTTAAGTTAATTGGCAAGAATAAGTAAAAATTAAATTTTACGTGATGATTGTTTATGTCAGTTAACAAATGGCTATCGTGCAATTTTCCTTCAATTGATGAAGACGTTTCATCCAAATCATTTTGATTGAGAATTTCTTCTGGTGATTTCTCCATCCATTTAAAAATTTTTTCAATTCTTTTTTTATGTTTTTTTTCTAAATCAGTATTTTTATGATGAAATGATGTACGAGATATTTCTAAGCTTATTCTATTTAAAAATTGTATAAAATTAATTAAATTGAAATTTATTATATCGAGTTATTTTAAGTAAATTTTATTGGATAAATACCTAAATTTAAAATGTTCTATAGGACCTTCACATCTGTATGTACCAACATCGTATTCAACATTATCCTTAGTAGTCATTTTCAAAAATATTTAACTTGTTCAATTAAAATATATCATAAACAAATGAAATATACTATTTAAATACTTTTAAATGATTTTCGAACTTGAAAACAAAAAAAACATTATTTCATCTAGACAATCATATTTTTAAAATAATGATTCAATGTTAATTATGTATAATTAAACATTGATATCATAACGCAAGTTTTTTTGTCATGTGATTTTATTTGATACTGTTATAACAAAGTTGTTTTGTAGCGATCACCATGACAATAATGATACAATTTAGGAGCTATGGGGTACTAACAAAATACATTTGAAAATTTCATAGGAAAAAAACGTATTACTTCATTAGTTTTAGCATTTATTAGAGCATTCTTAATAATTCTGTATATTACATGTATCATACATATATGTATGTATATTTATTTATAAATGTACTTTATATAATATATAATAATTTCTTGATTTCTTAAATAAAGGCAATGTAGAGGTGAATATTTCAAGTTAAAATAATTAATTAAATGGTAATATCGTAATGATTTTTATTTATTAGCTATTCTACTACTCTATTTAGTTTTGCTCTAAACAATAGTATTACACAGAAAGCGCTATGATTAATTAAGTAGCAAATATTTCCTTTTCCGTTTTTTTTTATCTCTGTCTCAATGCTGTTTGTTTTTCATACTTTTTTTACATAGTGGTGATATTAAATATTACTGTTTGGTTCCGTGTCATTAGTAAGCTAAGATAATTATTGATGGCAATATTAATTTAAGTATCGAATATGTATATAACTTTTTTTTATATTAATGTTCAATAATATTAAAAGAAAAATAGCGATATATATCGATATTACAAACAATAAATTGTGAGACATATATCAAAATATACATTTTAAAGTGTTTCAATCAATGGTACAATTATTCGTATCATCAAAAAATATAGACAAAAATTATTTTTGCTTATTAAATACTATAAATCAATTTGTTTATAATATATATCATTGGGCGTAAGTACAAATCGAGAATAAATTAGATAAGAATATTTTTTTTTTGTAAAATATTCATCAGTGTAGAAATATTGATAGGCATATTATTTGATTATAATAAAAAAATTAGTAACTGTACTTTCGAGGAATGAGATTATTTGGGACGTATTGTACAGAACTTAACTAATGAATTTTGCCACAATCATTAATAAATAGAATCTTATTTTTTTAATAGAAAATTATGTTGAAAGCGATTTAAATGAGTCAATTGAATAGCGCTGATATTATTCAATATTATTGAAATATGGTTTAT
Source organism: Daktulosphaira vitifoliae (assembly GCF_025091365.1). Classification (NCBI taxonomy): domain Eukaryota; kingdom Metazoa; phylum Arthropoda; class Insecta; order Hemiptera; family Phylloxeridae; genus Daktulosphaira; species Daktulosphaira vitifoliae. The sequence goes on along the minus strand of NW_026099572.1, from coordinate 63,550,667 downwards.
TATAAAAAAAGTTGGTAACTCTTAACTGGTATTATGTCATATTTCAATTGAAGAATATAAAAATTGTTAATAAATTAGGTAATTGTTCAAAGAAAAATGTGTTGCTGAAAAATCTTTAAATTATAAGAATACAAGAGTAAAATTTTCATTAACCTGATGACCTTGTTTCTTAATCAGAAAACATAAATATATATTAATTATTAAATATAATTAGTTAATACTGATCAATCAAATAAATATTATTTAATATATTATTATTTTTTATTATTTTATGGTATAATCAGCAATTTTACTCATACAATCATAATGAATGTCCAACAACCCTATAGTTAGAATGTTAAATTTGACTTTTATTAAGAAAATATTAAAATTATGAGGGGTGAATTGCGCTGATTTTAGATTTTGAGTTATTTGTATAAAAATATTTCGATTTTGCGTCTAGTTTAATTACTATTTAACAAAACGAATTATATTAGTTTAATTAGTTGGTATCATCAACCAAGACTCTCATGAGTCAAGAATGTAATATCTAGACTTGAAAATATCATATAGTTTGACGTATTAAACAATACGCCTAAAATACTGTTCAGTAAAGTTGAAGTTGAGTGGAATATTTTCTGATAAAATAGTGTGGATTGTATAATTTTTGGGTGTCCTATAATCCCTCTATTTTGGGGTTATACATGTTTAAAAACATGTATAACATATAACATATTAATATATATACAAAATATATCATTATAACCCTAAATGCGTTTAAAAACAGTGCTTTTGCGAACATCTGAAACGCTTTCAATTCAATAAACGGAAATATTGAAACAGTCTATAAGGATTTGAGTACGCCGATTTTATCTTTTAAGACTATGCTCTTGATAAACCTACGAACTAAGATAAAATGGACTCGTCATAATCAGTGTTGCCAGAAGGTATTGAAAGGAAATCTTCCAAAATCGTCTATTTTCAGCTTCGCATCGAATCTGAGAAAGTATTAATTTTACCATGACGTGTTAATTTATTATTGATTTTTATTTTGTGTCTATCACTACTCAGCTATCAATACTGTGCCGCGACTCCACTGTGTCACCGTTTTTTTTGTGTCATTACTTTATCTCAGCTCTCACTGAACCGATTTTACTCAACGATACGTCAAAAGATCACAAATTGTATCTAGTTGATTTCATTACCCTCAGAAAATTTTGCCCTCATTCCCCGTAAATAGTGAAATTCCCAAAAAATTACGATTTCTAGAATCAGTAAATTTCGATATTTCTTTCATTTTTTTTTTCCTAAAAATTCTGCACAAAAATTTAACTTTTTCAACTTAAGTTTTGAAAATGTTTCGGAAATACTTCGTCTTTTAAATATATGATAAATTAATGCTTATGTTACGTACAAGTTAAAAAATAAATGTTGTCCTGATATCTTATGTGCAAACGGTTGTCGAAGTTGAACAAATTTCATGAATATTAATAATAAATAAATTTAAATTTATTAAATATTTATTCATATATTACACTTATATATCATAAAACTTGTAACCAGGATATAAATAAGGAAATGAGATTTCATTTTGGAATAATTCACAATTTCTTAAATTTATCATTATCTACAGATTTGTATCGAAGCGTTTCTTATAATAGTGATTTTAATTACTGTCAGATATCGTCTAATTTGTTCCAACTATGTTAAATCCACACTGTGCTGCAATCTCATTGTTCTACCGATTTTTTAAAAAATAAATTATATAAAAAACGAAAATAACTATTAACAGTATATAATTATTATAGAAAATTATGAGGGTTTAATCTCATTTTCGTCAAAATCAATAGTATACTAGTTAAAAAGTAGCCCAATTAGTGACCATACAAAAATAAACTTCATTAATTACCATTTGTCCTTAAAATATAGTCCAAATGGCGATAAATCGTCCAATCTGGCAAAACTGGTCATCTGGTTTAGTAATAGAAATTTTGAGGCCAAAATTTGGCGACTAGTGAGTTATAGCGAGAGTATGGCACCGTCACTTTAAAATTCCCCCTTCTATGATAAATGCTTAACAAAATGAGATCGCCTGATAAGGTTTTGTGTTCAGTCAATTTTATCTTAATTTGTGAATAAGCAATATTTATCATTCGTAGCTACCACGGTTTAAATAGTTTTCATATTGTGGTTATTTTTTTATTTCTATTCTCCATGATATAAACAGTGTACTCTTCATTAATATTTATACTATGAGTCAACGCACGCGCATTAATTCGTTTTAACTTGTAAGAACGCTTAAGGAGCCGCCATATTGTTCCATTAAGATATACAGTATCGGCATTATATTTTTTGCTCCTGTTGTGAGTTGTGTGAATTAATATATTTTTTTATTAACGTTTAGTAAAATTGAGTTATTGTTTATAAATTATTATTCCTGCCTAAAGACTTCGGGTATGTTTATCAGGGTACTAAATAATATTTACTTGGTATATGTTTGCATGATCGTTATTCTACGACGTGTCTCTAGGTTATTTTCTGGTATGCTAAATAAAATTATGTGGTATTCGCGTGGAATTTAATAAGATATTACTTTTAAATAGTAATTTATATATTGTACTGTTATGTTTTAAAAAGCTTATAAATTATTTGGTTATTTTGATAATTATTAATTTACTACATTAGTGTTTGTATATTCTTAAGAATATGAATATTTACATTTAAATTGTATAAAAGATATAGTTGTAAAGATATATAATTATTATCTAAATTGAGTTTGGATGCAGTACTTTTTAATTAAATTTTCTGAAGTTAGTTACAATTGAGGAAATAAATTTGATTAGATTATATCAAACTAGCTTTTATAATATTTTAAAATTTTTAAACAAATCAATCTGTTTTAATACATTCTATCAGATTTCTAGTTGGTTAATCAAAGATTTTTTTGGGTAATTTCATTTTATAGTTAATCTTCAGAGTATACATAATGATATTATTTTTTAAACCATAATTTAATTAATAGTCATCGTTATATATCTAAGAATTTTATTTCGCTCTTTTTCCTATTTTTATTGGTACTTTAATCATATAATTAAACTGTTACTATATTTCTATTTGTAAAATACATTATATTATATTATTTATACTAATATTTACATTTTTAGGATACTTCTTAAAAAATTGACTTATATCTGAAGATAAAATGAGTAATGGCACAAGAGTTTTTGTTGGTGGACTTTCTCATCGTGTACGAGAGAGAGATCTCGAAAGGTTTTTCCAAAAAATTGGTAGAGTTAAGGATATTGCTATGAAAAATGGATATGCTTTTGTGGTAAAAATATTCTTATTTTAATTAATTGTCTTTCAGTATTTTTTTACATTCATTTTAAAATATATGTATAGTAGATATTAAGTTTTAATTATTTATGACTTAAAGTAAATTATTTTAATAAATGTTTATCTGTTTACAATAAATTTGTTTATTTTATAAAGATTTTCATTGTATTTTATTGTTAGATGTAATATATCATAAATATAAAATAAATTATATTATAATAGGAATTTGATGATTATCGTGATGCTGATGATGCTGTATATGAATTAAATGGCCGAGAACTTAATGGTGAAAGGTATACATTAGAATTGAAGTATGTTTATTTTAATACTTTCATTATTTTTGTGTCAATTTTATAGAGTTTCTGTAGAACGTGCTCGTGGAACACCAAGAGGTAGTGATGTTTGGCGTGGATCAGGACGAGGTGGTGATTTACCACCACCTCCTCCAAGACGTCCTAGGCGTGATGCTAGGTATTAAAAATAATCTATAGTTAACTAAATAATAGAAACTGGTACTTAAATTTTTTTTTTGTAGTTAATTATTATTTATACATGGGTCTTTATGTAGTGTATAATATAAAATTTATTTTTAATTAATCTATTTCATCTGCATCTAATTATATTAATCTATGTCATCATTGTCAATACAATGTTACATACCTCCTAAATAAAATTAAAATGAGAATTATGCATCATAATTTTTAGAAAAAAAAAGGTAAACACCATGCATGATAATTATAATCCTAAGAGTATATAGATATTGAAACAATATCACGTATAATATTGTATTATCATGACATGATGTATTTTATTGATGAGGACATGACAATTGGTACTAGATCTTATTAGTTAAGATTATTATTGTTACTAAGGATTTGCTGCTAAAGAAAAGTAGAGAGTTGCATATTTTCAAATTTTAAGAGAATCTTTGAAAAAGATCCTATGTTTCATTTAAAACAATGGTCTTTGTAATTTCATTTATTTAATAACTTTGTAATAAATTAAAAAAATTTTACTTTATACAACATTATACATAAATCCACATAGTTTAAAGTTATTTTTTCTTTAATTTTGAATCTAGCTATAAACCAATAAAATACCCTTTTCAACTAAGTTTTAAATTTCATTATTTAAAATTATATAGTTTGATAATATATTTAAATATTTTTAGAGATGATAGAAATGATAGATATGGTCCACCTACAAGAACAAATTATAGATTAATTGTTGAAAATTTATCAAGCCGTGTTAGCTGGCAGGTAAGAGCAATTATATTACATTAACAATAACACAAACTATACATTGGAATCATGTTTTTATGTTTATTATTCTTCATATGTGGGTTATATTAAATCTTTTGAAGGTTTTTCCAATTTTTTAGTAAAGTTGTGTAAAAATCGGAAAGCTTTTTTCTTTGGCAAATGGAAATTTAAGTTTTGGTAATAATTTATTTCCTTTCTGTTCAATAAAAAATTTTTTTATCAAATTAATTTTTATTTTTTGCAAATAAATGGTGATAATTTTCAGAAATAAATTCATTTATAAGGATATTTGATTTAATAGTTCTTTATTAATAACAAAGTAAAATATGTATTTTATTATGTAACATTTATTGAATTTGACTATTTTATTGTCTATATAATATAAAGACAACATAAATATTGATAATTATCATATATTATATGAGAACAATCAATTTTCAATAACGTGATTTTATTGTTTTATAGATTTTTTCTTTTAGTATCTGCTACTTTTTTGATTTATAGTAAGAAATTGTATTATAATAAGTTAAGTGTAAATTTGGTTCATTTATACCAAAATAAATTTGAATGTAAATTCTTACATAATTAAAATTTTATCATATTTTAAATTTTTTGCAATGATAGTATCATTGTTATTAATAGTAATGCATTAAAACATTTGTCTGTCATAAGTATTGAGATAAATTATATAATTGAACTTCTTAAATGAAGATTTTATTGGTTATTATCAAGATATAGATCAAAATTAAAATTGCTTTCAATAGTTTTTATTTAGATAGTTAAACTATAATTAAAACTATTAATAACTCATCTTTTAATATAAGACTAGACTAGTAAATTTTAAGTAATTTAATTCAGTAGATACTGTACAGGTAATAATGACTACAATTAAAATTTGAACCATATATTTTATTGTATAGCATTATATTTGCTGTATATTTATTTTAAAATAATTTTTTATATTTAACTATTTAATTTTACATCAAAGGAAATATTCAAATGAACATTTATGTTTAATCATTCTCTATTTTAAAAATTGTATAGGTTTTGTTTTCATGATATCAAAACAGTTGTGCTTGATTGATTGCAGTTTCAAATATTTTTTTTACAAAAAAAATTAATAGTGATAAAATGTTTTACCTCACATATGATAGGATTGATGATGCCACCATAATGTGTAATTCAATAAATAAGTTTATTAAAAATTATAAATTAAAGGTATAATTAAATATAAATTATAACTATTAGTTTTGGTTAGGAAAAATTCATCAGGTTACTGATTAAAAATTAGATAATACTCAAAACTATTGAGTAAATAAAAAAAAAAAAAAAAATTAATAAAAATATCGTGTAGAATAGATAGTATTAAAGTAAAATTTGTTATAAATGGACTGGTTAAAAATATATCACTTCTTAGACAAAATTATTAGTTAAAATTTATTTCTAATTATACTTTAGGTTCAATTTATTATATTTTATTACAATTAAACAATTGTTGGGAAAATTAAATTATAAATTGGAATTTCATTGGTTATACACCAGAGTCAGGTGACTATGATGTCTGTGTGAAGGACAACTACTGAATAATTCTTTAAAATAAGTAAAAATTATTTTAATATACTATACCTTCAAATAATTCAAGTTATTTTTAAATGACATAAAGTCCTTTCTAACTATTTGATATAGCATTTAATAATTAAAAAAATACATATATTTGTACAAGTCATCCTTAAATCATTTGATGATAACTCATAAAATAATAATTTAAAGATTTTTTTTTTGAATTTTTTGTTACATATAATTCTTGTTTTATACAGTATTAAGTTTTTTTTCATCCTTTACATGTTATAAGGTTATACATTTTTTTTAAGTAGAAGCTTACCATTTTACTAGCTTATAAAATAAAAAAAAAAAGATGTAATTAAAAAATTGGCTGATTGATAAAAACTTTTGCACCGTTATTTTAGATACTGTTAATATTTTTATACTTAGACAGGAAGTGGATTGAAAGCGAGAAATGTTTAGAGTTAAAAATAGCAGCAACCACTTCTTGAGTCATTATTTTTAATTGTTAATAACTTCTTAAATGCTAGTCTTGTAAGTTTTTATAGAACAGTCATTTTTTAATTATTTAAATTTCTATTTTATAAGCTAGTTAAATATATTTTTTTCCATTAAAAAAAAAGTTGATACCAAACATAAGAGATTATATAATTATACTTAATAGTGGATAAAATACAAATTTTATGAAACTGAAAAAACCAAAAAATAATACAATTATTATTATTTTGTAAGTTATTAAGTGTTCATAATTCTTGGATCACTATATACACAAATTTATATGTTTAACTTTTTGTGCATTGTAAAATAGGTAAATTTTAACTATTGCACTTTTTCATAAAAACTTTAATTTTAATAAAATTAAATATTTAATATCTTAGTTACGTTAATTTTTAAACGTATAATGAAATATTTTGGTAATTTTACCTTATCCTTTCAGTATAATTTAAAAAAGTTTATTTATAAACATGAATAGAATTCATTAATTTTTATTAATTTAAAAACTAACTTAAAAGTTCTTGATTTAAATTATTTTCCTAGAGAATCGGCTAAATGTATGTTTGTTGAAATTCCATAACCTAATGTTTTCTATAATCTTCATAAGTTATTTAATTTCAATACTATTTATTTTTAGTAAAAAAAAAAAGTTCATTTAAATTTTTTTGTAACAAATATTTTTAAACTTAATATAATTCTTTTTAATATTCAGTGACATTTAATACTTAATTGTATATTTTTTACTTATGTTGTAATGAAATAATCTAGTTCTCTCAAAATTTTTTTTTATTTTTGTATACTTTTAATTGCCTCTTAAACCTTTTTTAAGCTAAGAGTAATTCATTTATTTGATTCTATAAAACTTACATTTTGTAAAACAAGTGGTTAAAGTTATATCTCTTTAATATATAAATTTGAAAAATAAAAAAAAAATGTAGAAAAAAGAAATGAAAGTGAAAAGTTTAATATTATTTTTCTAAAGAGCCACCACAATGTGTTGGGTTCGATTGATGTCCATATCAATGACATAAAACGCTTGATCGTTGGCCGATAAGATAAGAGTGGCACTATATGGTACCTAAGCCAATACCACAAATGATCACAGTACGATATCACACATTCCATACCGGGTCTAGGATGATCGGCCCACAAAAGGTGTTCCCAACAATACGAGCCGATCAGCTGCCCACTATGGTTAACCCCCCACTCATGTCGCCCCACATGGTCAGAGACCGAGTTGATTTTCAATACCATTTCAAGTGTTTAAGAGGTATGTATCTTAAGTAATAGAATAAACAATGTTTGGTATTTGTCAGGCTTCTTATAATTATTGATCAAACATAATTGTCTGGATATTAAATCATTTTTGATATTTTGAAATTCAACAAATTCAAGTGTGATGAAATAGTAATGAAAAGAAAATTTGGTTTAGACTACCAATGTATCAAGGCCATTGATCATTATCAAAACAGCTTTATTATTCTATGAAATCAATCTGTACATTTTAAGTTATATTAAATACAACAAATTGTGCAGGTTTCTATTAATTAAAAATACTTTTTAGTTAAATGAAATGAAACTAATTATTTTATATTTGTATTATGTATTAAAAAAATAAAATGTGTTATTATTACAATATAATTTTTCTTTGTTAGTAAATATAATTACCAATTGTTTTTAATTCAAAATTTTATTCAGGATTTGAAGGACTTCATGCGACAAGCTGGAGAAGTTACCTATGCTGATGCACATAAACAACGGAAGAACGAAGGGTAATTAATAAATAGTTGTAAACTTAAAGAAATAAAAAATTAATAATTAAAAAATTTTTCATTAAGTGTTGTTGAATTTGCATCTTATTCGGATCTAAAAACTGCGCTTGATAAATTAGATGATACAGAATTAAATGGACGCCGCATTAGATTAATTGAAGATAGAAGTAGTAGCTGTGGTCGTGGTGGTAGACGTAGCCGTAGTCCATCTAGTTCTCGTTCTCGGTCCAGGTCAAGATCGCGTTCACGTCGTCGTGTTCGTTCTCATTCAAGGTAAATTATACAATATTTTTTATAAGAAAAATAAATTTTTCTTTAAAGAATACACTTCTATAACAGTTGTTAAACAAAAATAGTTGTAAGTAAAACTCGATTGTATTGATTAAAAATTAAATTATTCTAATTACAGAAGTCGATCAAATAGTCATTCCAAGTCAAAATCTGGATCACGTTCAAAATCACCCTACAAGTATGAAATATTTAGATAAAAATCTAGAATATTTTGTAGTATTAATAAGGTTAATTAATTGTTGTTCAAATTAATTGTAGGTCTCCAGCTCATTCCAAGTCCCGATCCCGTTCACCATCTTTGGATAAAAAGAGATCTCAATCTCGTTCACAATCAATTTCAAATAAACGTATAAAGTAAGAGTATTAATAATAATAAAATTTGATGTTTGATATAGTGCTTTTAATGTGTAACAATTTATTGCTGACTGATGTAAAACTTACCTCACTCTAATAAAATTCATCTTGTTTTATTTAGTAGCTAGATAATTTTTGTAACTATGTACAAAGCAAAGTTATGTCATTTTAAAGTTTAGCTATATTCACTAATAATTATACACAATAATATTTTTCAAATCAACTAACTGATAACTAAGTAAGAGTTGTGTTCTAAGAATGAAGTTACTTCATAAATGTTAACTAACCATACTTAATACAATATTTTCTTTTTATAATTATGTGTAAGAATATATGTAGGGTGATTAGTTTTTAAAATACTATTCAATTACTCAAATTTTTAGTTGCAAAAAATATTAGATAACTTAAATTATAGCTTATTATTTAATGAATTAAAAATGTATAAATTGTAGTAAAAACAAATAACCTAAAGTAAAAAATTACATTTAATACAAAAAAAAATACCTGCCATGTAAAGTATTAATGTGTGTTACTTGCTCATAAATGTAATATTGAGTTTTGTGTTGTAAAACTTAAGTAAAATAATCATATGAACTGAATTTTTTTTTTTTTATATCATGAACCAAATACTCATATTTTATAAACATTGCATTGGGAAAAATATCACAAGTTTAGTGTTTTAATAATTGAACAATAAACTTGACGATAACACTTAATTTTACAATTTTTGCCTTTATTTATCTTATTGATGTAACTCAGAACGAAAAATTCCTTGTGAATTAACCCCCCTATCATTTGTGTTGAAATATTCGATTGAGTTATTACTTTTTTATGTTTTACTCAAAGTTATCCATATATCTTTTTTTTCTCAATTCTCTATGTTGTCATTTTAATTGGTTAAATAGTTTTTTACTATAAGTTATTCATTTCGAATGAAATTTATGCATTTTTGTTTCATAAAATAATAATAAGCTATAATTTTTAAGTTATCTAATATACTTTGCAACTTAATAAGTGACTATGTAATAATGATCAACCTTTTTCAAACACTTAATTATGTTCATATAAATATTAACAAGCATAATGATATATCGTATTCTTAGTTGTGATAAAGGTTGAGAAAAAGTTGTGTCCTATTACACCAAAATAATTATTTCTAATAAGTTTAAAATATTCAGCTCAAAATATTTTTATTTCAATTTTGTAAAATTAAGTTTTCTTGAAAACTTTAAATTTAAAATTATTGTAAGTAAAAAATTGTTTAATTCTAAAAGCTACAATAATTTGCAGTAAACACAATTTTTTTTTATTCCCTTCAAAGTTAAAATATTTAAACTTTAAATTTCTTTAGTTGAAATTCTTAATTTTAGCTTAATGATATGATAGAAAACAATAGACTATAACTGCAATGACCTGAACAATAGACATAATAAACAGAATTTTTCCAAACAGAACCATTCCCTAAATACTGACATTATTATTGTAAAAATAAAATAATAACTTCATTTTTTTCAGGCGTGATTCACGATCACCTGAAGATAAGTCCCGTTCACCTTCAAGAGAGAAAAATGGTGATGCCAGCCCTCAATCTGGAGATGATTAGACTAATAATTGTATCCTGAACTTTTTTTATTAAGACGATTTAATCTTTTTCTATCCAGTTTAAATTAATGTTCACTTATAGTTTAACTATTTGACTAGTTCATATTTATGTTCAATGCCGTGTTTATAGTACCTAATAACCATAATAATACCTATTATACAGAATATTTTATATTGTAAAATAACAATATTTAAAATGATAAGTGGTGAACATTGTATGATACTTACTTCATTTTTATTGTGAAAAAAATTTTAATTTCATCTTTTTTATTATTATTATTTAAGTTCAATAATAATCATCTTTTGGGATATGCTATATTATTTGTATGGAGTGTGTATGATGATTATATATACATATACTAGAAAACATTGTGTGTTCTTGTAATAATAATGGAATTTCCCTCTATTAAAATGATAAGAATAATATAGTGAGTAAAATAATTTGGTTTTCTCCCTCTAAAATTTTACTAGATTAACAATTTTACGAAAATACATTGTTGGTGGGAGTAAAATGTAAAACTTGTTTTCTTCCGAATACGTCAACGTTATACCAAGCAGTTGTTCTTCACAGTATTCAATGACGAGTGTCGGCTAACCGGTTACTATAAGAATTCTCCGTTATTGTTTATTTTTTTTGTTTTTTTTTTTGCCATCGTTAAGTTGTTTTGTGTTGAATCAAATGATTTGTTAAAAATATCGAAATGAGAGGCAAGTGAAAAAAATCTAATAGGATTTATTTGTGAATAATTAATGGTTTTTGTTAAATTTTAGATAACTTTTCATTATTTCTAATTGTTTACTGTTTTACGCAATGTTTATTTGCTAATATTTATGCAGCAAAGATTAATTCTAAAAATAATAGTCTTGGAATTACGCAATCATCTCAACCTGCAGCAATCGAAAATAATGTACCCGACTTTCATGTATTTGATTGGAAATTATGCAAAGTATTGTGTTATTCCTTTGCACTAACTACAAAAATTTAGTTTTTTTTTAATATATTAAATTTAACTAGGCCTTGTATGATATCGAAAATAGTAATGCCGTGTTGTCCTCAATAAGTGTTAAGTTAGTGTTATTAATGATATATGAAGGAGCACTTGGGGATACTGCCAAACAAATTGACCGAATAGTTGGGTTTTACGGAGATAAAGAAACAATCAGGAAAAAGTTTTCTAAGAAATTGCAGTCTTTACAAGTAATAGTTTGTAGTTGATTCGATAATTTAAAAATGTTTAAGTTTATATTTGACCTTAATAGCCTAATTTATGGAAATTTTTTATTTTGAAAAATTTTACACTAAGTAAGCTTCACATAATGATTATATTTGTAGGTTACTCTGAATTATAATTATACCATTATTATTTTCAAATTATGTTTTTTAAATGAATGAGTGTAATTATCATTAAAGCCTGTTGAAATATTATCAAACATTTCATATTGTAAGTTCAAGGTAGTTGTATCTATAACCGGAATATTTAAATAAATCATGTTTTATTTTTTCTATGCCATACTAGTAGTGGCGTAGCAAGATTTCTTGGTGGGGGGAATATAGTTTGATCGGAAAGCAAAGTTTAGTTTTAATTATTTGAAGACTTTGTTTTTGTTTGTAACTTAATCCTAGAAATATATTGATAGGTGTTTTTTGGGGGTTAATGAGTGGCAGTTGAATGGGATGAAATTAGTGTTTGAGATTCCCCGCCCATTGACTTGCCTTTTTTGACACTTTTGTACAATTTTCATTATATATATTATATTTTAAATTTTTGGTGACTTAATTAGATCATAAAAGTTATTGAACATTTATACTCAATAATTTTTCCCTATTAGTTATAACTAGTATGAAAAAAATTTTAATCCTACAAATTTAGAAGGTAAAATTTTAAGTTTTGGTTGTTATTTATATGTTAGTAGATTTATCCAGGTGCTATTTTAAAATTAAATCCTGTAATAGGCCAATAATAAGAAGAAAACCATTGATACATATCTAATAGTCAAAAATATTTTGATGTAGTAGTATATAAGTTTCGTAGTATGAGGGTACAGCTTCCATGATGATTTTATTATTAAGGTTTTTCATCTTTTCCTATTTGACTGATACTGGCCTGAACCGCCGGTTACAAATACATCAAGTAAATTAAAGAAATAATAAAAATCATTATTCGTTTTGAACCAAAAATTAAGAAGTGGAAACTGATCATGTTAGAAAAATATTCTAAATAAAATACACTGCAGCAATAATTAAAATATATAATAAATAAATAATAAACAGGTAAATCATGTTAAATAAACCTTCCTTAGTGACTTGTTTAAGTAGGTTATACGTAAAAAAATATTTTTATCCCCTTCAATTGTAATATCTAATGGATCTATAATTTTCACTCTGAACGTTTTAACCCTATTTTCCTCCTTGATTATGCTTTTCTGTATATTTTGTACTGTTTATTAATAGCATACCTAATAATACACAATAGCGATATTTAAAAACTTTAGTCACAATGGTCGTCGGATGAGCAAAGGTACCCAATGCACTTGCTTCAATTTTTATCATTATTTGTATGATATGATTCTTTTTTTTCACGTCATCTAATAAAATGCATCTGTTCAAGAAGGATGTGATAAGCCCTAACACTTAAATACGTCACTGTAATCAGACATTTTTCAGTCCCCCATTTCTTTCCTGCCACATTCATAGCTTTAGAAATTTTGGGTCAAAAGTTATTATCGATACGTCATTTTTTAAATTTATTCTTCTAATATATAATGTATATTTTATTAACGATTATATCAAACAAATTTATGGATTTAGTTGATAATATTTTAGGCGGTAAGAAGTGATGGTAGAGTTAAATAGATTTATAAATCTAAAATAAAATGCATAGGAAAATATAGAATTTAGATAAAAAGAGTGTTTATTTTAGTTTATAATTATTGACACCTCAAGTAGACATTTAGATCATCATACGCCCTAATGTCGATATAGTGACCTAATTAAAATATAATTTTAAATTTATAGGTAATCAATTATAAATTATTTGGACAGGGGCTTCAATTTAGTGTTTTTATCGCAAGAGCCACTAGGTATTTATAGATAGTTGAGAGGATGGTGGCTGGAAATTCACCCTAATTTTTAAAGGCTAAATATAATTACAGAATTTTTTATTTGTAAATTTATATACCTCGCGTATCGCATATCCAACCCAACCATTTATTTTAACCGGTTTTATATAGTTTTTCTGAATTTTGGAGGATAATTTTATTTTTGGAAGAGTATAGCCCCTAATCCGCCAAAACGTATAGCTCTAATTGATATTATATTTATATCATGTTTTTTTTTTTGTCATATACATGTATCAATGAAAAATTAATTTTTAATAATTAATTTAATTTAATTAGTTCCAGCCTCAAACATAATTAACATTCAATCAAATGACCTTTTTTTGTGTGGGACCCCAAAACCATAAAAAAAGGATGGCGCCTTGATCGTACACCATATTTCCCCTGGCTTCGATTGAGATAAAGACATTTCATATTCATTATTTTGTTTGTATTCAATATTCTTTTTATTACTACTTCACTTTTGTTAACAATTATCTCATCATTAGTAATTGTACTTTATGTTAATTTAAAGTTTAATGATGTCAATTAATTTTTTTTGTTAAAGAAATGTTAATAGATTAAATATAATTTACTTTAAGGTTTTAAAGTTTTTATTTACTTTTAATATTAAATATTATTTAATGAACACTGTTAAGATGGAGGGATACCCTAACGTGTTTTTAATGGACTTCAAAAAGATTGAATTTTAAGTTTATAAATGTATATTTTCTTGGTTTGTTTTTTTTAACTATTTAAAAATTTTTGTTGATGTTTCAAATATATGTGTTTAGAGTTATGACACAAATGATTATGTTTTGGATATTGGTACAAAATTGTTTTTGGATATAACAGCTAAAACAAAAAAAGAGTACAATGAAATTCTTAGTACATGGTATAATTCGTCTTTTGAGACTGTTGATTTCAGCAAACCACTTAACGCAGTTAAATCTATTAATGAATGGGCAAACAACGTAACTCACGGACACATACAGGAACTCTTGACAGAAGGTTAATTTATGTTTTATTACTTATTATTATTAATGGTATATTATATTATATGACATTATTCCGAGAAATAATGTTGAATATTATTGATTATTATGAGGAATCTAGTCGAGTTTGAATTTTATGGTCGTGATCAGTGTAGTCGATTGTTTGGTTATTATATCAAATTGTGGTCATTTTATCTGGAATGGGTAAAAATGGGGTAAAGATGAAATTTGGTAATTTTGTGGTATTTTTATAATATATTAAACATTTTAATTATTTAATATAACAAATATTTTTCTTTATGCAGTTAAATCTAGTAGTCTATTTTACCTCACAATAGTAGTTTTGACAATTTATTTATATTTGATTTATTTTTCTTATCGCTGAGAAAAAATGCCCACATTTAAATATACATTGGTTGATTTGGATAGTGATTCAAAAATTTAACACATTAACATCGCACATCGTAATTAACACATTAAATTGTTGTCAAATTTCGAGGTTGAGCTATTGAACATATTAATTGCTGCGGATCCAAAAATAAAATCGTTAAAAAAATTACACTCTTCTATAAAATGAAACTTTTTAATCCTCAGAGACAAAGTTATACGTCAAATATGCAATTAAATATCTTCTTATCGTTTTTACTAAACGAGTAATTACAAAAACAAAATAAAGTAATAAATTTAAATTAATATTTTCTATTTTTATTATTATTGATTTTGTTTATTAATGTTATGCTAATAATAATCAGTCCAAAATTTCAATCCTAAAATCATATTTTTTTAGTACTTAAAATTCATTTTTGTCATTACTATGTTTTAGCTCAAATTGAAAGTTTGAATATGATAATATTTAATAAAAAATTATATGAAGATCTAAAAATGATATTGTTTAGATTGATATGTGCCAAGGAAATTGTATAATTACTATTAAGAGTTAATTTATGAGAAATGCTCAACATTTCGTTAAAATTACTATATTTTTTATATTTACATCATAATAAAATATTTCATTATAAATCATAGTGAACATTTCTAGACAATTCTTGATGATAAAAGAAATGTTATAATTGAAATATTCATACTTCAATTAATCTTTATATTATTAATAAATAACCAAAAAATTAGGTTAAAATAAAATCCAACAACACATCAGCTTTCATTTTTTTTTTTATAAAATTTTGATATGAATTCTTTAAGTAATTTTGATGTTGATTCTGAATCTGACTACAATTTTTTTTACATTGTTTATAGTTTTTGAGATAATTATTAATTATGCAATACTTACACAATAAAACACTAAAAAATTTTTTTTTTTAACTCTCCTAAAATTATTTTATTGATGTTTAATAAGAGTTATGTAAAATCGAGACTGTTGCATTAAGTTAAACCAATTTTTGCATATTTTAAGTTTTGTTTGAGTATTATTTAAAAAAAAATTAAAGTTGAATTTTCGAAAAACTTGTTTTGGTCTAACTTACATTATTAAACTTTAACCAACAAATAGATATTCTTATAAACATTAAAAAAATATTGACATTGTACATTATGAGTAAATATAAAACAATGACTGTTAAATAACAAAAAATATAGGGAATTCTTAGAGTTTCGCTACAAAAAGAGTTTTCTCATTTACTTTTCCAATATTGTATTTTGAAGTAATTGATATAAATGTATATCATAAGTAATTGTAATTTATACAATCACTTATAATATTTTCACCTGAGGAGGTAATTTTACTATGATGCGTTTTTGTATTGTTTATTACCATGAGTTCTCACTGGACCGATTTTTTTCAATGATATATCAAAATGTATCTACCTAGTTGGAGACATTACCCTTAAAACTTATACTAATTTTTTTTTACTCCCCGTAAATGGAAAAAATACTCCAAAAAATTACGATTTTATAAAACGGTAAATTTCGAAATTTTTTTTTAAACTTCTTTTACTTTAAACTATCATAACTTTTTTTAAAGTTAATGAGTTAAAACAATTTTTTCGTATACTAGAGGTTTTTCTTTTTAATTAGGTATATATTTTTTTCGATAATCTGAATATTAACCTGCCCACAAAGGGACATTCAAAATAGCTACTATTGTATTAAATGTTAATCTTTCAACTTAAATTTTGAACATATTCTGAAAATATTCCGAGATTTAAACATAAGTCAATTAAAAATTATAATTTGAAATTGGCATGAAAAATTGTCTTAGAAAATTGTATTTTTAATTCTGATGAAAATTATTCGTTGAACAGTGTTATAAAACCAAATATTATTATTATTTTTATATTGCACAGTCGTAATCTGATTCGTTCCCAAATCTAACGAATGTATTTAAAATAAATATAGCTCCTCTCTATGATGAATGGGTTACTATAAATTTGTTACAAACAGTGTGGCCCACAATGTTTTGATAAATCAATTAACTTACTATTTATATTAATATTTTTGTTTTAAATATTTTTACAGTTTGGACTATGTCGTTGAAAAAAATATTTTTTATTTGTCTCTCATAAAAATTTTGAAATAGTAATTATTTTAAATTTTTTTTGCATACAATTTTAGGATAAGTACTTATTGAGTTAAATGCATTTTAATACGTTGAGATGGTATGTAGCACTGGTAAGTATAACTCAAAGGAATATGTGTACTCAGTTAAGGATCACTTTGTATTAAGTCTTACACATAATAATCCCTTAAAGTTTAAGAAATTCACATTATCAAAGTGTATTGCATATCCAAATCAATTTTTATTTAAGTATATATCCCTAATTATGAATTTTATATTTTAAAATTCTATATATTAATATCGATTGAAAATAAATAAATATTTCTTGAAAATTCAAAAAATTCAATTATTATTATGTTTTTTGCGCTGATTTTTTTTAAATTTAAAACTTATTGACTTCTGCTTTTATAGAAGTTTCCTAATTGACGTTTTTTTTAGACCAAACAAATGAAAATACAGCTCTTATATTGCTGAACGCTATATATTTTCAAGGATTTTGGACAAATCCTTTTATAAAAGATCTCACTAAAGTGGGAACTTTTAATTTGAATTCCAAAACTACTGTTGAAGTTCCGTTGATGACAACTTATAATTATTTTTCACTTTCATCTTTACCGACCTTAAATTCTCGAATGATATGTTTACCATACGTAGTAAGAAATAAAAAATAAACGTTTATTTATTTAAAATTTAAGTGCATTATTATAAATAAATATTAATTATATACTTGTTTTAGGGTGATAAATTTGCAATGTATATTATATTGCCAGATTCAGCAGATGGACTGTCAGATTTAGTTAGTAAAATAAATCCAAACATTTTAACAAATGCAATTAAATCTATGAAATCAGTGAATGCCAAAGTTGTTTTACCTAAATTTACGTTTGCGTACACATCTATTCTTGGACCTGTTTTACAAAAAGTAAAGTCAATATGTAATATATAATTAAAACCGGTGAATTCCTTCATTTGTCGTCTAAAAACATCAAATAAATATTAATTTAAATTTAAGTGTGTTCAAGAAGATGGAAAAATTAATAATTATTAGTTAATAAATTAATAATTTTTATGAGGTAATAAAAATTATAATTTAGAATCAGTAATATTAAATTCAGACAAAAAAGAAAAAAATTTTCAACTAAACAATTTTTCAAAGAACCTTCACGACCTTAATCCCAAGATGTTTTTCAAATATTTTCGTGTATAACTTCAATAAAAAGTGAATGACGGAAACAAATACACAATTTCTAAACCAATTTGTATTAAATAATAATTGTTTATAATTATTTAACTCGTCCTTTGATGGAAAGACTATTAAATGTGACTAATTATGTTTATATTACTTTAGATAAAACTGATTAATAGTTTTTATTTATAAATGATATTGCCTTAACTTATTTTCAGACAAATTGGGAATAGCATCGTGTTAATTCATTTAATAATAATGGATAAGAAAAACGAATCATATATTAAATAAATCGCATATCATTTACAATAAAAATTTATTTTATTTATTAAAAATAAATGAATAATACTAACAAAACATTTTTTTTTTTTTTTTTATTAAAGTTAGGAATAACTGATATGTTTGGGTCAAAAGCTAATTTGACAAACATTGGAACAGGGCGTTTAGGTAGTCTCATTGTATCTAACGTAATTCAAAAAGCCGGTTTGGATATTAATGAACAAGGAAGCACAGCATATGCTGCGACAGGTAAACCATTATTTTTTTTATTATTAACATTTCATAGGATATATTTGTTTTTAACCTAAAAAATTGACAACGTAAAAAATCTTTTTTTTTTTTTTTTTTTTTTTTAATTNCACCAGTAATTAATCGTTGACAGATGTTTTGAAAAGCTTGAATAGTTCTTTTATTTGAGGTCTTGGTAGAGCCCCAGATTACAATACCATATGTCCAAATTGGTTGTAGAAGAGTTTTATACAAAATGATTTTGGTGGAAGTGGTTAAGTTGGAACGTAGGAGTGGCCTTAAGAGATGGAGTCTAGAATTAAGTTTCTTTCGTTTGTCTTTAAGATGAAGAGACCAGGTTAGGCGCCTGTCAAAAGTAAGGCCAAGGTATTTAACTTCATTCGAGTGTGGAATGATAATGTTGTTGATAGATACAGCTGGGCAGTTATGGGGTCTGAGCGAGAAAGTGACAAAAGAAGATTTCGATTCATTGATTTTTATTTTCCAGTTGATGAACCATTGAGAAAGAGTGTTTAGGTGAGTTTGTATTTGTTGTGACGCAATAGTGCTGTCCGAAGAAACTGATAATAAGGCAGTATCATCAGCATATGTTCCGACTGTGGTAAAAAATCTAAAATTAATGTTTTATTGAAAATTTGATATTCTTTATTTATTCAATATCATAATAATTTAAAATTAACTCATTTAATTATAAGCTTTGTCCCTATTTTATGATAATTTGGTATAGTTATATGAACCACTACGCGTTATAACGCTACAGTGTTACTAATGTTCTCTCAGGGTTTTGTCTTAGGAGGAGATATACATTGATTTTTTTTAACTACCATTCAAAATACATCTTTACCATACATTTATTTTTATCATAGGGGTTAAAAATAAAATGATTGATTATACAACAATAAATAATTACTCACAAAAGTACACAAGTATAAAAGTAACCTAAGTATCTTATAAAAATATAAAACAACGTTTATAATCCATCAAAATTCTTAATATTCCTCCCTATTCCCTCCGAAAAATAAAAGCATTACAAAAATCTTTATAAATACCACAATGCCTGAGATCCACATAATAGAACTACAATTATTTACTAGTCTGAAGCAAGTCATTTGCTTGAAAACCATTTATTTTTAACAAAAAACTCACTTCTTTCATAAACTATATACTTTTTGAAGGCCTTATATCGATATAACAGTAAATGTCAAGAAAATATGATGAAATTATTTTTTTAATAATTTATTTTGAAACCTTTTTTTTTATGACTATTATAAAGCAATATATTTACCAAAATGTTGTTTTTGTAACATTTGACCTTAAATAACCTGATAAGCACACTCAATATTAATGGGGATTTTTTACATCTTTATTAGAACGACATATTAAGGTTTGTACCAAAATTGATTCAAAATGACAACTTTTTCACAAAAAATTAACTTTTACAACTTAACTTTTGAAAGTGTTCTGGAAGGTCTGACACTTTTATATATATATCTTAAATTAAAGCTAATATAATGTACTTAATTATGAAAAAAAAAAAAATTTGACCTCTGGACTTGTCTTCGTGGTGAAAATGGCTAACGAATGCTATTTTTGTGTGAAATTTCTCGATTTTATATTTTACATTTTTTACTTTAAAAGGCTATAACTTTTAAAAAAATGTATGGATCAATACATTTTTTTCACGAGAAGTAGTATTTATATACATCTTTCATTCGATATACTTTTTTTTTTTAAAGAGAATTAAAAGTTCGGACTTTATTTTGTCTATTTAACTATGCCACGTCAGTACTATGCCGCGAAACCCCTGTGCTGCTGGGTTTTTATTTTTATAAATTTTAAATTTGAGGGTTTTTTCTATTTTTGGTAACGATGCTATTTTTGGTGAACGATAAGTTAACGATAATATTAGATTAAAATTAGATTATTTTGATGTGTAAACTAACAAAATCAGTCCAGCGAGTGATGAGAATTTTCATGGATAGAAATAAAAATAATACTATGATAAAATCAATACCTTTCATCTTCGCATCAAACCTGAAATATATATATTTATAAATATATATAAATATATATTAAACCAAACCTAACAGTTAAATATATTTTACAAAGTGAAGTTTACCTTTTAGCTTCGATGCGAAGCTGAGAAGGTATTGGTTTTATTATGATATTTTTTTTTTTTTTTTTTTATCTGTTACCAATTTTTCTCACCAAACCGATTCTTCAAAATATCACAAATCGTATCTAGTCGAAGACATTACCCTCAAAAATAGTAAAAATTTCCCTCGTTCTCCATAAATAGGGAAAATCTCCAAAAAAAATTACAAATTTAAAATTCGCTAATTTTAGAAATTTTTTCAATTTTTTTACTTAAAACTGCTGTAACTTTTTGAGAAATGACCCATTTAATATAACATTATTTTATAGATGCATGATGTTTTTACCTAACATATGATATATTTTTTTTATAAATCTGACCCTTTACCATTTTGAATCTAAAATGGATTCAAAATGACAACTTTTTCACAAAAAATTAACTTTTGATAGTGTTCCGGAAATACTGATAATTTTATATATATCTTAAATTAAAGCTATAATGTAATATACTTTATTATGGAAAAAACAAATTTCGGACTTTATTTTGTCTTTAAGTATAAATGGCTATCGTATGCTATTTTTGTGTTGAAATTCTCGATTTTATATTTTACATTTATACTGAATTATTGATATTTTAATTAATTATAATGGTTGATTTAAATTGCAAACTTCGACCAACCTTTTGAAGGTTGGCTAGCTGCCCTAGTGGAACTTTGAAATCGGTGTCACTGGGGTGTTTTATGGAGATTTCTTAGGATTGAATTCCAACAGCAAAAAATAGTCCAAGACAGTGTGTATTTCGATCATGTCTCGTTGCGTATGTATTAAGAGTTAGATTTTATTTCATGAAACTGGAGAGGTTTTTACGTCTTTTATAATATGTGCAGTACTTATGAGAGAAGGTGTCTGGTAGAAATCTATATATATGGAGAGTAATCCACTCTCTAATTATTACTGAAGGTCCATAATATAAACACCCACAGGACGCAGTGAATTTTTTACACAAATATAATATATTTTGTTTGATTGTGGGGGCGACGTTTACACATAGAGAAGACTAGATGTAAAGACATTTTTATAAATGAAACTACAATACAGATGACTGATTTATCGTTGACCGTACGATGTCCACAAAAATAATAACCAAGTAGACAATATATTTATTTTAGTTTTGTTGCCAAGCTCAGAAGATATTAATTTTATAATAATGTTTTTTATTTATTTTTGTGTCAATCTTTACTTTTTCTCAGTATTTACTAGACCAAATTTGCTCAACCATAAGATAAATTTTCTCATATCTAGTTTAACCTATCATCACTATATATTTTGAAAAAAATTATTTTGATCAACGTAAATGAAGGAAACCTCCAGAATAATTATAATTCTTAAAATCGGTAAAAATTGTTATATTTATACATTTTTTGACTTTAAACTGTCATAACATTTTAAAAATGAATAAATCAAATCCAAATATTTTGAATTTTCTTTAGATATTTTAGGTTTTAAAATTTCAATTTTTGAAAAATTGAACTTTTTCAAATTAACTATTGAAAAAATGTCGATTTTTCTTGCGTTCTTAAAATTTATGTTATGTACTATGAATTAAAAAATAATAATTTTCTTTACAACTTATCTTCTATGTGCACATGGCCGCCATTAGGCCTCTTTAACTTGATGACCGGCTGGCGCTCAGGCGGATGACCATGCACCGGTGGCGCGGACTCGCCTCTCAAAGAAAACGATGACAGGCGAGTGGACCGGACTCACGGTGAGATGACATATTGTCTCACCCAAGTGATGTCCGGCCACGGCTGCTTTAACGATTTCTTACACCTTATTCGCAAAGCAGCCTCGTCGACGTGCGACCACTGCCCGGGAAAAGCTGACAGCGCTCTGCACGCCCTTTTCCGGTGCGAGACTTGAACCCAGTAGTAGTGGGACTCTTTGGAGTCCCGAATTGGGTCCGCATTCCGAGTTGGGTGAACCTGACGTTGAGAATCCGATGGGCGTGGAGTCTCGTCCAGGCGTTGGCCGAATCCGTCTTGAAAAAGAAGGAGGAAGCGAAACCCTTGAGACAAAAGCAGCTACGACTGAGGCGTTTAGGCCGGTGCTTTAGGTTCTATTTTTTTTTGTTTTGTGAGCTATTTTGCCAATCCTCCCTAACGGTTCCCACTCTGGGATCCGGTTAACGGGAGGGGGTCACACCATGTTGCGAATCAGCTCTTGATTGATTTCGGGCTGATTCACTACGTGGTGGTGTGAATTATATAAACAGTGTAGGTCGCCCTGAAGTAATGCCTAACGGCAGTTCCAGGGCGGTCCACAGTAATACTGGTCGTGTATAAAAAAAAAACATGGCCGCCATAGTAAAAATATAGGGTAATTTTGTAATAAAATTTCTGATTTTATATATTCATTTTAAATATATTAAAATTTTTTTTCAACTTATAAAACATTTCGATAAATGTTGAATTAATGCAATTTTTTAATTTCAAAGCATACAAATATTCTTATGTGATACAGGATGATTTTTTTTATTATATTTTGATATTTTTTTATGAAATCAATATTCGCAGGTACACAGCATTGTTATTATCAATGGTGGTAAGGCACATTGTTGTGAGTTCATAAATACACTAACTGACAATATAAAAAATATATTAATTGATAATGAACAATCCGTGACTGTGACAGCAATGTCATAAAAGACATATTAGCTACCTGTATTTGTAATCCCTTGTGTATTATACATGTATATTAACTCAAAAATTTAAAACTTTAAATGTTTATATTTAATAAATGAATAAAGTTATATTAAAAATTCAAATGCCATTTACTGTTAAATTAAAAACTCAAACATTTTATTAAATTCAAAATATGTGTTTCCATTTAAAAAAACAAAGTTGACACCCTTACAAGGCATTAGGTATAAACTTAAAAAGTATTACATAATTAATAATTTAAAAATAATCTGTAACTAAAGATAACCAAAAAAAAAAAAAATTTTAATTATATTTATTCTGTAAATAATTGAGTGGTTATGATTAAAAAAAATCACTCTGTATATATAAATTCAAACAAACCCTTTATTTATGTTCACATATCTTGTACCTTCGTTGTAAAAATATTTGAGATATACCCAACCTAACCTGAAATTATTCTATATATTTAATGTGTATAAAAAAAAATTTACAATTTTTATTATTTTGTACATAGGTAACATGTATTATTTATAATTGTATGAATTTATAGAAGTAGAACTTGATACCAGATTTGGTTCATCCGTTGAAGCTGAGTTTCAAGTGACGAAGCCGTTTTTATTTATGATTTACGATACAAAAGCAGATACCGTTGTTTTCGTTGGACAAGTAGTGAATCCTCTTTCAAAAGGATCTCCAATCGTTACTATACCTATTGCAAAACGTAGAAAAAATTTAGACTTATTTTTAATCAAATTAAATTTACTGTTTAGATTTTTATTTAGAAAAATATTATTTTAGCGACATCAGAAAATGTAAATTTGAAATTCGGTGCTGAGCCTAATAATGCAGATTTGCATCGATTCAATTACTTTGATTCTGAGTTATTTCAGGTAAGTACAATAATAACTAACTCTTTTAGTTATTTTTTTTTTCGCGAAATAGATTTATTTTAACATTGATATTAAATTGGTGCTACTTTGATAATTACCTTATTAGTATCATGATGCCATCAATGTGTGATACATCTCTAGTTCTATATACTGTATTTAGTTAATTATTATCAATTGATTTATTGTAAAAAAAATACAAACAATTTTAATATTTTAAATTATAATTTATTAAAATTCTGATTAAAATTTTATTCTTTTGTATGAAAAATTTATTCATTTTTTCCAAGAAGTATTGTTTAAATACTTAAATAGAGGGGTTAAACTTAGTTCTGGTAAAAAATACATTCTCAAAAAAAAAATAGTAAAATCGTTTTCTTTAATCATATTCACATCGAATTGTTTTATGATAGTGATGTTAATCACTGTCAAATAACAATATATACTGATATCTATTATGACAGGTTACCATCATGTTGTGTCTCAAATGTGCTGTTTTATTATATTTCAATTGTTATATAATTTCAGTTAGCGTTATATCTCTTTTCATTTTTCGACAAAAATAGAATTATTTACATCAAAATTAGTGATGTGCATTTTCGAATATTTTAAACTATCGAATAATATTCGATAGTATTAAAAAACTATTGAATAACTATTCGAATGGTTTCAAAAAATATTCGATTAGTTCTATCTAAAATTTTTGTTAAGTACACTTAATTATAATAAGAAGATAATTAACGAATACTTAAAATAAATTATTATACAATTAATAATATTAAAAAGTACTATTTTACTAGTATTTCAGAAGTTATAGCATTTTAAAAAACCCAGCACAGGGGGGTCGCGGCACAGTGGTGACATGGCATAGTTGGATCAAATATAATGATATCTGATATCTAAGTTCCTTATTAATATCCTGATTAAGATAAAGTATGTCCAATGAAAGAGAGATTATTAAAAAATATTATTTCTCATAAAAAAATTGTGTTGAACCATACACTTTTCAATAAGTTATAGCATTATAAAGTTGTGTCAGACCTTCCGGAACACTTTCAAAAGATAAGTTGAAAAAGTTCTACTTTCTATATGCATTTTTTATATTTGTAGCACCCCCGTATATAGGGAAATAGTCTGATTTAAAAAAAAAGTATATCGAATGAAAGATCTATATAAATACTACTTCTCGTGAAAAAATTGTACTCATCCATTCATTTTTTAAAAAGTTATAGCCTTTTAAAGTAAAAAATGTAAAATATAAAATCGAGAAATTTCACACAAAAATAGCATTCGTTAGCCATTTTCACCACGAAGACAAGTCCAGAGGTCAAATTTTTTTTTTTTCATAATTAAGTACATTATATTAGCTTTAATTTAAGATATATATATAAAAGTGTCAGACCTTCCAGAACACTTTCAAAAGTTAAGTTGTAAAAGTTAATTTTTTGTGAAAAAGTTGTCATTTTAAATCCCCCCCTATGGGCAGATAAAAGGTCAAATTTACATAAAAAATATACCAAATGATAAGTAAAGACATCGCATCTATAAAAAAAAAAAATTATATTGATATGTTCATTTTTGAAAAAGTTACGGCAGTTTTTAGTAAAAAAAATTGAAAAAATTTCGAAAATTAGCGATTTTTAAATTTGTAATTTTTTTGGAGGTTTCCCCCATTTATAGGGAACGAGGGAAATTTTTTCAATTTTGAAGGGTAATGTCTTCGACTAGATACGATTTGTGATCTTTTGACGTATCGTTGAAAGAAATCCGTTCGGTGAGAGCTGAGAAAAAGTGGTAACAGACACAAAAAATAAAAAAAAAAAACACATCTTAGTAAAACCAATACCTTCTCAGCTTCGCATCGAAACTAAAAAAATTAGTGATGGGCATTTTCAAATATTTTAAACTTTTGATTAACTATTCGAATTGTGTTTATACCACCGAATATTTTATTTTTAGCATAAACTATCAAATATTTTAAAAACTATTCGAATATATTGTGTAACTATCGAATATTTCGAATAGTGGACAACTGTTCGATATTTACAATCACTAATAAAAATATTAAATTTTTACTTAATTCACCTAAATTAATTAAATCTGAAGATTGATACTTAGGTGTAAATTAATAATATTATAGATAAGGTTATAAATTATTGTTGGTTATGAATACAGCAATATAAATTTAATAAATTATATTTAGAGAATAAGTTATAAATTTTAATAAAAATTTAACTGTACAGGAAATAAGCTCTGATGAATTGATGGGTAATTTTGTCATTTCTTCTATCAGCGTAAAATCAATATTATTGTTACTTTCGGAAGGAGCACAAGGAGATTCTTTGAAAGAACTTAATAATGTTTTAAGGTTACCAAAAGAACAGTCAGCACTGCATAATTTACTTCAAAGAAATCAGTTGTCAATGATGAGCTCATATTTAGATATATTATCAGTCAATAAAATATTTGTCAAGAATAAAAAAGTATTGCATGTTTATTTCAACGATATTGCTACGGATCTTTATAAAGCAGACATAGTTGAAATTAACCCTTCGGCTGTTGATGATTCTATACATTTCATAAATGATCAAATAGCTAACGCTACAAAAGGTCTCATTAATAGTGTAATAACTAAAGGTGCGATATAAATATATAATTTAATTAATACTAGTTTCAAGTAATGAAAATATATAAAAAAAATTATCCCACTTCTTTTAAACGAAAAACAAATTATAATTTCACTACTTTTTAACTCTGAAGATTTTACATCTAAGTCCTTTTTCAATTATGGTATTATGTCAATAATTTTCGTAAAAAAGTGTATATTTTAAATATGAATTATTAATTTATTTTTTCCGTGGTCATTTTTGGAATTACCGTGTGTTATTACTATTGAGCGACTCATGAAGCCTTGTTCTAACTAAATCATTTGATGTGGCTTTTCTATAAGCTGCACTTGAAAATTAGGACCGTTGATTTACGTTGTTACTCTAGTTGGTTATGGTATGGCCGCCTTGAAGTAATGCCTAACGGCAGTTACAAGGCGGCCTACAGTTATGCCGATCGTGTTAAAAAAAAGAAAAAAAATAGTTATGGTTTTATTACGCCTTAAGATTGATTGCTGAATATAGTATATGAACTGTTAAAAAATGAACCATTTAATTATTATCATTTTTTTATTTTTTACTTATATTGATTTGATGTTCCTATACCTTATAAAACTAATAAACAAGTCGTGCATTTTCATTTAAATTAAAAAAATATTATTTTATATAGAATTGAAATATAAGCAAAAAAAAAAATCATTCTATTGTTAAATTTACAAAAATAGATATTAGATATACTTTTTATCTTTTACTTTTTTTGTTAGATGACTTTAATGGTGATACTGAACTACTATTTGCAAATATATTGTACTTTAAAGGAGACTGGTTATACCAGTTCAATGAAAGCGCTACTGATAACCAATGTTTTTATACAAGTCTTAATTTATGTACCGAATGTAGTATGATGAAATTACAAAATAATATTAGATATAGTGAAATTTCGGATATTGGAGCTCAGGCTATTGAATTACCTTTTAAGGTTGAGTTTGAAATGTGTTAATTATTGAAATTTATGTGATTTGATCAATATTTTTTAAATTTTAGGACGAAAATTTTACCATGTTCCTATTATTGCCTGATGAAAATAACAATCTTTTACAATTAACCAAAGATTTACAGCATAATCCTTTGACAAGAATATTAACAATGCTTCATAGCCGAGTAGTACATTTACAGTTACCCCGTTTTACTGTTAATTACTATTCAAAATTATCATCTACTTTAAAAAAAGTAAGCATTATGAATAATATAGTTTATAGTTCATAACTTCGATGTTAAGCTGAGAAAATATATAGGTATCCTACGATGTTCTGACAATTTTGCTATAAGTAAAGTATATAGATTTGTCAGAACATCGTGGAACCTACTGTGTATCTATTTCTTAATAACATAATTATATACCATTTTAATTTTTCCAAATTCTCTAGTAAGCTAACATAAAAAAATCATAATTTGAAAATAAAAATATGGAAAGGCTAATAAATATTTCTCAATGAGTTTATTATGATGATCCCATTATTGGATTTAATTTGTTATTGACTTTTACCATAGGTATAATCATACGTAAACCTTATTTTGTTAATAGTTAAATTAATATTTTCATTTGATACTGTTTACCCAAGCACCACGAATAATAATTCCGGGATATATATTAGTACTCTTTCTTAATAAAAATTAATTTTATTAAATATGTTATATGAGTTGAAATAGTCTTTTATAAACTATCTTATTTTAATTTAATTTTTTTTTTTAATTTGTTAATGATTTGATGCGCAAAATTGATCATAAAAATAAATTTACCTTTAAAAATGATTAAAAATTATTTTATAGATGGGGCTAACAACTTTATTTGAAAAAAAAGCTAATTTAACAGCTATATTAAATTCTGAAAAGCCAGTTTTTGTGACTGATATAATACACAAGGCTGTAATTGAAATTAATGAAAAAGGAGCTAGAGCAGCTGCAGCTACAGGTAAAATTATTCTATATTAATTTTAATCACATTTTACTTTCAAGTTGAAATACAAATTGAATATATGCTTGCGGATATTTTATGAATGTTTGTTTTTTTTTTATTAGAGGATCTCTCGAGACAAAAAAAAATATTCTGTTAATTTTGCTTTTGAAAATTATTAAAGTTACTCCTACAAACGATATCAGATTACAATTCCTATTAATATCACTCCATCAAATTTTGGTGGAATTGTGATATTATTCTACAAAAAAATTTAGCATTACGGCGTTACATGAAATACTTAAATTCTTTATAACTCCAATTGCGTATACGGGAATTGCTTAATGACTTACGCTCCTTCGAACATGTCTAACCAACATTATAAGTAATAAACCAAAAAAATTATTATAAAGAATGTTTTTGGTATAAGTTGTCCTGCTGAAATATTCTATCTAAACAAGCATAAGCTTCTATTTAGGATTTTGTCATTGGAAGGCTAACATTTTTAGTGTTCTTATTTTTTTTCAAAACTTAACATTTGATTCTCGTCTTGAATATGATGTAATTTTATAAAGAACGCATTGTAATGTGGTACACAGTAGTTATGTGTATTCTGACATGGATTCTATTTAAATATGCGTTTGAAATATCTCTTCTTTAATAGAAGTGCTTTGATTAATATTATTATTATTTTTTTTTTTAGTGGCCTCAGCAGTACCACTGAGCAGTAAACCTCATTTACCTCCAGTAGCTGTAAATTTCAATAGACCTTTTATGTTTTTCATTGTAAATCGTAGTACAAGAAATATTTTATTTAGTGGTCAAGTAAATTCAATAATATCCGATGTTTCAAAACGTTTCCAAGATATTCC
The DNA here is from genome assembly GCF_025091365.1 of Daktulosphaira vitifoliae. Classification (NCBI taxonomy): domain Eukaryota; kingdom Metazoa; phylum Arthropoda; class Insecta; order Hemiptera; family Phylloxeridae; genus Daktulosphaira; species Daktulosphaira vitifoliae. The sequence continues at coordinate 63,520,581 of NW_026099572.1, read as the reverse complement.
ATTAATACAAGAGAAAAAAAATCAATCGTTGCCAATAAAAAATAACTTACCTTTTCAGCCTATAAGTAGTGTGAAATATCAACAACCGTATTCAAAAAATAATCAGAGCATTAACTATAAAAATTAACGTAATGTGTTTATCTAATGATCTTATAATTGTAAACATTATAAAATTTTATAAAAATGTCATGACTACTACTTATTTTTTTAACATTTTATATTTTAGAAAAAGTAAAAATAAATGATTTTTTATTTTATTTGTATTTATGTATTTGGCATAATTTTTTTCTCATACAAATTAATATTTTCAGTTTCGAAAAATGATATGTGACATCTTTTAGACATATTTTTTATATAGTTTCATTAAAAAAAACTACTCCATGATTTTTTAACTCTCTAATTTTTCTAACTTTATTAAATAAAAAATTATTTTTTTTTTAATTATCGTAAATTTATTTAATTCACAAACATAATGACGGAACCATATAGTTATAATTATAATTGATTTAATTCGACGTTGAATTAATAATACTTAAAATTAAACTATATATTATCTGTTCGTATAGTTTGAGGGTTTAAATTATAACTAATAAGTTAAAAAATTAAAAAAAAAGTTATAAAAATTTAAAGAAAGTATAAGAATATTTATTATTTATTAAAATTCATAAAATATTAATAATTATCTCTTTTAATTTTAAGTTAAGTTAACTTAAAAACAATTAAAAGTAACATAAAAATGAAGTTTGGTATTTCTGCTAGTTATATATATATATAAAGTGATTATGATGTGGCCGTTTTTTAATACGTAAAATGAGTACTCTTTTACCATAATATTAATAAAAGATGCAGACAAAATTTACCTGTTTCCAACCATCATAACAACCACTGAAACTTCTGTAGCACAGAAGTTACGTAGTATCAAAGTTGTGCATCAAGAAATGATTAAAAACCTAGGTTTCCAGATTTACGCTTATAAGATTGGCTACACTTTAAGATACTTGTTTCTCTTCACACACGTCAATAAATAAAAAGCTTAATAACATAACTTTTAAATCAATTAAAAAATTTCCTATTTTTTTTGTCAACATTCATATCAAGAACTTTATTCGACAAATAGGTCTCAAAATAGATGGGACTTCAGCCTTAGTATAATCAAATTTCTAGTTATACCAATCACAAGACTATAAGAAAATCTTTTAATTTACTTTTTTTTTAAAGTGCAAAATTAAAAATTAAATAATTAAAAATCTTAGAACTATGCACATATTCTCAACATTTCTGTAGACAAAAAAAGTTCACCTATCTGAGACGTACTTTTCAGATTTATTTTATAGTACAGTTTGTATGAAATAACTTTGTATTATGTGATATAGTGCAACACTGTAAACCATTCGATTACGAGTGGTAAACCTTAGCCGCCAAAATAATCTCTATGTTTAGTTCCTAAAATTGTGTGGTGTCGGTGGTCTTGCGTTCCTATCGTTGGTTTTAGTAAAATTAAGTTTCTGGAAACTAATAATGTCGGGCACAATTTTTCAGTCATCTGTTAAAATAAAAACAACAACCTCTAATTTGGATAATAATGTTTCAATTAAGTAAGTTAAATTGTAAAACAAAAAAAAATCACTCCATAAATTAACTGGAATTCTATCACATATATAATTTTCTTAAATAATTGATTTGAAGAGTAAATTGTTAGTTGAAAAATTTTATGGATTACATTTGACATTTATAAAACGCATTAATTATACAGGGTGTTCAGTAAATAAGGAAACGAATTTCTATTGTACTCATTGTTTGTAACAATTTAACTGTTTCCTAACTTATTGAACACCCTGTATTTATAAAAGTGAGCTCTCTTTTTTGGTAAAGGTTACTTAGTTTAAGAATTATTTATCTGTACTTTATTCAAATTTTAAAAATAACAAAAATCACGCATAAGTATCTTTGAGTTTTTATATAAATTTAAAATACTAAAATCATTAATAATAAATGTAATGAGTTCATTTATAATTTAAAGTTTATTTTTATTATAAATTAATACCGTTAGTACCTTAAATTGATTATTATAAATCTTACAAAGATTATGTATAAAAAATATTATTATACATGACTTATATAAATTAAACTATTCAATAGTTATACGTTAGTGATTATATTGATGGTGAGATTCGTTCGATAATATATAGTGTAGTTACATCAAAGCAGCTGTTTCGTCACGCTTAATATAAGAATACAAATCGCTATTATGTTCATCATACAAAAAAATGATACAAATACTCTTCCAATTAAATAATACGACAACCTCGGGTTGTATTAAAAACGTGACAGTTTTGTATATCATCATAGAAAACGACCGTGCATGTAAAAAAAATATTACAAAAAATCACTTTATTTTTGATTCTAACACAAAAAAAATCATATAATCCTCATGAAGTCATTGGCCGAGAAACAAATTATTCTGTATGGTATACTTTGATATAATAAAAAAAAATTTATTTGGTTCAATAATTTTTTTCTATTCTTGGAAAAATAACTACCAATTCCCATTAGTATACTATATTAGCTATGAATTACACATATATTTAACGTGAAATCATGTATACTATGAACAAATGATTTTTTTTTTATAAAATATTTATAGCTCGACAATTCCTTCTTGAAAATTGTTTTTCTTTTGAAATATAAGTCACTCAACCAAATTGAGCCCACTAGCTTAATTTTGATTGATGATTTTTAATTTTTTTTCCTAAGTTATAATTAATTAGTTAGTTATCAGTATCAAAGTTTGATTATTAGTATTTATTTACAGTAGCGTGACTAGAGATGGGGGTTAGAAATTTCTTTTCCTCCTATAGAATAATAATAATTTTTAACCTTTTTTTCTTTAAAGAATTAATTTAAGCATATTTTCTTGAAAAAAAATATTTATAAACCCCTCCAAAAAAAGTTCTGATTACATCATTAGTTATTTCTATGTACAATTTTAGTTTGGAGGTATAATGGTAGAATTTGGATGTTAATTCTCTTGAGTACCCTTATTAATATGGTATAGCCCAAGGCTACAATCAATCTTGAAGCCAGAAAAAGATTTTTCTGAAGTTTCAGTCATATAATTTCTGAAGTTTCAGTCATATAATTTTGCAAATATCAAGTTAAAAGGTAATAAACATTTATAAAAATATATTCAGCGAAACAAATTGATTAGTAGTCACTTTCTAGAAGGTGATATTTGTAATTGTCTGTATGTACTGCGTATTTATTAGTATCGTAGACCATATTATTTTGATTACTCAATTGTCAAGTTAGCTATTGAAGAAAGAAAAATTATGGGTTCATTGCGTCAGTTTCTAACGTTTAAATTACGTTTTAGTACTAAAAAGTTCTATAGTATTTTTTCAAAAATAATTCTTTTAATATAATTTAAGTATTGCATAAAAAAATAGAATATAAGTCAAAATACATAGAGATTTGATAAATTTTCTGATTGAACTTTGATAAATAATTAATTTTCAAATAGTAATAACTCGTTTTATTTAGAGTGTAAATGTCAAGTTAAGCTATACAATTTTACGACCTTATAAAATTATAAGGTTTCTAATCAATAGAACATAGAACGTATTAAATACAACCAAAAACTTAAGAGATGGGTAATCATTATAATCTATAATTAAAATACATGAATAAACATTGGAAATATTAAATTTCATAATACTGCTATGTATCAGTTTTTATTTTATTCTTAAGAATTAAAAAACTAACGCTTGCAAAAATATATTGGTTAAAATACTTAATATTAGTTTCAGTTAAAAATATTGATGTTCAATCCTTTTCTACTTAAAGACGCAAGTTACATTAATTGTTCCCTTAAGTTACGCCCTACTTTGTTTATCTCATTGTGAACTAAAAAGTGTCTTATAGTAACCGAAAAAGGAATGAAGTTGGACAAAAACTAAATGTTTTAATATTCGATTTCCTTAAAGATTAATATATTTTTAAATAAATCTTAAACATGAAGTTACACATTTTTTCATTTTCATAAAGATCATTAGCAAAGTTTGAAGTATCCTTGAGAAGAGTAAGCTTTTCTAAAAACAAAGTTATCAGGAGGGAAGGAAATTGTAGTTCACCTAAATTTTTTTTTATGTTCCGTCTATATTAAAGATGTTTTTTATACTATTCAATAAAATATCTAAAAATTCATGAAAGTAGTGTAAGTCTGCTCGTTTTATTTATTTTATTTTGTAACGGAAAATTAAATTAAGCATATAGTGTCGGTTTAGTCTAGGAGACTAGCATACGAATGCGTCCGGGCTCTCATATATTTTAGATTTGCATTAATTTGAACACCATTTTTTTTACTTACGAAACCTATATTGATATTGCTTCCGGGGTTCCTAAGATACCAAGACGACACTGTATCAATAGATATTTACCAAATTCACTTAGAATAGCTACATAATGCTTCAATGAATCTTTTTTAAAATATATACAAAGAGAATCAACTTTGGAGTACTTAAGGAAGGCCACAATGTTTTAAATGAGCGCTTGTAAATAAGAACTTTAAATCAATAACGTGCTATATATGCCAAAAATCATAATTTTCTGAAATCTAAACTACTAAAAATACTTAAGATCCTTAAATTTCTTATACATATTAAATCCCACGAAAAAAATGTTACATTTGCGCCCTTACTATTCGTTTTATTTATTTACATATATATTTTGTTTAGTTTATATTTATTTTTTAAAAATGTTGCATTTCCTTACTTTATTTTTACTGATCTTGCTAATGTACTTAGTCCATTTTATATGTAATTGAGCCTGTCATTAGAAAGTTTTTTTTAGGATTACCTAAATTTTTAATTTTTTACTACATAGCACGTTATTGATTTCAAGTTTTAAAATATTAAAATCATAAATAACAGATGTAATATATTTAATTCTTCTCAGTATTATTATATCTATTATTGAGCTTTATTATTTTTAGGGAGTTACATATTATTTTAAATTTACATATGAACCTACTTAAATTATAAATTAGACAAAAATGTGTTTAATAAAAATTTAATTGGTTTAGTAGACCGTCTAATTTACAACGCGTTTTGCTTTTTAATTTTACCGAAATGTTATCGGCCCATATCATCTGGGTCAAGCGCTATCTTTAAACCCACATAACGATGAATTAAATATTAAGAATTAGACTTTATTAAGACTATAAGAGTGAGAAGTGTTATTAATATTTACTGATTTGAAGTTTAAGTAGGAATAATTTTGTCTAGTAAAAGTGCATAGATGTATAACTGTGTATAAAGCAACTCTTTACTATTTATACCTATTATTAATGGAATAATAACTTAATGATATATAAGAAACTATTTAATTTCTTAAAATACACGTCAATTTTTTTCAAAAGCTGATTAGCTATAAATATAAGGTATTAATGTTTTAAATAATATGTATACAGAAAATTTTATAAGCCTTATAGGAACTGAACACCCTTATGGGATATCTATCTTGGGCCAGTCAATTTTAATGGAAAAGTTTTCTTTTTTTTTGTATTTCAAAACTTTCTATATGCATACATTTTAATTTCGTTTTTGCTCTCAAAATTTTGCAGAAATTATCATATAAGATTTTTGAAAATAGCTTTTTATATGGTATTTCATATATTTAGTCTAACCTGACAAATTTGTTAAATTATAATATCGTCTTTTTCTAGACACATTATTTAACTCAGCTTTTGTTGGTTTTCAGGATGATCAAAATTCAAATTTGTATTTTAAATGTGTTAATATAAAAGATAATCTTATTTTTATAACTTACAGTAAAACTATGAGTTTTACTAAAATATACAGAATAATTAAGTGTACAAAAACATACACTTTTTCTGTTAATATAACAAAACTTTTTGTCAAATTTTGTTATACGCATATTATAAGCGATGATATGAGTTAAGTATCATATTACATATTGTATTTAAATATAGTAGAATGACTTAAAATAATTTAAATAACTTCAAGTTAAACTAATGTTATTTTTAAACTTTAATGCCCGTATAAAAATTGGACTTCAATACTTTTTAAATAACTTGATCGTTCGCAAAATTCATTAACCTTAAAAATTTCAGTTCACAATTTTTATTTACTATTTTATAAATGTAACTTTATTTTATTAGAAACTCGTTTTAAATACTTTCTAAACATTGAATAAAAATCTTAAATCTTAAGGTAAAAAAAAACAGTTTTTTTTTTGTGAAATGACATAAAACTAAATATATTTTTTTATAGAAAACATTGTCAGTTAATGGTAAGATAATTTTTTTTTTATCGTGATTATTCGACCATAACTTTATTTGACTGAATGATTTAGTTTAATTATGTTTTTAACTTTTTTCTATACAAAATTTTTGAATATTATAAAATACAGAGAAGTACTTATTTTTTCATTGAGACAATTTTTCTCGCTATTTCGTCTTCATTTTATCTTTACTTCAGGCATAAGTAATTGGGTTTAGAGATTTGAATATACTCCTTCCTTTTAAAAATTTTTCTGACACTGCAGTTTGTTTTTTAAAGTATTGATAATTTGTGTTTTTGTTTTAAGATCAAGCATAGAGCATAAAGTCTTATGATCAGAACATCTTTCGCGTTCATATCATAATAAAATGAATGCGAACCCGAAGAACTTCGTCAATCATAAGATCTCTTCGGCTAATACAGATCAAGAGTATTTAGAACAATACCAATGTAAAATAACAGATTACCAAAAACGTAACTTACTTCCATTACAAGAAGATCTTGCAGATTGGATTAATAAATCTTTAGGTGAGCATTGTAAAGATCATATATTTATTTTTATATTGAAAAATATCACCGGACGGACCCAGAACTTTTTCTAGGAAGAGCTGTAAAAAGTTTTTATGCGTTAAGTCTAAAGAGTAATGATTAATATATGAAATCACTCAAATACATTTTCTTAAGTAGGTGATTATAATTCAATGAGGGAGCGTGTCCTCTTGGATTGGCCAACGATTCTTACCTACAAAATAATTTTAATAACAATAATTTTTAATTATATATATATATTATTAATATACTTTAAAATATATCAATTGAAAAATGATTAGCTTAGTTTTTATCAATAATTCTAAATGAATTAAAATTTCTAACTCATCTGTTTAAACAATACTTAAACATAAATAAAGTAAATCACAATTTCTATAACCGTCATCTAAAATCAATTTTATAATAACAAATAATTAATGTTGGCCTATTTTCTCTTTGTCATGACAAGTCAGATAGTTTATATAGGACATTTTTAAGTTATAACTTAACGTCAATTCAAAAGTCACGCGAGAAAGTACGATCGTACAGTCATTGCATAATATTATTCTACATATTTGGTTCTGGGGGTTTTAATTTGATGATATTAGGCATACCACACGAAAAGAATAATATTTGCTAATGTTTTGTATTTAATAGTTAGTTGCTAATATTTTTTAAACATAAGTCACGCTATATTTTGTATTTGGAACTATTTGATTTTGATATAGGCAAACTGCCATATATATTCTAGTTTACATCAATTTATTACACTGTACAGATTAAATAACAATGACAGTATTTTTTGACATTTTATATTTTTTATGTAATATAATAACTATATAATAAATAAATAATTTTTTACTATAAATTTAAATTATACTATACAATTTATAAAAATTATATTTTACAATTTAATATTCTATTTTATTTAAAATAATTATTATGTTAAAAAATTTTCGAATATAATCACAAAATTTCAACTCAATATTTAATTGTTTTTAGTTAATAATAAATATATCTATATCTACCTCCTACGATATCACCCTTTTCTTTACTGCAATTTTTCGATGTCATGCATATAATTCAAATTTTTTATACAATACTCTCCCATGTAAAGTTTTTTTAAAAGACTCTTTCTAACTGAATTTATTAATTTATATATTTAATAGTCTTTAATAAAAATTAGTCAAAAAATGTGCTAAATTTAAAAAAAATTTAAATTGACATTAATGAGTAAATGCTTCAAAGTTTCAATTAATTATTATATTTAAAAAATATTTTAGATAGGAAAAATAAAATCTAATTAATGTTATAGAGATATATAATTATTTAAAACATTAAAAATTAAAACTATATTAAAAATATTAATTTAAAACTATAAAATATTTATCTCAAAAAGCCACAAAAATATTAACATAACAGGGGAAATAGAAATATTTAAAAATAAAAATAATTTAATTAATTGGGAACAGAGAAATTCATTATTAAACTTGTGTAAAGTGGCAAAATGTAATAATATTACTTAGTGATGATGTCTATAGGGGTATATAATGAGTTTTTTTTTTTTGTTTGGGTGTCAGTATTGTTTAGCGTTGGCATTGGTAACCTTGTTCTCGAATTACGTATCTGCGATTTTTTAATTTTTTTTTTTTGAGTTAAATATTTTTAATATAGTTTTAATTTAAAAAAATATCAATTGTAATCAATTTTTATTATATAATCAAAACATATTTTGAACAACAGAACGTCGTTAATTGTTATTTACTATTATTATAAAATAAAATGTATAACACTATTTTAAATTATGTAATTATGTAAATTATGTAAGAATACTCTTTGATCACAAATAATTTATGAGGCTATTGTTATAATCTAATCAAAAAGTCTTATGGACTTATTTATACTGTTTTGATAATATATATATATATATATTTAAAATAAACAAAAGTACAAGATATTGAAAAACTTAACACATATGCTCTAATCATAAATTATCTTGTTTTTGCTGTGTTAAATTAGGAATTAATGTACGTTGCCCTGGTGTTGAACATTGGCTGTGTATATATAAACATACACGTTGTTAAATGTAATAACTAGTAGTGCACTGTGGATAAAATCGATGCTTTTATAAAGTAATAAAAAAAACTATAAAAATATAAAATGGTTTGTTTTAAAGGAAAAGTTATTAAATAAAACTCAATAATATTTATAAAAATTACGTTTTGTATTTAATTTTGTTTTTAAAATCTTCAAGATAATGCAAAAACAGTGGTTGATATAAAATTGCTAACTCTATTTTAAAACCATTATTAAGAAAGTATTTTTAGCTTTAATTAAATAAGTTTGCACGCAACTTATGATAAACCTTTTTAATTATTTCCATGAACAGGTATATTTTTACAATCAAATGACATAGACTACGTCCAAATCAAATTTTTTTGTTATTTTTCACTAATAAGGAAAAAAATATAAAATATAAAATTAAAATCTTTTTTTAATCTTTGTAACAGCGATTTTTTAGCCTTTATCTTACAAAAAATGTAAATGGGTCTATAACAATTTTAGGACAAGTTACAAGCATTTTAATATATTGAATTGGTATGGAATACATATACTAGTACGGGTTGCACCCACCTGCACTACATACACACTCTATGTATGATTATACGTCTAGAATAATTTAGGTTGAATGCTCCTGTTAACTAGGATGGCAAAGAACATTTTTTGTTTACGTTACGAACTCTAAACATTAAAAAGAGGGTGGAATCGATATATTCATGTTAACCCAGTACAGAATCCCTTGTAGTCTGGCGCCAATAGTAATTCAAGGTCAAGTGTAAAAGGGCATTCATGTTTTCTGCTACCGTTTTATTTGCCTATATTTCCACGCGTACTTATTTTGTTAGCTAGATAATTTTAATAATATTTTACAATGTTGTTAATGATAATTAGAAAATTCGTTTAAATTATGTTATTTTAACATGAATTATGTTGAAGTTATTTTAATTAACCATTTAACTACATGGAGTAATTAATATACAATGGTGGGAAAATTCATATTAAAAGTGAAATAATTCAAGTTTAAGTTCATTGCAGTGAACTTTTCTTTTAAAATTAATAACAATACTAAAATACTCAAAGAATTAAAATTATTTTATAAAATAAAATTTATGCTTTTATTATGCAGGGTTAGGAAAATTCATATTATCTGAACGGTTTTATCAATTTTTTTTTTAACGGGCAGAGTTTTTATTACAAAATAAAACTTGTAAAGAACAGACTGGCTTTTTATAGGTTTTTAAAACGATTGAATTTAGGTTTGAAAAATCCGCAGAGATTTTTGGCACAAGCTTAGCTTTACCAATATTAAATGGGAAGCGTATTTATCATTTTTTTGCCTTTGGGATAGTATGTTTAAAATATTTATGATCCTTCGAAAATTCCACTAAATCAAATTTTATTTAATTGTAAAAGTTTTTTTTTTTTTGCGAAAAATAAAAGATCCATCATTTTTAAGATATTGCACTTAAATTTTGCTGCCTGAGGTCATTTATTCCTTTGGTGTCCTACTTTATACACCACTGAATATAATAATACAAAAATAAAACTAAGAAAATAGTTGTAATAATTATTTGTTTTTATTAGGAATAGATTGGTTGAATGTGAATAATCTACTGGACATGTTGGATAATGGTGTTGTCTTGTGCCGATTAGGCAAAACCATTGAACATTTTGCACGGGAATATATACTTACAGAAAATTACCAAGGTGTACGTATATAATAGTTATAAAACCAAAATTAAAATGTTAAATATATCAGATCAGTATAAATGAGACGTAGATGTAGTACTCTGACTAGTGTTCTATGGTATTTTAAGACGTCCCTTGAGAAGCTTATATATTACCAAGAGAAGTTATGAGTAGGACTCATGAGTGAGGAATATAAAGTTGTAAAACTAATTATACCATATTTAAATAATTAAAACCATATTCTTAGGCATGGAAAATTAAAAAGTACAATAAAAATAATCCAGAACCTACTCTATAAAATATTTTACCAAAACGGGTTTTTTGACACATTAATAATCAAAGCTTATGATGATATAGTTATAAAAAAAAATCGTGTGACTCATTTAAGTTAATTTATAGTCCCATTCGGAGAATGGACAAAGCTATCAATGCATTGTATAGGATTTATGTGCTTAAAAGAACTGGTTTCATAAATAAAAAGAAAAAAGGCCTCTTTTCAAAACAAATATAAAAAGTGCAAAAACGTTTTTTTGCATTAAGTTCTAATATTATTAAATCACAATATCTAGGCCCCAGTACTAATCTTTATCAAATTATTAAAATATCAATAATTTTAATAAAAAAATAATTAACGAGTTTTTACAATTGGCCTTGCATATTAAACTATTATTATATCATATTTTAGTAATTCAATATTAAAAAAAACAATACTTAATAATGCAATAATTTAAAATCATTAACTAAACAATTCATATGTTGATTATATTATAAATATAATAAAAATAAATAAAAAATTTTTTAGGATTTACCAACAATATCATCTAGATGTTTTGAATCTGCGAGAAAACATAGTTTTTTTTCTAGAGATAATACTGAAAAATTTATACAATTTTGCCGTCGCCTTGGAGTACATCAGCATCTATTGTTCGAAAGTGATGATCTAGGTATCAATTTTATTTTATTATATTTTTTTTATATAACAGTCATTAACTAAATTTAATAATTTATATTTAATAGTGAAACCATTTTCTTACACGTTTTGAAAATAATAAAATCATTATATTGAAAAAGTATGAGGCACAATCTAAAAAATATTATTGTTAGACTTTTTTTAAGCATCAAATTTCTCTTTTCCTACATGATCTATTAAAATTGACTGTTAAACTTTAACTCTAAAAGGTGCATTGAAACACATTTATAATAAATTTAAAAATGTTATATTATTCGTTTATTAGCAAGGCAAGAAAATGTTATAAATAATGTTATAATTACATAGCTCGACAAAATTTGAGTCATAAAATGTTTATGAAATTTTAATTTATTGTTTCTGTTAGGTTTATTGGCGCTGATTCTGAGTATGCCTTAGTTTTTTTCTGTCACAATTTAAGTATTTGTAAAATTACGATTTTTTCACATAAAATGTTAATTGAAATGACAAAAAAAAAATGTTTATAACTATTTACTTATATTTACAGTATCATGTACATAATTGGGGCAAATTTTAAAATCGTTCCATAAAGTTTTAACTTTGCTGTGTACTTTAAAAGTTGAGTTTTACAGAATTTTAAAAAAGAGGTAAAGAACTGTTTTTATAACTTTTTTATTTATTCATTTTTATATTATTGTTATTTATTATATCGATAGGGAAATTTACGAGGATTCAAAAAATGCTTAAATATTGTTTATTGAGTTACTTATAGTTGACATAATCGCTATAAATGTGAAAAAAAACTTAACGAGTGAAAATAATCGTAATAACGACTATTTGTTTTATTCGAAGTCTTCATAGATTAATTTGGTTAACTTAAACTTAAAACTGTATTAAAAGTTTACAATAAATTAAACAACATTAACACGAATAAAAAAAAATTAAAGAAAACAGTTCAGCTTTAAATTTTTTTAAAATGCTGTTGTTAAACTTAACTTCTAAAGTCCTCTCAAAGATGAAACTTCACGGAATTATTTCAAAATTTACATTACTTATGTTCATGATATAATTAAAGAATAATTAACATTTTACATTTAAAAATCGTAATTATACAAATACTCAGATTAGGGCTAAAATATTTATGGTAGAAAAAAAACTAAAGGCATATTCAAAATCAGCTTCAAAACATATATCAAAAAAAATAAACTAAAATTTTTGCTAAAGGTCGTTGTTGAAGAACTTAAACGACAGAAGGTTTTAATTATTAATTGGCGTGAACCGTAATTTATTGCACAGTTTACAAAAAAAACAAAACAAAGTATTGAAAATAAAAGTACAGAAAAGACCTAAATCATATAATAATACTAAGATGATAAACTAACGTTATTCGTAGTGATAGGATCCCGAAAAACGCTACAAAATCAGAAAAACGGACCTGGAGGTGTGACGGAGATAACCTACTGGACGTATTATTGTGGCTGGTATTCGACTCTAGGCATTTATTGGACTTTACATCACGACGATAACGCGTATGTGTAACGGTCTGGTTTATAGTGGTGCGGTGGCTGTGGAGGAGCGGACACGACCGTGTCAAACGGATGACAACGCCGTGGCCGTGTCATTTTATAAAGATTGCATCAAATTTTGCTAAGCTTTGTTAAAATGTTTAAAACGAAAAAATTTGTCAAAATATAATCAAAAAATGAAAAAACAAAAATATTTGATAACAATAAAAACAAATATTGTTAAACATAATAAAATTTATAATGTACAACAATTCTTATTAAAAAAATTAAGTCTTTTCAAACGTTATATTTAAAAAAATTTCTATGTATGAATAAAAGTAAATACTTGCTCCTTCATTAAACTGCCTATTGCATTGAATATGTTTCAAACCCTTTTAGTATTAAACGTAAAAATATATTAACATTGAAAGGTTAAATGAAAAATTTTAAATATATTTAAAATTAAAATTTGCTTACTGTAAATGTACTAACTGTGCTTTGTGTCCATATAATAAATTTAAAAGAAAATTATTTATATTGATGGGTTATATAGATTTTTTACCATATAAAAAATATTTTCTTAAATTATAGTTATTTAAAATTTTTAATTGGTCTATTTTATGAATGTTACTAACATTTATTTTTTTCCTATCTGACTTTGACATTATTTAATTACTAATCAGGACTTTAAAACATTATAATAATGTTATAGTTGTAAAATTATTAAAGAAATATAAAACAATACGAACTGATAAAAACTAATATTTTTTTAATTTTAGATCATTTTAAATACTTTTTTTTAATCAAGTCTCTTTAGTATTTCAAATCTACAGGAAGAAGCTATTAAAGTAGGATCAAAAAATAAAAATAAAATAGACCATTAATAACTCGGTGAATTAATTTTTTTTTTTTATTGTACTTAAAGTATTTTAAAATACATTTAATAGTTTTGCAGAACAATCCTCGAAATGTTGTTTTATGTTTAATGGAAGTATCTCGCTTAGCATCTCGCTTCGGCCTTGAACCTCCAGGGCTTGTTCAAATGGAAAAAGAAATCGATGCTGAAGAAGCTAGAAGTCATCAAATAAATCATTATGTTTCACCTACCTATTCAACACCAAATAATAATCATCATAGGTATAATTAATTGACTTTAATAACTGAATTACATTATATTTAATGAATGAAGAGCTCATTTGTATATTCGTCACTCTAATCTTATTCTTAAGAATGGAGTTATCTTACTTTTGTATAAAACTGTTTAAAAAGAACAAAATGTTTCTATTTATAAAATTATTTAATTTTAATTTCTTACTTTCGTCTTTTTAAGGTGTTCTATAAGTGCTATACCCATGGCAATTAAGTCGACAAACAAGCTTAGAAGGACAGAAAGTTTGGGTACAGCATCTATGATAACATTAAGATCTGAATCAGATACTACAGATGAAGATTATGTAATAGACGGAAGTCAACATTTAAATGAACTTGACTATAAAGTTGGTTTTATACTATGGTTTTAATATTACTAAAATTCTATGGATCTAATTAATTTAATAATGTTTAATTTGTACAGGTCAAAGAAGCTAGCCGAATAGCTCACACTCATTGTCATTGTCAGGGAAAAAAATTAAAATTAAAAAAAATAGGGGAAGGACGTTACAGTATATATGGACGGAACGTTTTTATAAGGGTAAAAAAATTTCAATATACTAAGAAAAATATCATCAGGTTTGCTTTGTACTTGTTGATTTACATAAATAAACTATTGCTAGAATAGCATAAAAATTTTTAACATTTGGGTCTGCACAAAAGCACAACTAGAATAAAAATTTTAGTGATGCTAAATTATATTTTTCCCATACAACAATTTTTTTATACAAGGTGTAACAGTATAATCCATAGTAATATATGAGTGGGTATTATGGGGGATGTATAATAGTGCCTCGTTATTTTCTATCTCCAAAATTGAGGGTTTTGAAATAACTCCCCAAGGGACTCCAAAAATAAAAATTAATTGCACTTTAGTATTTCTCACAAAATTCTCGTACAAATTGAGGGGTCATACGATTTCTGTCACTTATATTATATACTATGCTACTTATAAAAAAAATGATAGTATTTAATTTATAGAACTTAATGTTTGCTATAAAAAATGTTATTAGCAAAAAAAAACTGTATCTTAATATTTACAGATTAAAATTAATAAAACAACATATTTTTATCTTAATCGTTGAAATTTATTTTATTTGTTTATTTCAATAATGCACACGAGTTATTTAAACTACAGGAAAAAGTTGTTTAGAATTAAATTTTTTACTTCTTTTGTTGCGCATTTTATATTTTTTAACAAACGTATATCAAATAATATTCGAGTATTAATGCGCCAAAGGTTATTTTTTGCAAATATAAAACAAACGCACAAAACAAATTTAATAATTTTTAATTATGTAATTTTACGTTACTAAAGATAAAAATATTCATTCTTAAAAATTATGCAACCTAAAATTATTTTTTAGATTGTGAAAAAAAATAAAAATAAAGGTCATTAATAATTTTTATGGTCAATTTTAAAATGTTGTCTTGGTCAAATATAGTAAATCTCCATAGTATTTTAAGCATATAGCCTTCAGATATTTTCCAAAATACATAACTATAGGTAATAAACTATTATTTTTTTGCTAATTATAACTTCTATTTTAGTTATTGAAAGGGACTCATATGATGGTTCGAGTTGGAGGAGGATGGGACACTTTAGAAAACTTCTTACTTCGACATGATCCTTGTCAAACTCCAGGAAAGTCTAACGTAAGAACTTCTCCATTGTGTAATAGAACTGTGTCTCCAGCTCCACCAAACAATAGCCGTGTTCAGTCACCTTCACAACGCAGATCATCTATACCTAGATATCTTGGTCCTAAATTTAATTCGTCTAATGCATTTAAAACGCTACCTGAAACTACACTTTTAGCACGCTAGTTTAAATGAACAAGTAAATTTCCCCATCTTATTTATACACGTACATATAGTATATATGCACAAGTTGCACAGATTTATATGATTTTATGTTATTAAAAGTTATGATTAATTAAGATTCTATAATTTAGTTATATTTTTATAAAAACAACTATATTTTGTTAATAAATATAATAGTAATATAAGTATATGTTATAAAAATAAATGTTTATTTTATGTTTATAAATACATATTAGTATCTACTATTTTAACAAAGCGTTTTTATTTTCTACTAAGTATTATTATTTTACAGTAAAAATAACTAAATGGCAAAATATAAAAATTAACAACATATCATTTAATCAAAATACTCCAAATAACAAAAATTAGCGTAACTGTTCTTCAAATAAAATGATTTTAATTATATATAGAAATTTTAAGTAACAATTATTACATGATTTATTAAAAATAGTTTAAATATATGTAAATGACAGTTATATCTGAATTAATTGATTATTATAAAAACTAACATAGTGCTAAAATTTAAAATATAAATCAAGTTAATTTTATGAAAATTTAGAAATAACACTTTGATCAACAACCATTTAAGTATTGAATCTTTATATTTAGTATTATATTACAATAAATAATGCATTTGTTTACAAATATTCAAAAATTGAACTTGATTCACTTTATTAAATTTTGATCCTTAGAAGAATTTTTAAATAATTGATTCAATTATAAAGATAACTGAGACAGTCCACGTTACACATAAAAACATGTTTTTAATAAAGTTACAATAAAACTAAGAATTTATAAAGTTGCACAGTATTTTAAGTAAAATGGAAGTTTTAGACATTGATAACAGGTTAAAAATTCAAAAAATAATTAATATAAAAACTGTTATATTTTTATAAAATAACATTATGCTCAATAACCATAAAGTAAAACCAACAAGTGGTAACATTTTTACTAAGGAACTTATTAAGCAAAATCATCAAAAAGATAACTTAACATTATAAGATTTATTTGTATCATTATATCATACATGTTTTAATAACAATACAACAACTCAACAAACTTAGAGATAATATAAAAAAACAATAATAAAATAAAGTTTCATTAATGTATAGTAATTTTTTTTAATGGTAATAGATAAACCCATTAATGGACGGTTATAGGATTGACACTTAAATAATTTCATTTATCAAAAGTCATATTTAACAGTTATAAGAATTTAAGAAATTAGTTTAATAAATATATCAACCAATAAAATACTAAGGTAACAGATCTAATATTAAAAACAATTTTGAGCAGAACTTTTGAACTAATAGTTCAGTTTGTTTAAACAACAAACTTTGTACGTTTAGTAAAAAATTTTTTATTAAAATTAGGAAATCTTATCAATTAATTGCATGTTCTTGACAAATAGCTGATAGCTCTTTTAACCATTCAGTGAAAATGATTGCATTAATTGGCAAGTCTAGAGATTCAGGTGCGTTTTCTTTATAATATCTTTTTAATTGTATAAAAAAAAAATTGTTTTATTACAATAAATAATAAATAATGAAAATAAATAACAGTTTGTAAAAAATACATACCTATAGCCTCCATTTTTAGTAGATTCCAAGACAGCTTCTTTCTGGCTTAAATTTTTTCGGAACATAGCTCCAAATGCATCAGAAATACTACGTCTTTTTGATTCTCCTAAAATTAGCATGAATTTAATTTAATTTAAATATAGTATTATAATGTATATAATATAGTTTTAAAATATAATAATTAAAAAAATTACTTTTAAGCAGGAAGCTAAACTTTCTTTTATACAGAGTGTTCAGTAAGGAAACAAGTCAGTTGTTACAAACAATGAGAACAATAGAAACTTGTTTTCTTAAATACTGAACTATGTAAGTACTATGTAGGTACTTTGTAACATTTAAAGATTAAGAATAAAAATAAAAAAAAATTCTTATAAAAATATCAATAATAATAAAGTAAAATAAGATGTAAATAAGATAGCTGATGTAAATTAGTCTCATTTTAGTTTTTTTAGCTCAAAAATGTTTTTATTTTATATTTATTTGAATACTGTTTTTTTTTCTATTGCTTTCATTAGTAACAATTAAGTTATAGCATCTTAAGGTGTCAGTTTTGCCTTACATTTTCCTATATATTTATATTTATAATAGCAATAAATATTTCACAATTCAGTTTTAAGGAATTATATTTACCTCTTGACAAATATTTAACATTTTTTTCAATATTACATCTACTATCTTGGGTATTATAATTGAACTTTTTGTCTCGCTCTACAAAGAACAATTCAGCTAATTTCATTTTTTCAACATTACCTTGTAGTTTACTCTCTAATGTGTACTTTAAAGACCTTAATATCTATAAATTAAATAACAATTATATCAGAAAAATAACACATCTATTAATCTAGTAATTTCATTAAAAAATGTTTTTATTGTTTTTCTTATGAAAATAAACTTAATAACTTCATATCTTATAAAAATTGCTTACCTGAAGTAAAGATCTTATAGAAGGTTGAAAAATCATTGAGTGATTAAGTAATAATGATTGAATTAGTGGGTTATTGTAAATTGCTAATCGTGTCATTACTGAGGTTAAATATAAATTAATTCGAAAATCTTGTTCCGGAAAATTTTCTAGTTTTGAAAATAATGCTTCAACAAAAGGACCTAAAAAATTTTTTCTTAGAATATGTACAGTGATTTTTTTATCATAACCCACTCAAATACTTAAAGAATAAATATAATTTAAACATTTTTTTTTTTTTTAGTTATTTTTAGTTACACATTTTTCTTGAATTATTATCTATGTAATACTTTTTAAGTTCACCCTTTATACCTGGTAAGGGTATCAACTTTGTTTTTTTTAATGGGAAAACAATATTTTAAATTTAATATAACGTTAGAGTTTAAATTAATGTAAATGTAAAGTAAATGGCATTTAAATTTTTAATATAACTTTATTCATTTATTAGATATAAACATTTAAAGTTTTAAATTTTTAAGTTAATATACATGTATAATATACAAAGGATTACAAATTCAGGTAGCTGATCTTTTATAACATTGCTGTCACAGTTATGGATTATTCATTATCAATTATGACTATCAATAGATATACTTTTTATAACATTGATAATAACAATGTGTACCTGTGAATATTGATGTCATAAAAAACCAATTAGCTACCTGTATTTGTAATCCCTTGTGTATTATACATGAATATTAACTTAAAAATTTAAAACTTTAAATGTTTATATCTAATAAATGAATAAAGTGTTATTAAAAGTTCAAATGTCATTTACTATTAATTTAAACTCTAATGTTTTATTAAATTTAAAATATGTGTTCCCATTTAAAAAAACAAAGCTGACATCCTTACCAGGTATAAAGGGTGAACTTAAAAAGTATTGCATAGTTAATAATTCAAGAAAAATGTTTAACTAAAGATAACAAAAAAAAAATGTTTAAATTATATTTATTCTGTAAGTAATTGAGTGGTTTATGATAAAAAATCACCCTGAATATATATAATAATTTGTTGATATCAATTTTTGGACCAGTACTTCTAAAATAATTCTCATTATTATACCTAGGAGGAGTAAGAGTATAGTCAGGTAATTACTAGTTATAAAAACAACAATAGCCAATTCTTTTGACCTTGTAAACGGGTTTCAAACAAACATTTCTGCATTTTAGACATATTATTCAAAATAAATAAATATTAAATTTTAATTTCAACAGCTTTCAAAATTAGTATGAATTTTCTAAACATATCAATCGTAAAAAAGTTATTGTTTTTAATACAAAATTAAAATTTTTCTTGTGTTATTTAAATTAAATAAAAATCAAGTTTGAACAAACAAATTTTCATTAGATATGAGATAAAAAATTGAAATTTTGAAAGAACGCTTTTTAAATTTAATACTGTAAACTAATAAATATAAGAGAAAAAAAACTTCTTACTATATATACTGTATATAAAATAATTAATAAATATTTTTTCATTTTCTCGTTCTAGAACTTTTTTTTAAATTATTTACTTTTTTAAACAAACAATGTAAATTGCATTTATATCTCTGCTAAACTAAACAATCTTATTCTATCCTTAATGTACTTTTTCTTCGTGATCAAATTTAAGTATAATTTAGTAAAATTATATTTACCTAAATAAGGATATTGTAAATGAGATTCTTTAGTTTTGTAATAAGACTGACGAATAAAATAAGTTGGAGAGTCACTTTCACACAGAGATGAAGAATTTGATAACATTTCATCATTTGTTCTGTAAAAATAAAGTTATAAATCATACAAGTTGTTTCATTAAAATAAATTATTCAATACACTGAAGTATTAATTATAATTAAATTCAAAAAATTGAAACTTATAAATTTGATATTTAAAAGCCTATCATCGTACAAAATTTAACATTTATTATCTATATTATTATGTTCCGTCTTTTTTTTAAATGAATGTTAAAAATAAATTATAAATACTTCTCAACATCTTTTCCAGTTTTAAAACTTTCATAACCACTAGAACTATCATCTGCTGACAAAATGCTATTCTGATCAATTTCTGTGTCACTTGTTTTACTTTCAACTAAACAAAATTAAATAACACCATTATATTATTAATAATACATAGTAAGTTTTATATTAAAAAAAGGAAAACTTTAATACCATACTAATAAATAGAAAAGATATTTATATAAAATATATAATATATTTTATAAAAATATAACTAAAGAGAATATATACTATTTCTACAGAAAACTAATCTTTTTATGGGTTTTTATTGGTTTTACTATGATATGTTTTTTTTTATCTGTTACCACTGTTACTTAGCTCTCACCAAACCGATTTCTTTCCACGATACGTCAAAAGATCACTAATCGTATCTAGTCATTACATCTAGACAACACCCTCAAAAATTGAAAAAATTTTCCTTGTTCCTCGTAAATGGTGGAAACCTCCAAAAAATTTACAAATTTTAAAATCGCTTATTTTCAAAATTTTTTCAATTTATTTTACTTAAAACTGCTATAACTTTCTTAAAAATTAACAAATCAAAAAAAATTTTCTTTTATATAAATGCATGATGTCTTTACCTGTTATATGGTATATTTTTTTTATAAATCTGACCCTTTACCTGCCCACAAGGGTGGATTTAAAATGACAACTTTTTCACAAAAAATTAATTTTTTCAACTTAACTTTTGAAAGTGTTCCGGAAAGTCTGACACTTTTATATATATCTTAAATTAAAGCTAATGTAATATACTTTATTATGGTAAAAAAAAATTTCGGACTTTATTTTGTCTTCACGGTGAAAATGGCTACCGAATGTTATTTTTGTGTGAATATTCTCGATTTTGTATTTTACATTTTTAACTTTATAATGCTATAACTTTTTGAAAAATATATGGATCAATACAATTTTTTATGAGAAATAATATTTATATCTCTTTTACATTCGACATACTTTATCTTAATCAGGATATAAATAAGGAAATAGGAGATCATGTAGCTTTTGGAATAATCCACCAATTTTTTAAAATTAAACACTATCTAAAGATTTGCATCGAAGCGTTTTTTTTAATATAGTGATTTTAATCACTATCAGATATCATTGTACTTGATCGAACTATGCCACGTCACTCTGTGCCGCGACCCCTCTATGCTGGGTTTTTTTTTATAGTTTTGTTGGAAAAAGTCTATTTTGTGATTATACTTTTAGTACTAGATCATCTCATTTAAATTAATAATTCTATAATAAAAGCAAAATTAAAAATCAATATACTGATTGAATTTGAAGGATTTTCTCCATCATACAAATATGTCCAATTATATGTTTCTCGAGCACTTTCAGCTATCTTAACACGAGCAAAGTATAAATACTGACAATATTCTAGGTGTAAAACTTCGGAATTTATATCTTTATACCTGAAAAAAGCATATTAAATATTTTATTGAAAAGAAGCTAGTGAACCACCAAACAATTTAACAAAATATATCATTAATGATTCTTAAAACACCCAATAAACCATAAAACTTATAATATTATACAAAAAACATT
Organism: Daktulosphaira vitifoliae; assembly: GCF_025091365.1. NCBI lineage: Eukaryota > Metazoa > Arthropoda > Insecta > Hemiptera > Phylloxeridae > Daktulosphaira > Daktulosphaira vitifoliae. Next base: position 63,498,507 of record NW_026099572.1, on the reverse strand, counting down.
ACAATAAAAAACTTAATGATTAAAAAAATTAAAAAACCATTGAATTAAAATAAATAAATAAAGATTAATATATTTTTATTTTTAAATTAATTAAGTAGATCATGTTAAGTACAAAAGAAAATTGTAAATAATAGATAAATACATACTCAAATAAATCCGGTATTAATGATAAAAATATATCAGCTGATTTACAATAAATATCTGTTTGCTTAATTCGAGAACGTTGGCTAAGCATTATATGAGTGCATGGTACTAAATATTTTAGTATTAAATCCAACATGATATCTTCACAATTTAAATCTACAATTGTTTCCATCAAGGCAAGAGTAGCTGTACATACCTAGATTAAAATAGAATAATTTTAAATCAATAAAATCCTCACTTAATTAAAAATAAATTAAGACATTTATAACAACAATAAATACCTTAGGAGATTTACTATTAATTCGATTAATGAATAATTCAATTATTTTAACTTTTTCAAATCTTTCACAAAGTATAAATTTAACAAATGTTTGTAATAATCCAGGATGTGTAATACTTCGAAATAGTAAATCTAGATATACTGTTGCCGTAGCTACTTCTTGTTCAGCCACCTTAAAATATTTTATTTTTAAATAAAATTTATTAAAAATTTAAAATATTTAACTAAATGATCTAGTTATATATTACCTATCAGCAAGAATAGAAACACAACTAAATTTATTTTTTATTTTTCTGAGTTTTATGATATGAATAAGAAACAGTAAATTTTAATCTAGGAAAGTTCTATTAATTAAGTAAATTATTTCTGCTACAGTGTCTTATCAATAATTAATTTATATTAAAAGAGTAAAAAATTGTTCATTTTATTTTATCTTTCCTATTGAATATGTTTTATCAACTTATGCCACTATTCTTATCATTAGGCAAAATATAAAATTTATGACAGCAATATAAAAATAAAATAAAACACAAGCGGTTTCAAATATTAACTACTTAATACTCAATTTGCAAATATAAAATTTATTTAATGCTGATATAAAAATGAAAATATTAATGTTAAGTGATTTTTGTTTACACATTCTTTTTAAATAGAGAAAAATCACAAACATATCAATATTAATATGAATATGAAATATTTACATATTTATATACAATACAAATTTATAAAAAAAAATTATAGTAATTAACAGAAAAAATTGAATGTGCAGGTACAGATATAATTTATTATAATCTATAAGAAGTTTAAGAAATTTTATTGAATATAAATAACATTATGTAAAAAACAACTTTTTTACACCTAAGAAATGTTTACACAAAATGTTTAAATCCTTATTACAATGAATATTATAGAGAGATAATTTTTTTTTTTAATAAATGATTAAACTCAATAATACAGAGTGATCTGTATATCATAATCTAAAAAATTACTTTCAAAATAAATACAAAGTTGCGAAAAAATTTTTAGTTTTTTTAGTCTTATATACTTCTTGATTAATCTTTAATAAGTTAGTTATTAAATATGTATTTGTTCCATTAAAAAAAGTTGATATCCATATAAGATATAAGAGATGATATTAAAAAGTAGTTGATAACTAATACATAAATAAATAAATGTTACTAAAAAAAACCAAATTTTTTCTCAATATTTTATTAATTTTGTGAGTTATGATATAGATATAGACAGATATTAATCTCATAATGAAAACTAATAGGATATATAATAATTTTAAATAGAAATAAAAAATATCAAGAATAATAAAACTGTAAATTATATATAATTTAAAAAAATATACACAATTTGTGTCTTGTCATATTTATAAATGTTGAAAGATATATCTAAAGAAAATTATTTTACCTCATTCAAAACTGAACCAAAAAAAATTAAAGAGTTTAACCATGCAGTTCTATGATGCAAAAAAATTACATGCTACATTTAACAATTCAGTATGAAATAATAATTTTACCCTTAGAACCTGAGAATTACTACAATTACTTTCGATTTCCTAGACAAATAATAATGTTTTATTAATAATGTAATATATTACATTAAATAAATTTGAGATAATGGTTAAGATTTAATTCACATATCATTAATTAGAAATTTAAAAATAAAACTAACATAGTATGTATTTAATGTTGACTGTATCATTGTTTGCATAATACGTATCTGGAATTTTTTAGCGGTTTTTGTAGCTATTTGAGCTAAATATTTTTAATATTTTTTAGTATTAAACTAGTATTTTTAATATAAATTTAATTTTAAACCATATAAGCCACAATTGATCAATTTTTATAATATAAAGTGTTTGAAGCTAATTCATTCAAGAAGCCTAATGCCGTTTTAAAAATAACTTACAAATTTCTCTGGATTGTAAAACAAGAATAATGATGATGTGTTAAAAAAATATTAGGCAATAAATAGATGTTCCTAGTAAATTTAATTAATTCATTTTTTCTCCTTAAATATATTCATAGTGAAACACAGGAAGAACTGACAAGGTGAAACAAACATTTTTTTTTCTTTACTTTATATATTTAAACTTTATATTGAAATTTAAACTATTATCATTGAATATTATAATTATATAATTTTATATTATTACCTGCATTAATGCTGGAGCAACAACTGGTAAAAGAAATCCATGATATAAATAATCCAAAAGTTGATCGTGTACTGTTTTATGACATATTTTGGCAACAGCATTACATAATTCTACAGAAGCCAAAAAATTACTAAGTTCTGGGACATCTTCAATGTTTTCTGGAGTTAATCTATATGTATCATTTTCAAAATCTAATTTCCGTGGTAACACAGAATATAAAGCACTTAAACCAGTAGCCAACACAGGACTGACATTTGATTTTAATGTTAAAGTATTAGCTAACATTTCATTGCTACGTGATAGAGAAACAAAAATTAATAAAGCATCACGAGCTTCTTCCCCAATTGAACCATCACGATGAATAAATGACATTAGTAATGAAAGAACAATACATCTGTAAAGATAAAATACAATTTTTTTGTATAAAATCTTCAACATTTTAAATAATAACTAACTTACTTAGAGCTTTTGTTAAAATTATTTTTCAATATACTATTTATTATATTGGAGTGATGAGAAAGAAGAATACAAAATTGTCTTAAAACAGTCACTAAATGTTTTTCATTTGTCACTGATAAAGAATCACCATCACATGAATTTAATATTAGAAGTAATGGATTTAATATAGAGTCATCAAGAAGAATATTATAACCTCTGAATTCTGTTAATAAAATACTGTAAATTTTAAGTAGCTCAGCTTTTAAATAACTTTTGTATCTGTTCAAATAATAAAGAAAATTTATTGAATATTAATTTATATTGAATTATATTAATTTTAAATTAAAATAATTTTTGAATAGAATACTAATAACTATTGATATATTTAACCGGCATCATCAAAATACTATATTATGATGCAGCAGATAAGTTTTAAACAATTAAAGATTCCGAGGATAGTATTATTAGAGTTAGATGGTAAATATGTTAAATTAATCATGACAATAGCGTCAACATTTCTACCGGGGCCATTTTTGATAAACTAATTTTTTGAAAAGATATTTGCCTTCTAACTATGATTATCACCCAATCCTCCAGAATCTGTTATCGCCTTAAACATGATTTTAATATTTTTTTCAGTTATTTAAATCTTATTGCTGTGCAATTTATCAAAACATAGATAACATACACATAATTCAATAAATTATAATCGTGTAATAAAATAAAATATCATCACCTATCTGTTTTTAAACTCCATGAATATAATTTTCCTAATAACTGATTATTTAAAAAATATTCTAAACATGGTGACTGATTGGTTGAATTAGCTGATTGTACATCCAGAAGTAATAATTTAACTAACTGGTTTAAATGATTTATAACTGCTGAAATATCATCATATTTAATCACTCCTTTTGTTGTCTAAAAAAATCCCAGTTATATTATGAATAAAGTAGAAATTACTTAAATTAAAAGATATATTAATTTACTTTATAAAAACAAATTTCTAAAGAATCATCAAATAGTTATTTATTGTAATTATTTCTTTAATTTTACTTACTTGAATTCTATCAATAATTTCAAATGTTTGTTGCCAATGCTTATTGAAGCTGTCAAAGCATGCTGATAAATCAAAATCATCTATTTTTTCAAAACCTTTAGTTCGTTTGAACCAACTCATATTACATTCATTATCTAAATATCGCAAATTTCAAACAAATTGATTGTACAGCTACCTGAAATTTTATCTAAACATTTTTTTCTCTATTTAAAATTGCTACATATTGACCAAAGTGAGAATTATTAACAACTAACAGTAGCAATATTTTATAATGCGAATTAATAACAAAATTAACAATCACTGGTCATAAAACACAGTTGTGTAACTAAATAACAACATTAGTCACCTATTACTCAAGACAATTTAACATTATGGATTAAAATTTTCTCACTACCTTCTTATCTAAAAGTGTATTAATTGATAATCAGATATTGATAAAGATACATAGTTATGTTATCTGAGAATATCTAATACAATCACCAAGGTGGATTTATCAACCACAAGATATATATCGATAATCTCGTTTTGGAAACCAAGGGTTTGTAGCACGACCTAGAGAAGGTGGTAAAAGCTAACCGCAAAGGATAGCGTGTCACATTCGAGAGACAGTCTTTGCACAACGTCGCTTGGTATCTAAGTCGTATTGGTGCCGTGACGTGACAGCTCGACTTGGAATTCAAATAAAGAGCGTCGCTATCTAACGGTAAAGGAGCGCAGCATTGAGAGTATAAGAATAATACTATTAAAATTTGTCGTGATTTGCGTCAAAAAATTTTGTTTAATCCTTAAATAGCCAGCTAATAAACTCCCTGACAATTTTGTGACTTCATGTTGTTTATATTCGTTAACTCCGTGATTTCAAAATTGCAAAAAAAAGGAGTATTAATTTTCTCGTGTACTGAGCTAAATTATAATTAATATAATCAAATATTTAATCCTCAGTAAAAAAATATTTAAGAAATTTAAAAAGAAATTATTGCAACATTTATAAATAGAATACTTTGAATAATACCAAAAACAAATATTGGTTGTCGGAAAATGAAAAAAAAAGTCCATATAAAATTATTTGATTTTATAAATGTAATAAAAAATTAAAAAGTATCCAAGTAAAAATATGATTTATTTAAATAGTAATTAAATGATAATGATAATAATAATTAGTATTATGGAATAATATTATTCCAATTTACAATTTAAAACAAAGACAGTTATCTTAAGTATATTAAAGGACGAAAATGTTAAATATATATAGTACAAAATTTGTTGACAAATTTTTACCCATATTGAAAATTTTATATATTTAAATTTTATAATAGAATAGGCAAACAAATAATTTGCAAAATTATTCGCCATATAATTGTTATTTTATATTTAAATTTTTAATAAACCAATTCTGGGTTTAAGAACCGATTGTTTTACGACGGTGTGACTTTGCTTTTGAATTTTGTACTTGGCCAATCACCAAAACCATATAACTAAAATATAAAACAAAATCATTTAATACGCTTTTCGATTTTATTTTTATTATACCTCTTAGCCTCAATGCGAAGCTAAGAAGGTATTAATTTTACTATGATGTGTTTATTATTTTTTTTGTCAATGTCCATTACCACTTATTATTAGCTATGCCACTATGCCGATTTTGTTTAACCTTACATCAAAATATTACAAATCGTATCTAGTTGAAGAAATTGTCCTCAAAAATTGAAAAAAATTTCATAAATCTCCGTAAAAAATATAACTTGAAAAATCAGTAATTTTCAACATTTTTTATTTAAAACTGCCATAACTTTTTGAAAATTAGATGAATAGAAACAATTTTTTTTTATAGATACATTAGATATTTACCTACCGTTTGGTATATATTTTTTGAAAATCTGACCCTTCACTTGCCCACAGGGGATCCAAAATGATAACTTATCTATAAAAAATTAACTTTTTAAACTTAGTTTTTGAAAATGTTTTGGAAATACTGACACTTTTATATATATCATAAATTAAATCTTATGTAATATACTTAACAATGAAAAAAAAATGTCAAACTATATTTTGTCTTAATGGTGAAAATGGCTACCATATGCTATTTTTGTGTTAAAATTCTCGATTTTATATATTTTTAGCTTCGATGCGAAACTGAAAAGGTATTGGTTTTACTAAGATGTGTTTTTTTTTTTGTGTCTGTTACCACTTTTTCTCAGCTCTCACCGAACCGATTTCTTTCAATGATACGTCAAAAGATCACAAATCGTATCTAGTCGAAGACATTACCCTCAAAAATTGAAAAAAATTCCCTCGTTCCCCGTAAATGGGGGAAACCTCCAAAAAAATTACAAATTTAAAAATCGCTAATTTTCGAAATTTTTTCAATTTTTTTTACTTAAAATTACTTTAATTTTTTAAAAATAACCAAATCAATATAATTTTTTTTTATATAGATGCATGATATCATTACCTTTCATTTGGTATATTTTTTTTTTATATCTGACCCTTTACCTGCCCACAGGGGGGGATTTAAAATCAATTAAATATATATATATAACAATTGTAAAATTGTCAAACATAAATTTTCATGAATAATCATAATAGAACTAAAACCATGTCAAAGAGTGTAATTACATAAGCATATATATATATATATACATTCGAACAAAAATTAAAAATGTTTAAGCTATACTAACAAATATATATATATATGATGAATATCCTAGTTAATATTAAGTATGGTTACTCTAAAATTTATATTTCATAAGTACCTTGTACTACTCAGCACTGTATTTACTATGTCCTTGAGATCTGGACCCTCGTCGACTCAAAAATAATGTATTCGAAGGTGAAAAAAGACGAAGATCTCTATAACAAATTCTTAAATACGTTACTGGCTTTTCTACTATTTGTATTCTTAGGATAAGTGCACTTTTATTGAAAAGCAGTCTATATTCAATCTTCTTATTAAAAAAAAATATTTACATAATAATACATACTCATTTTTCATGAATTTTTAGAGGGTTGGGTACTTACACTAATGGTGTATATAGTACTTATAGTAAAATGTTTAAGACAGTGTTTAACTAGTGATTTTAGAATAAAAATTAGTTGTATTTAGTTGAAAATTAATAAAAAAAAATATAATATGCAGTACATTTTTAATATAGATATAAACTAATTATTTTAAGTTGGGAAAAATAAAAGATTATGCCACTTTTTAACTCTGGAATGCAATCATAATATTAATAGGTAAAAGGTATACGAATATCTAATTCACACTTCGAAATTGAGATGAAAAAAATTAATCTACTAATTTCCCAATTATAAAATTAGATTTAATTTTAAATTTCTAATAGTAAAAAATGAGGAAAAATTATATATTTGTTACTTTATTATAATATAATATATATTTTTTAAATCAAATATACCTTTAAAAGGTAAAAGATATTTTCAAAGGGTTTTAGGTTTATAGGCTTTTGTAATTTAAAAAGTAAATTTATTTTATTAAAACAGATTCTTTAGATCTAACTTAGGAATTTAGCTTAATTGGATCATTACGATTCTTTTCTAGCAAGAAGTTTTTTAAACTGAACTACTCAAGGATAAAAGTTGGTCTATCGTTAGAGAAAAATATAATGTATTATTTTTATCTTTAGAAATCGTAGCAAAATGTAACTTAATAGATGACAGTACATACTGAGTTCTATAAAATATAATTGTAATAAAAAATAATAATTATGTGTAAATACATGAATACATAAATAAATATAAATAAAAATATTTTATTAGTATATCTATATTTAATTTTTTTAATCATACAGTTAAAAAAATTGACTCAACTCTTTAGAATAAGGAACAACTTCATTAATGTACAAAGAGTGATCTTCGCCATGAGTAATTTTTAGAACTGACATTCCTTTTTTCAAATATTGGACAGCTGTTTCTGCATTTTCAACAATTGAACATAACTTAAATAGCTTCATTAGTAAAATACCCAAAGATGGATGATAATTACCATAGTAAACTCTAAAAAAAATTTATACATTTAAAAAAAAAGAAAGGTTATCTACATTTTTTTAAGAATTAAAAAATAAATTCAACATATATTATAATTTAATCATCTAGAACTATAATAAGTTCCACATTTAGAAAAACTTGTTAAAATTTGTAAATAGAATTTCATATGAATTACTTATATCCTTCAATTAGTTTAATTCCAAATTTTAAACTTTCAGACCATAATTCCATTTTTATTGCACTTTCAAATGCTAAATCTAATATTTTGACATGGTGTATGTTGTTTGGATGAAAGATTCCATTTTGTTTTTTTAAACACATTTTACAAATATCTAAGTCTGATTATAAAATAGGAAATTGTTTTAATATAATATTTTCTAAACATTAAAAAAAAACATTATTTTTGAAATAAGTCAAACAATTTACTTGTTAGTCTTTTCTTTTAATATTATCACCAAGATGAATTTATTTCTTAAGTTTCACTTTTTTTTTAATTAAAATGTGTCATTTAAAAATTATAAAGGTTAGATAGACCCAAAAATTCTTTTTACAATTATTTGGTGTTTGCTAAAAATGTTTTGGAGCATTCATTTGAAATTAAATATATCAATTATATAGGTATTTGCATAAAATATTTCACTGTATAGGTACATTTATTAAAATAATATAAAACTATAAAAAGGATACACCCAATATCTTTCATTTTTTGAAGTTGAAAATTAGTGAATTCTGTCACATTGTAAAATTCTTCAACTATTCTATCATCAACTTTTAATAAACATTTAGAACATGTCACAGTATCCAAAACCTATTCATTTTTATTAATTATAAAAAATGAAAATCTATTAAATTATAAACAAAAATTTAAATATACATTTGGTTTATTAAGTTCCATGGGGATTCCTTCTTGACATTTTATATTAGGACAAATCATAGAATTAACAAAATTTTGTTCGTTGTCGTTTGTACATCGTTGACATTCACAAATAAAATAATAATTTTTTTGAAGTTCACATCTTCTCTCACTGGTTGTTTGCATAAGCTCCAAATATGATATATATACATGCTATTTTAGAATTACATATTAATACATATAATACAGTAAAAATATGTTTAATTACTAATTCTGGATCAGACGGTTCAATATCCATTAAAGCACGAATTCTCAAGGTAGTTCCATCAAATGTAGCAGTAGCATTAGGTGTGCATGAATGATTTAACACTGATGCAGCTAGATAGATTCCAGTACCAACTGTATTTAAATTATTATCTAGTATATTAAATGCATTAATACACATCTGAAAAGTAATCAAAATTTTTATTTTACTCAATTGCAATTTAAATTCTCTTAGGTAACTTTGTATTGGTTTTAGAAAAGATGGGGATATTTGGATATCATGTCCAAAACATTTGATGTATTTTAAAAATTTTAAAATTTTAAAAATCAATGGCAATTCAAATATTTTAAAAAAATTTGTGGTAAAAAATGTATGTAATAATCTAAACACTTCATCTAAAAATCTAAAGTTGACACTCCTAAAAAGTATACATATGTATACGGATCAAAATAATACTTAAAAGTTGATTTATATAAATATTATTTTGGAAGTAAATGAGTAGTCATGATAACAGAATAACTCTAAATATTAACTAATTTAATATATATTTTTAATCATTAAATAAAAATAAAAATATTACATCTTTTTTTCTAAAAATATATACTTGACTTTCACAGATAATTAGGTTTTTTCATTTAAAGAAAAAATGCTAAATATATTAATGAGATTTTTCGATTATTAGACTATTTAAAAAGTAAGTTATTAAATATACTGTTTAAATCTATTTTAACTGATATAAAAAATATTTTTAATGTGAAAATGATGCACTAACAATTATATTGAATGGAATAAGAAGAAATAATATTTTTCCATTAACTTAAATGGAAAATGAAAATTTAATTTTGTTCTCCTGAAAAGTAAGAAATTGGTAGATACATATCTTTAATTTTAGACCTTCAAAGTATCTCAATAGAAACAAAAAAATTTAAAGATTTTAATGGTGATTTTTACTTACACGACCATAAATTCCAAGTAACTCAACAGTGTTTGGTAAACCAGACTCCCCCATATAGTTTTTTAATACTTCAAAAAGTGAGTTAAAATGATCTAACCGTTGTTTATCTTTTTTAAGTTCAGGATAATCTAAATATAGAAGTAAAAAAATGTAAATGTAAATTAAAAATAATTTTTATATTTACGTGACATCATATCTTGAAAAGTCCTAGAACGATTTGGTGCATAATAACTTTTTTGAATAAGTCCTCCATTCTAAACATATAATAAAAAAAAAAGAAAAATTTATTGAAAGTATGTTAGTAAAAACAATAGTATTATATAAATTAAATTAAATTTGAAGTAATTACTCTTAACTTAATTATTATTTTAGACATAATTCTAGCAGCATCAGGTAATACTTTTGGAAATATTTTTCTCATTTTACAACATTCATGTTTATGTTCTATCCAGGATAATTTTTGACAAATACGGTTACAATAAAGAACATATTGACAACCTGAGCATCTAGATAAGTTTTCACTAAATTTTATATTTTATTAGTATTACTTAAAAACAATAAAATAATATTATTACTTACGCTGAATAACAGTAATCACATTTTTCATTTTTGAACAATGATTTCAGAGCATGAACAAATGGTTTATCTTCCAAAATCACATCACCTCTCTTAATAATTTTTTTTTTTTTATTCATAGTAAAAATTTTGATAAAAAATTAGAAAAAACTGAAAAAGAAAAATAATTATAAATTGTGATGATATATTTTTTTAATGATATGAATAGAAGTTTATATATTTAAAACTTTGATACTAAGTTAATTAATTGCAGATGAAAATTCTATTACGAACTAATGGACTCATATTAATAGTAATAAACGTACACTAACATCACTATCAAAGTTATCCTAAAAGTTTAAAAAGGTATATTTTAATCTAAATAAATATTTAACTTTTTCATAATATGATTATATGTGTCAAAATTCCATTTTACACAATCAAAAATCTATAAATAATAAATAGGAGCAGTAGTTCAGTGTTTAAGGTGGACAAAAAATGAGAACAACATTTAAACATAAATAATATTTTTTTTTTTTTGCTCAACACTTAAAAAACTGACATGTGATTAGCCAAAAAGTTTTCAAATTCAAATATGACAACTGGAAAAAAATGTATCTAAGGTTTATATGCACATTATGAAATTTCTAATACTTATCATAAATTTATTAAAGCTTAATTTAAATATAAAGATGAAACATTATTTTATTTAGAGATAATAGCTGAAATATGGTCATCTCATTTAATCAAATTAATAAAAATAATTAATTTACTTTAAAAACACAATTCAATAACAAAATTAATTTTTGTGATCTCACTATTATTATTATCAAAAATAAATTTCAATTTATTATATAAAGAATATGTACAAAAACATATTTGATTCTCGATAATCAAATGGTAAAATGGTATTTCTCTTGTTGTAGGAAGATTATTATCATACAAAATAAATCTTTCTTAAACTAAATGTTTTATAGGCTAAAAAGAATTTCTATAAATAGTATTAATTACCAGCAAGAGCTTAATATCATTATTGTTTATAAAATTAATTTTGAAATAAATACTGTAAACAAAATACATTAATCAATAAAAATGAATGTATTTAAAAATAGACCTATATCAAATTATAAAGTTTTTGTTACGTAAAATATTATAATAACTTATCGGATAGCTTAAAAGACTAATAATAATTTAATTTAACAAACTAATAGTAAATAAAGACAATTTATAAATCAAAGTAATAATTTTAATAATAGTGGTATTTTTATGTTGAATTGTAGTTGTGGAAATTTTTATATTTAAAAAACAATCTGAAAAATTTTAATTAGATATAAATAGCTTATTTCAGAAATTAAATAAAAAAAAAATAATTCCAACTCTGTTTACCAATCTCGTTTTGGAAAATAATCATAATATTAGTTACAAAATAAATATATGAATGACTGTAAATAATTAAATAAAGAAAATAATAAGTAAAAAATTATATAATGTTTTCTGTTGTTATTTCATTTATTTTTTTATCTGTATCAATGTGTTTGTTTATTTCATGTTTTAACTGTGACCTGATAATGACGATTATTAAAACAAGTTATAGAATATTTTATAGGATTTTTTTAGTTTAATGTTTTTCTCAATATATTAATAGTAAAAATATTGTATGTTCATCTTTTATGACTTAAAATGGTGTCAAATTTTATTTTTTAATGGTAACAACCTTAAATAACTAGCTTATTTAATAGATAATGATCTTATTAAGAAAATAACAGCTTTTGAACCACTTTATCAGAAATTATTGACATATTTATAACTAGGTGAAAGGAAGAGTATGGGTGGGAAATGTTTGGTTTGTTATAAAAATAGCAGCACTCACTTTTAATCTACATTCATTACTTTAAATTGTTAAATTTAGTTGATAACAACTTTTCAACCTTTCAGGAGTTTTTAATAATCTAAAGTAATGACTGGATATGAAGATTGGATGCTGCAATTTTAAAATTAGACATTTCACAGCCATACTCTTTATCTAAAATAGATATAAATATGTTAACTTCCTAAAAACTGGTCCTTAAGACCAATAAATTTCTTCATAGATCATTATCTCATAACTAAGCTACTTAATTATGTATGTAGTCATTTGAAAAATTGAAGTCGACAATCTTAAAGGATAAAAGGGATGAACATAAAAATCTTTTTCAGTTTAATACATTGAGAAAAACATTGGACTAATAAACCAATAAAAAAAATATTAATATTATTTTTTTCGATTATATATATTAATAAAAAAAAGTATTATAAATTTTCCTATTTTTTAAAGTTAACTAATTAAATGAATTATAATTTATGAAATATTTTAGTGTATTAAAACTTAAAAAATTAATATTGTCCAAGACCAAATGTTATAATTGATACATAATTTATTAGGTTACTAACTATATTAATTACAGAGACAATATCATTGCAAACGAAATCACCAGCTACTGTATTCTAAGATAAAATATAATATCATAAACATTTTTATTAAATTAAATGTTAAGATATTTTGTTGTTTAAATAATTAAAAATTAAACAAATACTTTAAACCATATCATATAATTAAAATATTTATTAATTAAATAAACTTGACATTAACTAGAGTTGCAATATTTTAATTAGTTTTAGAGCATACATAATTAGAGAGCTATATTTATATATGTATAGATAAGAATAGATAAGTGACGATGCCTTATCAAACGTTCTCATAAAACTACCAAGGTGCTTTTTTTATATTTCATAAACAATTTAAATGAATAATTTTTATTCTCATGACTCATTATAGTTGTGTATAATATTATTTATGATTAATACTTACTGATATAGTTTAAATTTACAGATTTAGTTTCTGTATTATGATAAGGTTTCATCATTACTGGTTATTATTCATGACCACATAGGTCATGGATATCTTAGATAACAACTTTTTATTACTTTATTATCATACAATTAATCTTATTCCCGCCAAGCCGAACCATAGAGGCGACGTTAGGATGAGTTACTGAAGAAAATTCAACCCCCTTCTGAGTCACTTTGGTGTTAGCATTCACCACTAGATGGCTGTCCAAAAAGAACATATTAACTGATTATAATTTTGATTGATAATGAAAAATAAAGCATTATTTTTATTTATAACAAATATTAACTTAATAACATTTATTTATATGGTTGAAAGAAATAATGCATATTATTAATATTCATTAAATTCGAATCAATTTATTAAGTAAATTGTATATAGAATTCAGCGAATATATGGTTGCAAATTACATTAATATAACAATTTTCCAATAGTGTAGATGATTAATAGTGTGTAAAAATTCAATTAATTACAATTAATTAAAACATAATTTAAGTCGTAATAAACGAACTTTATTAGGCTATCCAGTAGTATTTTGATTATTTAAAATATAAAATTATACTATACTTCAAGGCAGAATTGTTATATCCGTAAATTAATTTGTTAAGTACAAATTATTTTAATACCGACAAAAAGTTGAGTTAACGAGTGATTAAATTATACCTTTACTAAACATCTAGTAAATTAATAAAAATGAGTACATTCATTAACCGAGTCGGACCGGTAGCAACTGATTAGTGGTATTCAGGCAAGTTTCCCCAATATAATAATCAAAACCCCGAATTTTGGATAGTTTATTACTCGGTGGCTATTGGTCGTAGAGTCACCGAGTTTGCAGTGGTAATTTTAGTTCGAGTCCGTTAAAATTAAAGTCCGTAAAATGTTTAAAGCCATATTTATTATGTTTTATTTATTTGATTATTGTAATAATAAAAAACAATAAAAAAATATATAACTCTAGTAATACAAGTTTCAAGCTTATTTAAAGCAATACATTTTATTTAAATTAAAAAATTATAGTATACATTTTTACTCAAATACTAATTATTTAAAAGATTCTTATTAAAAAACTTGTCTATGATCATACATAGATAATATTATCTATGCATTGTATATGATATCATAATATATTTTTGACTTGGTGTGTAACTTTACTTATGATTTTGAATACTCAGTTTAAAGCATCATCTTGTGTAGAAATATATACATTATTATATATATTATTATCCATTCTTAATAGGTTTTAAGTGGATACCTTACACTAAATATTCTACATCTTATCATAACAACTTCAAATTTTTTTTATTTATTTATAGTTGATATTTTGATTAATTCTAAATGGTGTCAAGGCCAAAATGACCAAATATCATACATTTTAATATTACCCAAAACTTTTTTAATAGTTGGTGCCCAGTCAGATAAATCACTTTGACTTCTGAATCATTTAAATTCTGAAAATAAACATTTATATAATTAATTTCAGTATAATATATAAATAAATAAAACAGATTCAACTAACAATGATTTAAAAAAAAAAAAAATTAAAAATTATTTTTAACTTTTTAGTTTGATATGCTTTAAAAGTGTGTTTTTTTAGTTTTTTTAAACTATATTTATTTTTCACTTTTTAGTTTTATGTTATGATAGTAGCTACTATCAATATCATGGTTGTAACGAGTATCGGGAAATCAGGGTTCGATTCCGGAGAGGGAGTCTGAGAAACAGCTACCACATCCAAGGAAAGCAGCAGGCGCGTAAATTACCCACTCCCGGAACATGGAGGTAGTGACGAAAAATGACGATACTGGATTCATCCTTTGTAATCGGAATGAATGAGTTTTATATGTTTAAATAAGAATAAAGTGTGTTAATATATAATTTTTAATAGTAATTAGAATATATATAAACATGTAAAGCGACTTAAGTACGTAAACGTATCATGCATTAGGTATAGCCGTTTTTGTAGGCGGGCGTGTCGGACTAACGTAAAACCTGAGGTATAAACGGCGGTAGGAATAAATACGTAAGCCGTATGCACGCGGATGATAATGGTCAGTCAAAATAAAAATTTGTTTATTATATATAATATTGATGACAAGCACGCGTGTACGGGTACGATAACCAAAAATAAATTTATACAGGAATAGTATTGCCGGCGTGTATTGAGCGAGGCGTGGGATGGGGTGAATGCGTTGAAAGTCTAGTCTAGACGACGGAATATGCGATAACGCGTGGCGTTTGGAGAGTTACAAACATACATAGATACATACATATAGGTGAAACTAATATAAGCGTGTTAATATACAAAATTTGCAAAAACTGGTATTTGCTAATTTATGATACATATCACTTTATTATTATATATACAAATAAATAAGAGCATACTATACTTCAACAGTATTAATAGTTTGAATGAAAGAATATCAATTAATATTATAATTATGATAACATTTAATTTTAATAATTAAATTAAGTACAAATTAAATTTAAATAATTTGTGACATTATATAAATAAAAAATTTTTTATCATTATACTGGATTTTATGTACTTGTGCAATGAAGGATTAGGCTAAAATAATTATAATTTTTCGAAAAGGAGTTAATAATAAATTTATATATCATGAGTGACGGCGAAATGTCCTAGACCGGCTGAACCTTGTCAATCGGGTATTCTAGTATACAGGGTGTTCAGTAAGTCAGGAAACGGGTTTCTATTGTTCTCATTGTTACAAACAATGAGAACAATAGAAACCCGTTTCCTGACTTACTGAACACTCTGTATAATAGAATACCCGATTGACAAGGTTCAGCCGGTCTAGGACATTTCGCCGTCACTCATGATNTTCTATTAATAGATATCTGTCGACATTATTGTCTACAAGAAACGTTTAATAAATAAAGGGTCTACTATTATATATTTTAATGTTTTTGATAACCATTTTCTTTAGTCTCTGTTAGGGTGTCCTTTATTAACACGCTTTTATTAGTTTCACGTGTATGTTTGTTGTTGTTTGTTGTTTGTTGTTTGTAAGTTTGTAACTCTCCAAACGCCACGCGTTATCGCATATTCCGTTGTCTAGACTAGACTGTTATACGCATTCACCCCTCCCCACGCCTCGCTCACAATACGACGGTACACTATTCCTATAAAAATTTATTTTTAGTTATCGTACCCGTACACGCGTGCTTGTCATCAATATTATATATATGTAAACAAATTTTTATTTTGACTGACCAATAACGCCCGCGTCTAATGCGCCTTACGTATATATATATATATTCCTACCGCCGTTTATACCTCGGGTATAACGTTAGTCCGACCCGCCCGGCCATAAAACACAGCTATACTTAGTGCATGATACTTTTACGTAGTTAAGTCGCATTATTTGTATAAATATATATATTCTAATTACTATTAAAATTAATATATTAACACGATTTATTCTAATTAAGAGATATAAAGTATTCATTCCGATTACGAGGGATGATTTCCGTATCGTCATTTTTCGTCACTACCTCCACGTTCCGGGAGTGAGTAATTTACGCGCCTGCTGCTTTCCTTGGATGTGGTAGCCGTTTCTCAGACTCCCTCCCCAGAATCGAACCCTGATTTCCCGTTACCCGTAACAACCATGATATTGATAGTAACTACTATCATAACATGAAACTAAAAAGTATAAAATAAATATAGTTTAAAAAACTAAAAAAACACGCTTTTAAAGTACATCGAACTAAAAAGTTAAAAATAATTTTTAAAATAATTATGAACAAAAAATACTAGTATTATTGTGATAAAAGCGTGGGTGCTTTGTGCCATATTTTTCGTATATTGAGCGCCCGACGCTTTTATCACAATAATACTAGTATTTTTTGTTCATAATTATTTTAAAAATTATTTTTAACTTTTTAGTTCGATGTACTTTAAAAGCGTGTTTTTTTAGTTTTTTAAACTATATTTATTAAAATTTCAGTTATTCTTCAAGCTCACTTCCCAAATTTGTGTGTATACATACAGAGTGTAAATCTTTCGAACCATAGTAATATATGGGCGAGTATCCTGGTAAAGTGTAAAATAGGACCTCGTTATTTTTTTTTTTTCCAAAATTGAAGGAATTTTGAAATAACCCCCTCGAATTTCTCTAAAATTAAAAATAAATCATTCCAAAATATTTCCTGCAAAATTATATTTACTATTGAATATTAATAAGATATTTTTTTACTAAAATTTTTCTTAAATTCTACTATACAAAATAGCTATCTTAGATTTTTTTTTACTTTTTATTTAAAATTTAAAAATAATTAATATTTTTAATAAAATTGAGATATAGCTATAGACCTAACGTATAACTATTATTTAAAAAAAAAATCAGCTAAAAATATTAACTGGATCAAAAGTTATTTAAGTTGTCAGTGAGTGGTGGGCCACCCTGTATANACTGGATCAAAAGTTATTTAAGTTGTCAGTGAGTGGTGGGCCACTCTGTATACTTTAAACACATTAAAAATTAATTGTTTATTAGAAAATTGATTTAGAAATTTTTTATTTGATAGGGGGAAATCATTTTCAAGTTTTGATGGTAATATCTAAAACTAAACAAAAGTTGTGAACATTTGACGTATTGTTTAAAAAAATTGATCATATGAGAGCTGAGAAAAATGAATGGCAGACCCAAAAAAAAATCCATATAGTAAAATATTTTAATATGAATAAAGATTTTCTTTCACAATAGGAGACTACAGTGTTAGTTTTCTTTATATTCATTGAAGTTATACAATCTGAATGAGATAAAAAATAAACGAACTATAAATTTTATGTCTACCTCAAAAATAATTAAGAAAAAATTTCTTTCGACGGGTCCAACTCAGCCACTATGCACTACTTAATTTTGTTGCTAAAAATGACAGTATAAACTAGTACATAAATTTAAAGCATCTTTTTTTTTTTTAACTTCGAGGAGACAAAATAATCAAAATTAGTTTAAATTTAGTATGATACACCCTTATAAGATATTTTAAAGTAAAAATAAAATTTGACACACGAAAATAGCATTTTTTATAACTACGGCAGTCATTTACACTTAGTAAATAGGTATCTCGGACAAAATTTTTGTTTGAACTTGTAGTATAAAACAAACTTAATTTTGAAAAAGCTGAATTTATTATTTTTTTGTACCGAAGCGTCGTTATATAGTAACAGGGTTCACCCGGCTATTTGGTGATATGGCCCACCAATTTCTCTTATAGAGGTTACTTTTACATTCAAGAGCCATTTATGACTTATGCCATTCGATAGGTAATTTTATTAGCTTAATTGTGGTGTATAATTATTGCTTGGGCTGGTCTAGGACCTGTCAAAAGTACAATATAACATTTTTTAACTATGTGGCGACCTCTAGCGGTGTATGTTTTAGTTATAACTGATTAGAAATTGCTAACTTCTCAGTCGTGATAAGAAATGTTGTCTCTATATTACTCAATGGGACACATGCCTTTAATTTATTACTACATACTGCTAATTCTACATTCACAATTTTTTGGAACTGATTAATGTTATTTAATTTAATTTGAATTTTTTACATTGAAATTGATTTAACTTTTTTTTTTCTTAAGGCATGATTAAAAATATACATGTATTAAATTTTTTTAGTTCAGCCTTTAATAGTATCAAACGAAATAATTTAACTACAATGAACAAAACAACACCACCTTCCTATGAAGTAAGATAATTATCTATGTAATTTTAGTATTATTAGGAATAAATCTAGAAAAATTTTTTGTCCCCATTTAACTGTCTTCTTATTTAAAAAAATATTTATTATGATCATTATACTTAAGAATATTCATCTTATGTCATCAAATAAATAAAAAAGCAAATTTAAAAAGATAAACCTTACACTTAAAATTATTTAGCTCTTAAATAATATTGTAGGGTCAAGAGGTGGTCATAAAAATTTTTCTAGAATAGGAGGTTGTTTGCTAACTTACTTTTTTGAATTCTGCATTTCTTTTTCAATGAAGATTTTATTTTTAGTCAATACATTTTTTTAATGAAAATTGCAAACCAAAAATTTGAAACTAAAATTCTGTATTTTAAAGATCTATATTTTTATTTTTAAATTCTAAAAAAGGCGATATATTTACTTTTGCAAAAAAATGTCAACATTTTGCATTAGGAGTGATTCATCCTTTACAGCCCCTATAGGATTGCCTCTAATAATTTATAGGGTTTCTTATGTTAGCATTTTATGTAAAAAATTTTAAAAAGTATAATTTAAATAATTTTAAATTTTTGTATAGGCTACTGTTAAAGTTCTTAATTCTCTCCAAAGCTTCACTGGAAAATTATCTAAGCATCCAGGAAAATCCAAATTACAGTTTATGAAATCAATGCTTTATAGGTATAATTTGAGTATTTTTTTAGTTTTTCAATTTTTTATAAATGAGTGATTTTGCTAATTATTCTGAAGATTTTAATAAAACAGATGCAGTGTTAGCAGTCAAGAATTAGACCAACTTTCAGTTATTCATGTAGCTGGCACTAAAGGCAAAGGTTCAACGTGTGTATTATGTGAACAGTTATTACTAAAAAAAGGTTATCGCACGGGTTTACTTACCTCTCCACATTTGATCACTGTTACTGAGAGATTCAGGATTGATGGCAAATATATTTCTGAAGATATGTTTGTGTTATACTTTTGGAATATCTACAATAGTATAATACAAAAATTCAAACAAGTATGTAAACATTTGAAGGAGTAAAGTATATATTACTCACTCATTTTAAGAACACACTATCTCTAAAAACTTAATATCTCTAGTGATAAATTAAACAAATTTAAAGTTCTTTATATTAAAAATAAATAATTGCTCTCAAGCAGCTAAATATTAAGTTGTCATTATGACAACAATACTGGAATATATAAATTTTAGATTATAAGTATACAATATTTAATTTTTTTTAGCTTCGATGCGAAGCGGAGAAGGTATTAATTTTACTATGATGTGTTTTTTTTTTTTTTTTTTTTTTTTTATGTCTGTTGCCACTTTTTCTCAGCTCTCACTGGACCGATTTCTTTCAAAAATACGTCAAAAGATCACAAATCGTATCTAGTTGAAGACATTACCCTTAAAAATTGAAAAAAATTCCCTCGTTCCCCGCAAATGGGGGAAATATCCAAAAAAATTACAAATTTAAAAATCGCTAATTTTCGAAATTTTTTCACTTTTTTTTCTTAAAACTTCCATAACTTTTTGAAAAATCAACAAATCAACATAATTTTTTTTTATACTAAAACCTTAGATATTTACCTTTCATTTGATATCATTTTTTTGAAAATCTATCACTTAACCTGCTCATTGGGGGGGATTTAAAATGGCAACTTTTTTACAAAAATTAATTTTTTCAACTTAATTTTTGAAAATGTTCCGGAAAGACTGCGTCCTTTAAACATATATCAAATTAAAGCTTATTTTATGTACTACAAAATGAAAAAAAAAAATTTGTCCCGACACTTTTTTTTCTACATTTAAACGGCTGCCGTAGTTAAAAAAACACTATTTTTGTGTTAAAATTTTCGATTTTCGATTTTAAATTTTCAACTTAAAAATGCTATAACTTTTTGAAAAATGTATATATCAGCACAAATTTTTTTTTTCTAAATACATTATAAGTACATCTTTCATTTGACATACTTTTTATTAAAATTGG
This sequence comes from Daktulosphaira vitifoliae, assembly GCF_025091365.1. NCBI lineage: Eukaryota > Metazoa > Arthropoda > Insecta > Hemiptera > Phylloxeridae > Daktulosphaira > Daktulosphaira vitifoliae. The sequence continues at coordinate 63,477,196 of NW_026099572.1, read as the reverse complement.
ACAATTTCCCCTTATATAGGGGGCGTTCAAAACTTAAAATATTGTAAAAAACATAGATCTTTTTCAACTGAACTTTTGAAAATGTTCCGGAAATACTGCGTCCTTTAAACATATATCAAATCAAAGGTTATGTTATATACTATCAAATGAAAAAAAAAAATTTGTCCCGACATCTTATCTTCTATGTGCAAATGGCTGTCGAAAATTTAAAAAAAAATGTAATGTTTGCGATAAAAATTACATTTTATCGGGATGTTTTTTGTACTTAAAACTGCCATAACTTTTTCAAAAATGAACAAATAAAAATAATATTTTTTTGTATTGAAACCTTAGATATTTCCCTTTCATTTGATATAATTTTTTTTGAAAATCTAACACTTATTCTGCTCACTGGGAGGATTTAAAATAGTAACTTTTTTACAAAAAATAACTTTTTCAACTTAATTTTTGAAAATGTTCCGGAAATACTGCGTCCTTTAAACATATATAAAATTAAAGCTTATTTTATGTACTACAAAATGAAAAAAAAAAATTTGTCCCGACGATCTATCTTCTATACGCAAATGGCTACCATATTGAAAAATATACTATTTTTGTATGATAATTATGGGTTTTGTATTTTATTTTAATAGAAGTTGATGTTGCTTTTGCAATTATCCATCAATTTTTTAAAATTAAACACTATCTACAGATTTGCATCGAAGCGTTTCTTATGATAGTGATTTTAATCACTGTCAGATTAAATCTATACTGGACCCTACTATGCAATGTCTCCACTATGCCGCGACCCCACTGTGCTACCGTTTTTTATATTATTAATTAAGACATTCTGATTGAGACAACTGAAAATTACAGGTTTTTTAGATGTTTTGTAGTTTAAATGACTGAGCAATATATTAGAGAATAACATTTTTTATAATTTAATGAAATTAAGTGAATAGATAAATAAAGGGTGATCTAATTATCTTAATATAAACATATCTAATTTGTTGCTTTGGTCTTATCTAAATAAGAATAATACAACTACCATCTATATATTATTTTAAATGGTACATACGTTAAATATGAGAATATCCTATATCAAGAGAATAAAATACATAACAAATCAAATAAGTTATAACCAATTGAATAATAAGTTTGTATACAGATGTAAAACAAAATAATATAGTTATTAAAACTTGACTACAAAGAAAATTGTATTATATTCAATAAGTTTTTTTTACGTATAACAAAAAGAATATAAAAGGATATTGTTAAGTAATTATTTGCTAAATTATAATGGTTAATAAATATTGATATATTGATTAATGAATTTAGATGTTTTTTATTATTGTTTAATAATTAATTTTACAACAAGAATTTTTTTCAAGAAAAAAAGGTCATTTATACAACATAATTTAAAAAATTTAATAATTATTTCAAGTTTATTTTATTCAAATTTTATAAGACATTAATTTTCTCAGACACCTTTAAGAATTTTATATTTTTAAAGAGAAAAAATATTAGCTCTTAAGAACTACAATAATACATAGTTATATAATTTTTTTTTTATCCCTTCATAATTAACTAGACTGGAAACTTAACTGGTGTATACATACCCTCCTATGTAACAGAAAAAAGCCTCACATTGGATAAAAAAAAATTATAAGATCAAAATTATTAGTATTTTTTTTTTTTTTATCATATTATCAAGTTAAAAAAACGGTAGCACAGTGGGGTCGAGGCACAGTGTAGACAAGGCATAGATGGGACAATTATAGTTGATATTTGACAGTGATTAAAATTACTATCATAAGAAATGCTTCGATGCAAATCTGTAGATAATGTTTGATTTTAAGAAATTGGTAGATTATTCCAAAAGCAACATCAACTCTTATTTCTTTGATTATATCGTAATTAGTAGTTCTTTGATTTTAAAATATAATATATGAATAAATACTAATTATAATTATTAAATTTAGTATGAAATTGATATTCAATAATTTAATATTGTAATTTAAACAGAAATTATAAAAATAATAAAGAAGTTGTATTTTGCTTTATTTTTACGTGTATAAAACTTTAAAGGGCTTGATACAATAAAATTCAATAAAAACTGTTTGTTACTATAAATAAATGCACAGAACTACAAGAAACTTTCATCAGTAACAAAAATATACCATTCTAAATCAACTTTTCGCGATGTTTTCAAATCTGCAATTAGACTTTTTCTATCACTTCTAAGTTTTAATATTATTAAAAATTAGTATTTACATATAAAAAAATTCGCATCGAAGCTAAAAAATTGGCTATTTAAGCTAACTCAAATTTAAAAATTACTTTTTCGACTTTAAAAAAAGTAAAAAAAAATTAATAAGTTTAATTTCTTATGTCTTATAAACTTTATTCTATGTCAATTAAATTATATAATATTCATGTAAGTCAATATATTCTCCTAATAAGATATTTTAAAATAAAATAAAATACAAAACCTAGAATTTTAATAGAAAAATGGCATATTTTTGAATACGGTAGCCATTTGCGCATAGAAGATAGGTCGTCAGGACAAATTTTTTTTTTTTCATTTTATAGTACATAAAATAAGCTTTAATTTGATATATGTTTAAAGGACGCAGTATTTCCGGAACATTTTCAAAAATTAATTTGAAAAAGTTAGTTTTTGTAAAAAAGTTGCTATTTTAAATCCCCCCCAATGAGCAGGTTAAGTGTTAGATTTTCAAAAAAATGATATCAAATGAAAGGGAAATATCTAAGGTTTTAGTATAAAAAAAAATTATGTTGATTTATTTATTTTTGAAAAAGTTATGGAAGTTTTAAGAAAAAAAAGTGAAAAAAATGACAAAATTTACCAATTTATAAATTTGTAATTGTTTTGGATATCTCCCCCATTTACAGGGAACGAGGGAATTTTTTTTAATTTTTAAGAGTAATGTCTTCAACTAGATACAATTTGTGATCTTTTGACGTATCATGGAAAGAAATCGGTCCAGTGAGAGCTGAGAAAAAGTGGCAACAGACATAAAAAAAAAAAACATAGTAAAATTAATACCTTCTCAGCTTCGCATCGAAGCTAATAGGCATACAATAAAAAAAAATTTTCTAATCTATAAAGGAATATAATAAAATTATTCTTCTATTTGTTATTTAGAGTTTCTTAAACCTAATATTTTTTCTCTTTACAAACATTTAAATTCTCAATATTTTCTAAAAAAATGATTGTTTTACTGAGTTTGAATCACTATGTATAATTATTTATACAGTGTAAAATAAATCAAAAATTAATTTAGTTACTAATTAATTATCTTGTTTAAGCCTATAAAACTATATTTTTAGAGAAATTTTAATATTTAAGACAGTATATTTTTTTAAAAGAATAGTTTTATAGTATTCACTGGTTTTTTAAATTGTATAAGATTTTAAACTTTTTGAAAGAAATTAGCATCATTTTGTTTATTTTTAAATAATATTATTCTGACTCTTATTAATCGTCATTATAAAATATTAATTTTTAAATAAATTTAAGTATTAATTAGTTATAAACAATCATAAATTTAATTATCAGATATAATAATGCTATCATTCTAGAACAATGCAGAAGAAAAACCTTCTTATTCTATGTTTCTTACTATCATGGCAATAAAAATATTTTTGAATGAAAAAGTTGATGTTGCAATTATTGAAACTGGTGTTGGTGGAGAATATGACTATACTAATATTCTAAGGTATGTAATTTAAGTTTTACCAACACTCTAAAAATTATTATTTGTTATATTTTTATCACCATTGGTTTATAATAGAAAAGTACCGGTTGTAGGAATTTCTTCTCTTGGTTTTGATCACACCAATGTTTTAGGCAACACATTATCAGATATTGCATGGCAAAAATGTGGTATAATGAAACCCCATTCTGTAACAATAATTGCTAATAATCAACCTTATGAGACCTACAAAACAATTATTAATCGCAGCATTGAAAAACAGGTAAAAAATTAATTAGTTTTATTTATTTTATTGAATTACTTTGTAAAAACTATGGTTATTTTCCTAGAGCTGATATATATATATTTAGCAATTTTTTAGGAGAGCAAATAAAATTTTAATTTTAATAGTGTATTATTTAAATAAAAGGTTTGATGTGCATAAAACAAACTTAATAAAATTGTGATATATAATCTTTTGGATTTAATATGCATTGTTTAAATCCTTAACTATAAATTTGTTATATAATTTATTTATAATCTATACTTAATGCACAATAAGTAAATTTGGTAAGTATTTATATAGAATGATGTGTATTAATATGTATTTCAACTATTATTTTTGGTTTTTTTGCTGAAGTAGTGTTCTCAAGGTTATGTGTTAGGGGAAGGATTTAAGTAAATTTCCCACTACCTCTAAAACACATTTTCATCATGACAGTTTCTATTTCTCATATACCCCACATGAGAATGCTCATAATTGTAGATAATCAGTATCATGTATTTTGTTTTAATCTTCATTTAAAAACGCTTATGTCAACTTGTAAACATTACTTTTATTTAATAAATGTAATTAAAATATTTTTTATTAATATTAATAAAGAAAATACATTTTTTGTTCAAGACAATATTGTTTGAATCACCACCATTTAACACTTATGAATGTTATAAAAATATTAAACAATTTGGGAAATACAGTCCTATTCAAGAAATAAATGCTTCATTAGCTATTCAACTTGTTAATTTTTGGATCAATCGACATAAATTTAATGGTTAGTATGTTATTAAATTTGTGCATCTTAGTAAGGTTATTAAACTAATAAATTTAGTTAATATAATATACATTTACGGAAAGATAAATTTACAGAGTTATTCTAATAGCCTATAATACTTTATATAGTTATAAAACATAAAAATTGTCAATATTAAAGTTGTATGTAAATCTCTAAGGTTTTAAATCTAACTATATAAACATGTTTAATAACATTTGATTTCACTAGTATTGGTCATATTATAAAGATTTTTTTTATATTTCAGCTATCATAATTAGTTTTAAAACATCTTTGTAAAAACATTTTTAAAATGGTTTTGAATTAAATTATAACTTCTGGAACAATATTTTCATTCTATTCTTGAATTAAACAAAAGTATTAAGCTTGGTAATTGGATTTTACATTTTTTTTAGTTTTATTTTTAATAATTGGGTGTCCTTCATTAAAGAAGTTATTATGATCCTTAATCATTTTAATTCATGTAAAGGGGAAAAACTTTAAATCAAAAATTTTTATGAAATTGAACTTTGGTTATTAATAAAACTGAAGTAATAAATTTACTGGGTTCAAAATACTAACTAAATATCCCATGTAATACAGTTTTTTAGTAGCTTTTTATTTATTTTAGAGTTAACAAATAAGTGCAAAATTGGATCACAAGGAATTAAACAAGCACCTGTGTGGAAATTAACTTCTAATGACTTACATGTATTTGAAAACTTCAAATGGCCTGGTAGAAATCAAGTTTTATGTAAAGCACCTAATTTGACCTATTATTTGGATGGTGCTCATACAGTTGAAAGTATTGAATTATGTAAAAAGTGGTTTACTCAACTTATTGATCCATCTAGCAAGTTAGTGATTAATTAAATAATCACCTAATTTTTTATAACAAAAGTATATAACCAATTATAATAGCTTCTCAATTATTTATTTTACAGTTACTGTTTTTTTTAGTATAGCATAATACTATGTTGTTTTAAATTTTAGTTGAACTATTTTTAATTTTAGGAAAACAAAAAATATATTAATATTTAATGTTACTGGAAAAAGAGATTATGAAACATTTTTAAAGATTTTGTTGAGTGAAAATAGAATAGATTTAGTCATTCTATGTCCTATTGTTACCTACTTAAATGAAAATCGTCCAGGTATACTTCTTTTTGATAAGACAGTTCATATGTATACACAATTAATTGAAAACTAACTACTAATTTGTGAATATTTATCTCAATTTTTTTTTATTAATGTAATATGACATTATTGTATTGAGATTTGCATAAAAAATATTAACATAAATCATGAATATCCAAGAAGTATATTATATACTATTTTAGATAATAAATACACTATTGATTTAGAATCTCAGGAAATTTTTGTATTTTTTTTTTTTTACGATTAAAGTTAATAAAGATATCTACAAGGTTCATTAGTTATTTTACATATTATACTTGTAGGTTTATATATTAAAATTTATTTTGTTTCAAAATACTGTATCTTAAGTTTTGTATTTATATTACAAATATTATAATTTTCTCAAATGCCATGAATTCATTGTTCTCTCAAAAAACTAAATTTTGTATTTGAGAGACTCAATTTAACTTATTTGTGATTCATATTTGTGCAACAAAATAAAATCTCATTATTTATGCATCAATACTCTATTTATTCACAACTTTTTTAAATAAGTTCCTCCTAATTACATAATCACTAAGTAAGTTATCTTCTATTTTAGATACAATTGATGTGAATTGTGATTATAAAGAAGAGTTAGAAAGATGTCAACAAATAAAAGGTACTGTTAAATGTTGCAATGTTGAAGTGTTAGGTTCAATTCAACAGACAATTAATTTTGTTTCTCAACTATCCTCCTCCAATAATGATTTACAGTTTCAAATACTAGTTACTGGATCGTTGAAATTAGTTGGGGGTGTATTAGATGTACTCAAGTAATATTACATTCCAAATATAATATATTACCATTATTTTTACATTTAATCAGAATGTGTTTATTCAGAAAATAAAACATATTTTAAATAATATTGATGAAATTTTAACCAGTTTTTATATTATTGTTATAGTTAATTATATTTTATATCTTTTATTGTGTTCATTTTTTTAATTATTGTATTAAGTTGTAAGTTGTAACAATATAGTTTTTTTGTTACTTATGACAATAATAAATATATGCATATTAAATGATTTTTACATAACTATCTATAGATCTTATAATTGTTTGCTTGTTCAATGGTGTCATTTAAATTGTAAAAAGTTACGTTCTGAATAATTTAGAAAATATCTTGGTCTTTTCTTCAGCTCATTTTATAGCTTAATTTAGGATCAGTAATTTTTTAAGTCAGTTAATTAATTCTTTCTAACATTTAGTTAATAATTTTTTATCCCTGATATTACATTAATAATTTAATATCATTATTCATCATCTATTATACAGAGTGATTGATTTATCACTGACCATTGGATTTCTTATAAAATAATATGTTAAAAAAAATATCTTGGCTTAGTTAAGTAGTATTTATTTCTCAATTTATAAGTGGTTAAATATTTTTTATGTCCATTCCTTATTAGGGTAATAACTTTATTTTTTTTAATGCCAACATACATGTTCAACTTTGTTAAATATTAGAAAATAGTTGGTTTTTAACAACTTTTGAATTAGTAGTTCAGGAGTTATGGTAATTTTTTTCTCTGGATTGTAAGAGTAATACAACAGAGAAATGTGTAATGATGAAAATAGTATAACCCCCAGTCAATATATTAAAGTGTTGTTAATTTACATAATACTGATTTAAAAGTTTTTATTGAACCATTGTTTCCTGACATTTTCTAAAATATAAGCTAGTTAAATATGTATCTTGTTATTTAAAAAACATTAGCTGGTATCCTGTAACATACTTATCCCTTTAAGGGATAAGAGATGGACCTAAAAAAATATTTAACTGTCTATAAGTTGAAAAACCAATTCATAAAAATAAATTAAACAAAACCAGTAAAAAATGTTCTAAGTTATTTTAGCAGAGATATTTAAAGGCCAATAATGAATTAATACATATTTTAAAATTAACTAAAGAATTTGTTAAGGAAACATTTATCCCAATATTCAAATAATCGATAAAAATGAAGAGAGATCTGCATAGTACAATATCATTTGATAATTTGAAACAATGAATTGTGAATTACAAGTCTTGGAGTATATAAATTTACAAGGACATTCAATAAGAAAATTTGTCTATTTTTCAAAGAAATAATATAAATATTTCTATCTTTTGAAAAATGGTAAATTGTATGGTATACAATACTTAAATTTATAATTCTTATCTAAATAAAATTGATTACATTCTCTTACTAATTCTAATACCAGTAATGACTTTTTGGTAAGGTATTTTAAAACCATAGATTTTTTTATTTTTATATCAATCATATACATGTAAAGTGTTAACTTTGTATAATACCCAAACCAACCAAATTTATTTTAAGAAATTTCTCTCTCAGTTACCAAAATTTATCAGATAATTATTTTAGTTGATATATATTCACTTTTCCTAATGTGTTGAGCATAACTATAAAAGAGTATTAATATAATAAAAAAAGGTTGTAAAATGTTGAAAAGAATATGAAAGTTTTTTTATTATTTATGTAAAAAAAAAATGAAAACAATTTAATTTAAAAATAAAGTATATTACTATTATTATTATGATAAACTGGATAACTCAAATAGCTACCTTATTTACAAATAATTTATAATTACAAGCTTAATTTATATTACATATATCATATAGTATCTTTTTGTTCTTCGTTTACAGCTTCTAATTTGTGAAGAAAATGTGTTTTTTTCTTACCCATACAACTGTCACATTCATCATCGTCATTATCATCATCATCATCACCATCTCCAAATTTTTTAGGCTTTTCATAAATGCAACAGCATTTACTCTTTTTTTTGTTCATATTTTCATTATCTACGGTATGCACATCCCAACTAACTTGTTTGTGATTGTTTTTTGGTTTTCTTAACTTTAAATGAATAGGTTGATTATCTACTGATTCAGATTGCAATACTAAAGTTGCACTTCCTGGCAATTGTACACTAGATTCTTCCATAATATCATTAATAAATTACATTTATAATTAGGAAATTAAATTATTGTAATACTTTATAATACACGAAAGTTTACTTTAAGAATTCACTTCACCGTTTCTTAAGTCATATACTTTTTAGTCATTCATAATTATGTCACTTATAAAGGTTTGATAAAAAATGCAACAAAAGTATTATCTATAATTTCTTAAACATACCATACCACGTATTTTATACCATAGGTTTGTTATAATAATAAACTAAATAATAACAAATTTTAAAAAATTTAAATTTTGAAATATTATTTATACTTTATTTATAGATATAGACTAGAAACAAAAAAAAATTACTTAAAAAACATAATTTCCATGCAAATTTTTCTTCTTGACTAGACAAGTTGATCGGATATACCTTATAAATAATAAAATATCTTTTAAACATTTTTTTTACATTAAATCGTTCTAAATATCTTCTTCTTCTTCTTCTTTGCCGTAATCCCAACTATTTGAGGTCGGCCACCCTTATCCTAAACTTCCACTTGACACGATCACCCACATCCTCTACGCTCACATCAGATGTTCTCATATTGCATTTAATAACATTTCACCATCTATTTTTTGGTTTTCCTCTACCTCTTCTTCCTTCAACATTCATTTCTACAACTTTGCTTACGGCTTCTCATGACATGACCAAACCAACTAAGTAGGTTCTCTCGTCTTATCCACGATTGACGCTACACCTATACTCCTTCTTATATGTTCATTTCTTATCCTATCTTCTCTAAACACTTCACTCATCCATCTAAGCATTTTCATCTCTGCTACACTCATTCTCTGCTCTACTTTCTTATCAACCGCCCAATACTCCGAACCATACATCATAGCTGGCCTCGCTACAGTCTTGTAGAATTTATCTTTCAGCCTCATTGGAATTTTTTTATCGCATAAGACACCAGACGCTTCTCTCCACTTTAACCAACTGCACTTAATACTGTCTTACATCCTCGTCAATACCACCGCTTTTTTGCACAACTGATCCTAAATACTTGAAACTTTCCACCTCTTCAATTAAGTCCTCGCCTATTTTCATTGGTCTCCTTATTTCACCTTCCTCGTGTTCTCCTTTATCAAACTCGTACTCTATATACTTTGTCTTACTCCTACTTATTCTTAAACCCTTTTCTTCAAGAGGTGATTTTCACAGCTTTTGATTAATTTTCTCTCTATTTTCTCCTATTAACACTATATCGTTAGTAAACAACATGCACTACGGTACCTCACCTTGTATTTCTCTAATAATTTCATCCATCATTAAAGAAAATAAGTAAGGGTTTAAAGCAGAACCCTGATGCACTCATACTCTTACCCTAATACCTTCCGTTACTCCTTCCACATTTTTTACTTTAGTACAAGTGTCATCATACATATCCTCTATTATATTAATGTATCTTTTCGGGACTCTTTTTCTCATTAATGACCACTTTAGAACCTCTCTCGGCACTTTATCATACGCTTTCTTCAAATCTATAAATACCATACAAAGCTGTATGGTAGAGTGTAAAGTGCGATCCGGTTTTGTTATATAAATTCCGTAAAAGGGAGAATACTAGGCAAGCAGTGTGCTTTAGCGGCAAACATGTTTTTGGAATACAAAATTAAAAAAACGGAGTGGGAGTACCGGCAAAATACAAGTAAAATAGTAGGTAGTGTTGTTACTTCAAAATTTTCCTTCTATGAAAAAGTGTAATAAAATCACCTGAAAAGTTTTTGTGTTCAGTAACGATTATAGATTAATCATGGTGGATAAATCGACCTCCAGATAAATTATAGTTTATTTATTATAAACGTGTATCTAGACATTAGACTTTACCTTACTGCATTTATTATTTATATTCGTCAACAGCGCTACTAGTGGAGAAGCTCAAACTCGCGATACCATAATGGTATCCTCTTATCAAATTTATTCAAAAGTTTATTCATTTATACGTCCATGGTGTTTTTATTTTTCATTGTATTTCTTATTTCAAAATATAATCATTATATCCATGCTATCCGTTATCTTGTCGTTAATAATTGTGAAAAGTTGTAGTCAATCATTTTGTTTTCTGAAAAGTTCCCCTTTATGTTAAATTTATGCATCCTTAAATTTGTTTTTACTATAAAATTCGTTATTAGTAGTATCATAAACAATTAGAATGGCCGTATCTGCAGCAGCCGCGTTACTTGACGAACTCATGGGTCGCAATCGAAATGATGGACCTAACGCTCAAAAGAAGCCTGTTCACTGGGAAGATTCAGAGGTAAAATTTTATTTTTCAATCATTATTTCATTCTAATAAAGTTTTTAAATATTTCTTGTAAATTATTTAGTTTAAAAAAAAAAACTTAAGTTCAAAAACAATTTTATATTTAACATCTGTTGATATATATTTATTGTAATTTTTAAATAAATTCGAAGTCTTCATGTTAACAATTATCTTATCATAAAGTTTACTATAAGTCCTTATAAATATTAATTTTTATTCATTAATTTTTAAACAATTTAATACTTATGATATTTTTGTAGTGTTTATTGCTTATTATACATTGACATACATTCAGTGTACATTATAGTGTAGATAAAATTATTATAATTAATATTCAAAAAACCTAATTGCTTAACAATTTTTGATGACCATTTTGTACTATATTTTTAATTTTTTCTAAGGTCATATGATGCATTACCTCAATATATATCTGCTTGCATCTATTCCTATCCTGTGCAACTTTTTCTCCATCTTAAAATCCAACTTCCACTAGATTCTTTTCAAATCAATCTATTCGCATTTATTTTGATCTTCATAGTGGTTTTTTTCCTTTAGGTTTCCATTTTAGTATTGCTTTTATCAAAACTGTTTAATTGTCACACATGTGACCAACCCATATGATTTCTTATTGTTCCTTCTATACCAGACTTTTTGTTTAGTTGAAGTAATTCCATATTGTTTCTTATCTCACATTGTTGGGTTATACTATTCGATTTTGGCCCGTGTGTTCTCCTTAGTATTCTTTCTTTAAGGGTAGTTATTTATTCCTCATCTTCTTTGGTTGTTAGTTATTTTTGATAGACTTTAATAGCACTTATTTGAGGCAGTTGTTTCAATTTCTCATGGTTATTAATTGTGACACCTAGATATTTAAAACTGCTCTCTTTCTAATTGTTTTACTTGTCATCTTCAAAAAATATAAAATAAGCCAAAAAGTTAAAGTATTTTGCATTCTTTAGCGCGCGCGCACACATACACACACACACATGGTTGTACAACGATATGCACAGTTATTTTGATTTATGAAATCTAAAATAAACATTTATTTTTATTCAATTGTTCAAGTATAGCTAGAATTTGTTATTATTTACTAAATTACTTTTTAATGGCAATAATCATCAAGATTATTGTTGTGAAAAAAATAAAATGTGCATGTAATTAAAAACCTTACATATATATATATATATATATATTTAATTTTATTAACTTTTTATATTTAACTCCTCTCTTTAAAACTATTACTTGTACCAGAAAGGACTTGAAAATCCACATAACCCAGTTTTACAAAATCAAACCTTGGTATATGTATCGAGGCACAATGTTTTCCTGACTGAATTAAATAGCCGCCTAATATACTAGTTAATATTATGATATATTTTATTACAATATTTCAAGATTTTAACTTAGATAGGTTTTCATAGTTTGAGTGTTAAGTTACTACAAGTATGAGCCCAGTTTTGCATAGTAAGCACAAATCTTTAATTTTGGATTCTTCAACAGACAATTATTTTGTTTATGATTTACTTGGTATAACTCATTAACTATATTTCACTCTTTGTATTTTTTTATAAGTGAAATTGTAATTGAGTCATCGTATTCGAAGTTATATTTATTAGCCAGTTTAAATGATATTTCATAAAAAGTGGACACTTATTTAATATTATTCCATTAAAATTAAAATTGTTATCAGATGTAGACCAATTAAACCTACTATCCTCCACCAAAAGCTTGAAGTTTTTGAAACAAAAATCATTGTTTGACATGTGAAAAACGGTGTGTAGGTCACTACTTACTTTTGCTTATGGAATTAATATAACTCATTGATCGAAGACATAGATTAATTAATTTATTTTTGACTTAAATGATTATGTGCATTGAGTCCTCTTAATTTTGGGTGTGTCCTTTATTTAGAAATCAATGAGTTATTTTTAATTTTAAACTAAATGCTGCATACTCCCTCATTGAATAGATAAATTGGTTTCTATTTTGTCCACTAAAACTGAATTGCAGCTTACTATGAATTTACTTAATTCACTACTCACACTTAATTAAGTAAATTTAACTAAAACATTTCTAGATTATACTTAATATTTTTCAATGAATATTAATTTTATTGTAATTTATATTTTTAGTTTTGTAAATACTTCATGGTTAAATTTTGTCCTCATGATTTATTTGTGAATACTCGTGCTGATCTTGGAGCATGTCCAAAAGTTCATTGTGAAGAAGCTAAAAATCAATATGCTGAAGCCAGTAGTCGATCTAAGATGCAGTATGAAGATGAATTTGTTGGTTTTGCAACTAGTTTACTAAATGATGTTGAAAGACGTATAGAAAAAGGCAAACAAAGGTTGGAGCTTATGAATAAAACTGAAACGGTTAGTATTTTTTTTTTTTTTTAATTTTATCATAAATACACCATGGTAACATAATGTAAGTTTAAACAAATTTAATTCAATATTTTTACACTTTTTAGTATCATCTTTTATTGTAATTATTATTATTGTAATTTTATTTTTTAAATGAAATTAATTATTTCATTTACCCCTAAAAGTAATTAGCATCTTCTATAGGTTATTTTTAAAAAGCAGATCATGATTGGAGCTGTATGTTGGTTGTGGACCTGGTGCTAACGGCCTCGAATCTTAACCACATCAAAGGTTTTCGAGGTACATCATTAACTAATAGCCCCAATTTATTACTTTTAATTTTATATATAAAAATAAGTTTAGATAATATAAAGTTGTGTATGGTATTTATTTAAGAGATAATTTGTGAAATTATCCCCGTATAATATAATAAAAAAGTTGCAAAAATTATAATTTAACAAAAATAATCAAATATATTTTTTTAAATATGCAAATCTTATCAATTATTTACATATATTTATATTCTTAAACAAATAATTGAATTCATTTTTAATTAAAGAGATTCTAATTATTGTATGTATATTTTTAAAGACAACAATAAAGATCATTGTAAATTATAAATAATAATAATCAGTTAACTTAAAAAAAGAAAAGCTATAATTCTTGGGTTTTTTTTTAATAAAAGAGTTGTTGAACAATTTTTTTATTTTAACATTTATATTTATGGTGATTATTTTATTTTTTTTAAATTATTGAAGCATGTCAAATCATGTGTGATAAGATAGTAGAAATATGTTAGATTTATTTTTATGGCTATTGCTATAATATTAATGGAAACCACTGTCTAAATTTTTTCAAATTTGGTGTTTTTTGAAAATAACTTTACTCTTTTTAGTCAAATTAATTGGTGTTAATTATTTTTATTTAAAATAATAATAATTTAATTAATTATTTTATATTGATAGCCAGTAACTCATTCAAACACTCAAAGTCAAAAAAACCAGGACCAAATTAAACTATTATCTGAAAAAATTAATGGGTTAGTGCAAGAAGCTGAACAAATGGGTATTAGTGGACATGTAGAAGAAGCACAAGGTCTTATGAAACTTTGTGACCAACTCAAAGAAGAACGAGATACATTAAGGAAACAAAATGAAAGTATTCATTGGTCACAGGTATTATTTAAAATACAAGAAAATATTTAAAATCAAAACAATTTTAAGATCAAATAACTAATTTAAATAATTGAATGTAGACCTATGAACTAGCTGCTGCTCAAGAAAAACAAATGGAAGTATGTGAAGTCTGTGGGGCATTTTTAATTGTTGGAGATGCTCAGTCACGTATAGATGACCATTTAATGGGTAAACAACACATGGGATATGCTAGATTAAAAAATGCTGTAAATGAAATTCAAGAACAAAGGAAAAAGTATGTGCAAGAAAGAGAAAAACAACGAGAAGAAGAAAGAAAAAAGCGACTAGATCGTACTAGGTAATAAATTTTTACTCTGCATTTTAAAGTGTAGTTATTCATTTTTATTAATTTCTAGGAGTACTTCTAAAGATAAAGATAGACATAGTCGTGATCATGAAAGAAGATCTAGAACAGATCGAAGTTCTAGAGATCGTTCCCACCATAAAAGTGATAGGTAAGACAAATATTCAATTATCAAAATTTTATCATTTAGAATTTTTTATCAAAAAGTAATGATTTTTATATAATTAAAAATAGTATTCTTATAATATATATGTTTCATATAATATCTATGTAATGCTGAAGCTAATTAGCAGTTTATTTAAATTAATTTTTAGTACATTTATTAAAATCACTCACTTTATTAAGTAACAATAAAAATTAAATACTTAAACAATATAAAATTAAAATAAAAGTAGTAAAAAAAAAAATCATTACATTTTGTTTTAAATCTTATAAAACAAAATTCAATTCAAATTTAATAACTATTGTATAAATAGAAAATCTGACCGTTATGACAGAGAACGAAAGAGAAGCAGAAGCCGTGACTTGCACTACAACAGTAGTCATAGACATAGAGGTAATTTTAGTTTTTTTTACAATTCTCAGTAAAATAATACAATGTTGAAATCGCTTAAAAGGTTACAATGGAAGTGTAAGAAAAGAACGCTATTGAACATTTATAACAATGAAATGTACTCTCATTATTAATTTTAATTATCAGGTAATATTTTAATTTATGACCTAAATAAACGAGTATTAAATTTTTAACTTTAATAAATAACATATAGTAAGAGTTATATTAAGAATAATGATTAATTAGTTGTTAAAAACATAAATTATAATAGTAATATAAATACAATACTATACTCATATTGAAAGTATATATAATTGAATTTGGTAAAAATATTTTATAAAAGAAACTTAATGAAATGATCAAAATAACTGTGAAAGTTTGTTGAAACCATCTCATAGCATGAAGAAAATGGCTTAAATTGCGAGCTTGTTTCAGTTAATGCGTGTAATCACCTATTACACATGTTTGCAGATCATCAAAAAATTACATGTCTTTTTGTCAGGTATTTATACTAAATGAGGTATTTATAAAAACAAAAATAACATTTTTGAAATAAAGTTATCCTTTACTCTTATTCTATTAAAAACTAATCACTATCATAGGAGCTATCACTAGACCAAAGTTTTTGGAGATACAAAATAAATTAATCTTAATAAATCAGTTCAATACTTACAACCCCTGATTAATATTGAATACAAAGAGATGTACAATAGTATTAGGTATTTAATTTTCTGGTAAAAAATTAAAAAATATTATTTATTTGTTTTCCACTCGACATGCTTTATACTGTTTTGATGTTTACAAATCAAAAGAGAGTTTTTTTAGTGTAATTTAAAAATATCACTATAACATTCAATAGTACTATTTACTTTTCTTTTGTATTATAAAACATTTTTTACAAAAATAAAATAATCAAATTTTTGTATTATCATTTGTATAAATATTTCTATGAAATATTTTTTGATCTTGAGATGGTTAGTCTTTTTATAATCTTTGTGGGTATAGAAAGTATCACTCAATTATTCATTAAATGATTGTATTTGTATAATATTAATATATAGAATACATAGAATTAATTAATTAATGAGCTCATTCAATTTAGTTTTTTATTTAAGATATACTCTTAAACAATGACAAGTCCAGACCATTTTCTTAGGTTGTACACTAAAAGTATAAAAAAATAGGCTTTCTTTTCACTTTTAATGTATTTATTGTTGTGTAAAATTTTTTTTATAGAAAGGAAATACATATCTACTTCAACCACAACCTCAATTTTTACTTTATTTTAATAAATTTCGAAGGTGGGCTCTTCAATTGAAATTTAGGCACTACACGTAGACATGCCTATGATGATAAGTCTACTATTTTTAAGTGATATGTGTGTATTAGAAAGTTATTAACATGTGAGATTGTGTATTTTCAGTAAGAATAAACAGACAGTTTTTCATAATAATTAGAATACATTAAGTCATTTTACTGCTAGATGCAATTTTTTATTGAAATTATATAATAATATTATAGTACTTATGATTTGAAAACTATCAAAGGTTTATATTTATTTCAGTTATGAATTTAAAAAGGGTTGTTATCTTATGAAACCCAGTTAATAACATTTTGATGACTCTTTTCAGTTATTAATTAGAATTACAATTTTCAAGACTTAGAGAATCTAAAACTTAATGTGGTGCATTGTATGTACACCGTTATAATTTAGTGTTCAGATATTTTAGTGTAAAATTAATACAAGAATTTAATACTTTGTTTAGTTTATAAATTCAGTAAAATTTTCACAACTGACTATAAAAAATATACTATAATAAAATTGAAACATTAATGTATATGTAGTTTAAAATATTAAGGCACAAGACAATTCAGTATTTCTATCATTTATATAATTAAATTGCATAAAAATGTTTCAATTGTTTTTCAATAGAGGCTAATAATTAACTTTTAATTTATGCTTATAAATATTAAAATTAAATAGGACCTTTATGTTTTCAATTAAAAATATGATATATGTTTCATTTTAATTTTATTTGTGTAGTAACATGTAAATCATTAAAATTGTTCCTTCTATACAAATTAAAATTATTATTTTTTGTAAAAAAAAAAACTTTTACTTTTTTTTTTTTTAGGATGAAAATGAGTGTAAAACTATCAATAAGTTGATTTGAAGTATCAGTAACAACAGTTATATTTATTTGTATAATTAAATTTATCTTTGATTTAATTAAATGAATGTTCTATTAAATTAAGTATAAATTATATTCTCTTGAAACTTAAAAAAAAAAACACTATATTGTTAAAAAAAAATTGAATTAGACATCAATAATTTTGATAAATAAAAACTGCTAGATTTATTTGTATTAAGACAGTGTACATTATCAATCAATAAAATTTATAGTTATGTTCATATTATTATGAGTTAACTATTTCTAAAAGTAGTAGCTAAAAAATTGACAATTTCGCTTTTGAAATCACTATTTCAGTAACAAAAAAAATTCTTCAGTTTTTTTGTTATATTGTTACTTACATGACACCATTATAATCAAAATTTTTCATAGCATTAAATAACTGCAACATAATTTATATATTTATATTAATAATATGTATTATCAATTAATTATTTTCTTAATGAAATTTTAATTTTGAAGAATATCAAAATTAATTTTTTTTTGCATTTGTTATTTTAATTAAAGTAACTAAATTGTAATATTTAAAATGGTCATAAGTTATTATAAAAGTTATTTATTTTCAGTAATAGGACAATTAAAAAAAAAGACCATTTAAAAAAAACTCAAGCCATGTAAAAATTGTATGAATTGAAGAAATCAATTATCTAAAACGATCTGTTGAACAAACAACAAATCAAATTAAAGTATTTGATTTTTATAATTCAAAAGAATCTTTTTGTGTTAACAAGTTTTTTTAAGTTGTGTAATATATATATAATTAAATTATTTTTGAAACACTATTTGGTTTTTTATTCCAACATTCTATTAAAAAAAATTTTAGAGATTCCCACAAAAATACCTAGACAATGCATAATTTTTAATTTAACAGCAAGTCAAATGGTTTATATAAAATTATAATAGGATAAACCTTATGACTTATTAATACTTATCAATAATTTATAGAGAATTTCAGAAATATATAATTACTTACGTATTTTGCTTAATATAATTAAGTAGAAACTTAATTCCTTGTAAACCGTGATGAGTTAGGGTAGTTGTATAGATGCTTGTTCATAAAATGAATATGTCTAACATCTAAAATTAAAGTTCTATCGATTAACCTTCAGTTTTGTTATAGCTCTTGATACGTAAATAAATTTAATTTCATTAATTCGATAAATACATTATACTCAAATTAATATCATTTGTAATTGTGCTAAATAAAACAATATAATTTTATTAGTTTTATTTCATTTTATTTCAATGCATATATTTCTTAAAAAGTAATTCAGAAGCAAATAGAGAATTAACTCTTAATAATCTTGAGTTGTGTTATGTAGTTCATGTATAATCATAATATCAGTCTAATCGTTTTAACTTCAATAAAAATATCAATGAATCCTTTCTGATTCTTCGAGAAATATCATCACATAATAAAGTAATAATGCTAATATCAGTAGGAAACATTCATCTTTATTTCTATGAATGATATTTAATAACAACATCTTACATAACTAATTTCAGTTTCCATCGATTTTTTTCAATAAATAATATAACTATATCTGGTATAAAAAGCATTTGTTATGAAATTCATGCCAAAGAGATGTATTTAATATTTACTAGTGTAATTTAATATCAAATCATTATTCAATAGCTAAGTCATTTTATATACAATTTATTAATTTAATATGTAAAGAACTCAAATAAGCTATTTTTGAAGACGAATGACGAAACATTAGAGAAAAAATCATATGAATATTGATAAGCTGTTATCAATCTGTTATAATTGTTAGAGGTTAGGTTTATCTTAAAACATCACAACACGATAATGGAAGTTGTCTTTCTAATCAATAATAATTGATTTATCAAGAATTCAGCCAATTTTTTTTTTATACCTATTTACCAATTATTTTTAGATTTAGTGTATTGTGATATATACTATTGTATTTTTCCCTGCATTGTTATTTAAAAAACTCGAACAAGTTAAAATAAAAAGGAGTTAATACTGTAGTGAGGTGTAATATATAGAAGTAATAAACACTTTTACGATTTAATAACAACTATACTATATTACAACGAACTAACAAATAACAGCTATAGACGAAGTGCGTTTAAGACAGAGTGCGTAAGTGATTGACTGATCGATTGATTGACTGGAGCGACGATCTTGCCCTTAAATAGTCAGAGGAATCTTCTAGAGGCGGCGGCGGAACTCTCTAGAACATTCGACCGCCACACCACCCCCCTACGGAGTGGAGTTAGCTAGGATTAAAAATGTCCGGGAATCTGACTCGGCGGCCTGAGCGAGTTGTTCGTACTGGCTATGTTGATGGATCGGTATTAGGCGGTTGTTTTTGTTTGGGCGTATTCGGGGCAGTCGCTGGTGGAGCATGTGCCTGGCTATCGGTTGTGCTTTCGTTCACCATGAGGTAGGCAGGTTTTACTCTATCAATCGTCACCGTAACTGGTTGATTTCGAACTTTTATTGTGAACGTTTTGTCATTTCGGGCAATTACTTCGTAGGGACCTTGATATGGCGGTTGAAGTGCTGCTCGGACACCTCCCTCCCTGAGAAATACGTGTAAACAGTCCTTAAGGTCCGCAAAAACGAATGATCGTGGATTTGAGTGGCGAGATGCAGGTACTGGACGGATTTTATTCATAACACTGCGAAGACGATCTAGTAAGCTAGTAGGGTCGTTCGTACTGCTATTATCTTGATTGTCTGTGAAGAAATCACCAGGAAGATTAAGAGGCTCCCCATAAACAAGTTCCGCAGACGTGGCTTTTAAGTCTTCCTTAAACGCAGAACGTATTCCGAGAAGCACGATAGGCAGTGACTCAGTCCACGAGTCTTTTGCGTGGGCCATGATGGCTGCCTTTAGTTGTCGGTGCATTCGTTCGACGAATCCGTTTGCAGCAGGATGCCAACTGGTAGTGGGGCGAAGCGTAAAACCAAAACGTTTTGCTAAAGTTTTTAAAGTAGCTGAAACAAACTGAGTACCACGGTCAGTCGTAACGTATTGAGGTACTCCGAAGCGTGAAATCCAGCAATTGAGGAAACCCTTAGTGACATCATCTGCTGTTATACGTTCGAGTGGATACACCTCCGGCCAACGGGTGAAACGGTCGATTACCGTCAGACAGTACCTAANTGATTACCGTCAGACAATACCTAAAGGACTGTGATGGCGGCAATGGACCGATGATATCGACATGAACATGTTTGAATCGGCGTGAAGGTGTTTCAAAGTTTCCCAGTGGGGCTGAGACGTGTCGGCTTATTTTCGAACGCTGACAGTGGACGCATGCACGTGCCCAGGAACGGCAATCCTTTTTCATTGCTGGCCACACAAATCGTTCTGAAACTAAGTGAGCTGTTGCGCGTGCACCGGGGTGACTAAGGTTGTGTAACTGATCAAATGCGTGACGCCGGAATCGTTGTGGCAAAAATGGTCGTGGGCGTCCCGTTGACGTGTCGCAATAAATATAGGCTGAAGATCCTGGCACTAGTACCTTCTCCAAATGAAGAGATGAATTGTTGTCAGTAAAATGCTTGAGTTCATCATCCGTGTCTTGAGATGCAGCAAGAGCTCGGTAGTCCAGCGGGAGAGACACAACTTCAATGCGTGACATTGTATCCGCGACGATATTTTCATCACCTTTAATGTGTTGAATGTCGGTGGTGAATTCGGATATGAATGTCAACTGGTTGAGTTGCGTAGGAGGTATCTTTTCTCTCCGTTGGGTGAAAGCATATACGAGTGGCTTATGATCGGTGAAAATGGTACATGGTTGTGCTTCGACAATGTGCCTGAAATACTTCACCGATTCATAGATGGCAAGCAACTCACGATAATACGCAGGCCACGCACTTTGTTTCACCGACATTTTCTTTGAAAAAAATGCTATGGGTTGCCAGATGTTATTGACTCGCTGCTGCAGACATGCGCCGATAGATTGGCTAGATGCGTCTGTGAATAGTCCAAGTCGTGCGGCTGGATGAGGATGTGCTAAAAGAGTAGCGGTCGCAAGACTTTCTTTGCATGTGGTGAACGCTTTTTCTAACTCGGGAGTCCATTCTATCGGTTGGGAACCTTTTGTCTTCGGGCCTTTGAGAATACCGTGAAGTGGTGCTTGCAGGTCGGCAGCTTTGGGAATAAACCGGCGATAAAAATTTACCATTCCCAAAAACCGGCGTAATCCTTGCATAGATTTTGGCAATGGATACTGTCGTAGGGCTTCGACGCGTTCCGGTGGCGGGCGGGTGCCTTCAGAAGATACTAGGTAACCTAGAAATTTCACCTCAGCCGAACCTAATACACATTTTTGCGGGTTAACGACAACACCGTAGTCAGAAAGTCTCCCGAAAAGAGTGCGTAAATGCTGTTTGTGGTCCTCTTCCGATTTAGAGAATACCAAAATGTCATCAATATATGCATAACAGAAGTCCAACCCATTGGTAACTTCGTCTATGAAGCGTTGAAAAGTTTGTCCAGCATTTCGCAATCCGAATGTCATAAAAGGAAATTCGTAAAGTCCGAATGGAGTGGTAATGGCTGTTTTGCATATATCGTCCGGATTAACAGGTATTTGATGGTAAGCCTTTACCAGATCGATTGTGGAAAATAGCGTGCAATTAGCCAGGTTGTGCGAGAAATCATGTATGTGTCTGACTGGATAGGAGTCTGGTATAGTTCGGGCGTTCAGCGCGCGGTAATCACCGCAAGGACGCCAGCTGTTCTCCCCTTTCGGTGCTAAATGTAATGGTGAAGACCACGGACTGCTTGAAGGTCTAGCGGTACCTGCCTTGACCATTTCCGCGAATTCCTGTTTGGCGATTTTTAGTCTACCTGGAGCTAAGCGGCGTGGGCGGCAGGCTATTGGCTGACCAGGTGTCGTAAGAATGTGGTGCACTGTTTGATGTTTTATTGTCCTGGGCAATCCGGTGGGACGTGTGATGTCCGGAAATTCTGCGAGAAGTGCAGCCCAAGGGGAAGTGTTGGCAACTGATTTTATGCTGCATTGATTTACAGAGGAAACCTTACCATTCACAGCCAAGCCTGTGACACCATCAATAAGACGTTTGGTACGGCAATCCGGCAGCAAGTGGTAGTATGCCATGAAGTCGGAACCAATGATAGGAGTACTCACGTCGGCGACAATAAAACTCCACGGGAAACTGCGTCGAAGTCCTAAATTCAAATTGAGATGGACCGTCCCGTAAGTTTTTATGGTACTGTTGTTGGCCGCGCTGAGGTCGTAATGGGTGGCATGGCGTCGTTCCTGTAGTAGCCGTTGAGGGTAACAAGGTAAGTCGGAACCGGAGTCGACTAAAAATTGGCGTTTTGTTATTTGATCTGTAACAAACAGGCGGCTGCTCGGGTTCGGACAGTCTGTTGCCGCCGCTACTGACTGTCGTTGGAGTTTTCCTGATACTTGCAGGGAGCCTTACATTTGGCAGCCTTTTCTCCATAAGTGCTATGATACCAACACCATCCTTTGCCGTTAGTCAGTTCCACGTTTGAACGGTTACGTGACCTAGAGCGGGAACGTTGCGGGCGTTTAGCACATAATTCGCTTACCTGTTTTGTGAGTGCTTCCATGGCAGCTAAAACATCGAGTTCCTCTTTATTGTTCGTCGTGGCAACAGCATGGACGAATTGCGAGGGGGCTGGCTGCACTTCAACAATTTTGTCAGCCAGCTCGGCTACCTTATCCAGAGGAAGCTCTGATTGTGCGGTTAAAATAGCTTGTGCATGTGATGGTAGACGGCGGAGCCAAAGTTGACGTAAAATATTGTCTTGTAGTGTAGTAGTGCCGGCAAGGGAACGGAGATGTCGTAAGAACTGTGATGGCTTACGGTCACCTAGTTCTTCTTCATTGATGAGTTGCCGCACACGTTGTTCTTCTGAGATAGACAACCGTTCAACGAGTTTTGCGCGTAGATGTTTGTAGCGTTCAGTAGGCGGTGGGTTAGTAATAATATCCTCTACTTCGGCGGCGTAACGCGTATCAAGCTGAGCCACAACATAATTAAATTTTGTTTCCTCACTTGTTATTCCCGAGATTGCAAACTGCGAGTCAACCTGTGAGAACCATAAGCTCGGTCTTTCGGACCAGAAAGGTGGCAACTTGACGGCAACGCGATTCACTGAAGCTGTTGGATATTGCTGTGCCTGTAGTGCTGCAAGGCGAGCGTTTTCTTGGCGTAACTCCTCCAATTGATTGCGTAGTTCTTCGGCGTTCATACTTGTTATCGTCGAGGTCACCAATGTAGCGAGGTGTAATATATAGAAGTAATAAACACTTTTACGATTTAATAACAACTATACTATATTACAACGAACTAACAAATAACAGCGAGAGACGAAGTGCGTTTAAGACACATTCGACCGCCACAATACTGCTAATTTTTTCGTAAAAGGGGAGGGGTTAATACTGAAGCATCTAATGATGGGAAACATCGAACTATTTGATAGAGATTCAAAAAATATTCGAATAGTTTTTTAAACTATTCGGTTGTATAAACACAATTCGAATAGTTGTACGATAATAAGTTATACGATAGTTTAAAATATTTGAAAATGCCGATCACTAATTTTTACTATTATTAATTGTATAATAATTTATTTTAAGTATTCGTTAATTATCTTATTATAATTATATGTACTTAATAAACATTTTAGATAGAACTAATCGAATATTTTTTAAAACCATTCGGTAGCCTATTTGAAAAGTTTGTAAAACTGTTCGATTGTCTATTTGAATACTTTTTAAAACTATTCGATAGTTAATGCTAAAAATAAACTATTGGGTTGTATAAAAACAATTCGAATAGTTATTCGATAGTTTAAAATATTCGAAAATGCAAATCACTAGTAACATCCTGGTTACAATTCTGCATACTATAATTATATGTCAAGATGGATTTACCCACTTTGGTGTTTATTATACACTATCAGATAATTTATAATGTTATTAAAAATTTAATTTATTTTGCGGTTGTAACATAAAATAGATGGGCCAACTTACAAGATAGCTTTTCTTTACAACTCTTGGTAAAAAAAAAAGTGATAATAAATGAAAATATTTACTTAAGATACATGAAAAATGCTCAAATTATGACGGATACCAAGAAACAACTAAAATCATTAAGTGCATAGATATATATAAATGAATTTGTTTTAATAGATAATTTTATTTCAGCAAAAAGTTTAAAAAATTTTTCAAAACTTCTACAAAAACAAATTTAAAAATTGTATAATTTGTTTTATTTTTTATTAAACTTTAATCTATTAAAATAAAACACTGAACTCTAAACATTATTAGTACAAGGTAAAATATTTCTTTAATTATAAAATTTTTTTGAAACAAATTGAAAAAAAATTTGGATTTTAACGTGTACTAGATTGATCTATTCCAAATGTTCCTAAATTCAATGCTGCTGAGGCTGTTATACCTACAATTTAAAAAATAAAATATTATTGACAACAATTGATTTTTTGATAATATTTAATTTATAATAGGTGAAATTTGTAATACTTCCATTAAATTTGGCATGTTTAAATTTATAATTGTATTCATTACTTACTTAAACCAGAAAAAGGATTGGGACCAGTAGTTTCTGGTTGTGATAAAAAAGAATATGATGAAGTATTATTTTCATTTGTTTGAAAGATATTACTATAATCATTCAAAATTTCTCGACGGAAAGATAAATGTCTTGCTTTTAAAACTTGTACTTCATTATGTATTCCATGAAGATGACCAGCCAATGCAATTACATTTTTATAATACATTTCTCCAATTCTTCTCAATTCTGTTAAAGAGAAAAAGTATTTTATAGATTCTATAAACTATTTTAGATTGTTACAGGCACTCTCTCTAAGGATATGGATAACAGAATCTCTTTTTTTTTTACACTACCAGCTTTTTTATAGACCGTCTTAAAACTGCCTTAAAGCATTACTTCACAACTCACACTTCTGTGTTGTACTTCAGCTTGAACTTAATCGAGAGTTGAATCACAACACAGTGTGGCCTTTCTCGTTAACTAGACTCAAAAGATGGGCTGCACCATATGGTGGTGGGGTAAAATAATCCCTATATTACAAAAATACAAATACGGTGAAGTTTTATTTAGGAGAGGAAATATTTTTATATGTATATTTCCCCCAAGATAAAACACAGGAACGTCACTGGATTATTACCATCTATGGTGACATTATTATTGTAAGGTAAAGTTGCTAAATATTGTTGTGTATTCTCTATTTCATTTTTTAAAATATTTCCTTTTTCTTGCAATGATTTTATAAGCTCAGAAAAATACTTGATGTTTGATTCCATATCATTTTGAACCATTGCAGGATGATCATGATTTCTTTGAGCAATTTCAAAATCTTGTAAACACTGTGATAAGACATAATATCTATTATATAAATATATTGCCTAATAAATAATTAAATATATTAACCAACCTTATTAGTTTCAAACCTTAATTTTTCAACAAAACTTTTTTGTTTGTCTAAATTGTGTTCAATAAATTGTAAATTTTTTTGACATGTCATTATATCATCAGCTACTTCACTAGATCCTTTAGAAGACATTCGAGCCAATTCTGTGCTCATTGTCTTTTGCTGTTTTAGAAAATCTCTTTAAAACATATAAATAAAAATTATGATAATATTATAGTACTTATAACTAGTGAAATATAAGATATTATTTGATTTTGAATTTAATGATATATAATTTATTGTATTATTTCAATATTAAGATTTTAAAAGTAAGACTGCATATTAATATTAACAAAACCATTTTTTTTAACTTTCATAAAATTTTATATTTAATATTGTCAATTGTTGAATGTCAAAAAATTAACAATTACTTTAAAATATTTTTATCAGATTTGCATTTAAGCGTTTCTTATGATGGTAATTTTAATCACTATATTTGTCTCAATTATGCCACGTCCACACTGTTCTGCAATTCCACTTTGCTACCGTTTTGGGATACCAGGTTAACTAAGTGGCTATTTGCACATAGTATTTTTTCTTATAGTATGTAAAATTAGCTTTAATTTAATATATGTTACCATTTATTAAAAATATTTTTAAGAGAAATAAATTTTTGTCTGAAAATGTTAGATGGAGTGAAAAGTTACCATTGATACCAGAAGTGAGATATTGAAAGTATGTTATAAGCAGAGATATGCTAACAGTTGTTATATTAATAGTTAAACAGCTGATAATGAGGGAGACTCATTTCAGTGCCTATTACACACAAACAATGTATAACAATGATGAGCGTTTTTTTTGTCTGTCCATGAAAATTATCAGTTCTCACTGATCATGTTTAATTATTTAATATATTAAAAAAACCAAATTTTAATCCAGTTGAACCTATTGTTATCAAAAATTAAAAAAAAAAAAACCTTAATTTTAGAAATGTAAAAAAATATCTCAAAGTTATGCAAGTGTAAAAAGGTATATTTAACAATTATTTTCTGCATTAATTTTTCTTTTTTAAACACCAATTCTAATGAAATTTTAATAGTAGATACTAGAGATAATTAGTTTTATTTTAGGATACTTTTTATGAGAAATCTTAGTACAGTAGACATCACCTATGAATGTAATAAATTTTTGTTCAACTAAATTTTTAAATATGTTTTGAAACATCTGCCAACTTTTAACCTACATTAAAATACATTTTTGGCGTGAAATATAATATAAAACAAAATAAAATTTATCTTGATGATTGTTCTAATATAAGAAAGTTAAAGGTTCAGTTTTTTCAAAAAATTAATTTAATATTCAATTAAATTTTAAAACATAGTTATTATAAAATTAAAATATACAAATTATTCTAAAATCTAACAGATATGCATTGAAGCATTTTTTATGATAGTGATATCAATCTCTATTAGATATCATCTATACTTGTCCTAACTATATTGTGTCTTTACTGTGCTGGGTTTTAATTTTTAAAACTTACTTTAAATTATTGACCAACTGAGAAATTTCGTTAGGAATAGACATTTCAAGAGCAGATATATCTTTGCTTTTTGCTAAAAAAACAAGGACATTTTGTATAATTTTATTAAAAAATTATTAAAATCCAATTGTTATTTACCTTGACTAATATTTGTGACTGTATCAATGCCACCTAACCCTTTAGACACTAAAATAGAAGAAGTTAGTTTTTAAATATTCAATATTCTAAAGGTAATAACAATGCATAATTACCAGGTGCAGAAGAGGTTGTCGTAGTAGCAGAAATACCCAATGTAAATTGTGTACTTATGGTTGGCGCAACAACACTTGTAATATTTGAAGTTCCAAGAGAAAATGAGGATGTTGTAGTACTTGAACCTAAACTTAAATTCAAAGGAGCATTTGCTGTCATACTGTTAGAACCGAGTGAAAAACCTTTTAAAAAAAATCAAATTGAATATATTAAAGGATAAAATATTTTTTCTTGAAGTTTTATAATAGTTTTATATGTACTTTAGCAAAAATATGAAAAAATATTTTTTATAATTATACTTAATAAAAATTTCAAGATTTTGTTGAGTAAATTTAAATAAAAAATTTGAAATTAAATTTTTTTTCTAAATTTGTGTAATTAAATATGTAGAATATAAAAATTTGTAAATATTTGAATTATTACATGCTAATTACATTGTTTTATGTTATTCTATGTTCATTAGAGCAAAAATTCAGTGTATAAAAACTGTGTTATCTTCAACCAATATTAATAAATAATTATAAGAATAGTTTAACTAAAATATTTTTTATAACTTGAGTGTGAAACATTACAATAAATTTAATTAGGAATCTCCTGAAAAAGTAAAAAATATTTTTACTGTATCAGGTTGTTTGAAAAGTCCTGGGACTGATGCATAGACTTAAATAACTTTTCCTTATGATTTTAGTTAGTACCAACCTTCAAAAGAAACGTGTCATAATCTCATGACATAGAGCAATTCTAAGTTACAGTCATTGAAGTGAAGCTACTTATGTTATTTTGTAAACAATGGATAAAAACGAATTTTGTAGATTAATTAAACACTGCTATTTGATGGGAAAAAACACTGTGAAAACCCAGAAATAACTTGAAAAGTATTATAAGAACTCTGCCCTGTATAAAACAACTATTTGTCGCTAGTTTTCTGAAATTAAACTCAGTCATATAGAAACAAATAACACTGAATACTCAGGACGCCCAAGTGAGGCAGTTACACCAGAAAACATAAAAAAATCCACAAAATTGTATTGGAAAATCATAAAGTGAAAGTGTGTCAGATAGCTGATATTGTAAAGATCTAAATTGACCATGTGCATCATACCTTACATGAACATTTGAGTATGAGAAAGTTATGTTCGAAATTGGTGCTGTATTTGTTAACAGTAGACCAAAAAGAACAATGTGTCAATGATTCACGGAGCTGTTTAACTTGAATATGAAGGAATTTTTGCATCAATATGTGACAAATTAATGAAACACGGATCTATCACTACACTCCTAAATCGAAACAACAGGCAGCTAAGTGAACTAGACCCAGCGAAAGTGCTCTGAAGCAGCTAAAAACACAACAATCAGAAGGCAAGGTTATAGCCTTGGTATTTTGGGATGCAAATGGAATTATATTCATTTATTATCTCGAATATGGTAAAACAATCAATAGCAATTACTACATTGTGTTATTAGTGTTTGAATGCTGAAATTGCGAAAAAAAACTGCATATGGCAAAGAAAAAAAATTCTATTTCACCAAGACTATGCACCGTGTCACAAATCATTAAAAACATTGCAAAAATGTATGATTTGGACTTTGAATTGCTGCCACATCCACCGTATAGTTAAGATTTTGCCCCCAGTGACTACTACCTCTTTGCAAATCTCAAGTGGATGCTTCAGGGAAAAAGATTCAGCTCGAATCAAGAAGTCATCACCAAAACTGAGGCATATTTTAAGACTTTTCGAACAACCTGTTATTAATAAACCACTTATCACCAACCTAATACATTCTTTCTAAACTTAAATTAAGGCATTATGAAGCTCCAACGTTTAAGATTCCTAAATTATAAGTGTCAATTTAACTATTTAGTAATTGTTATGCTTGTAAAAAAATATTCAAGACAACTGAATGTAGAGTCCTAGAGAGTGATGATCTTAATGAAATTCTCCTTATTCTGACTTAATTCTTTCAAATATAAAACAATATACTTTAATCCTATATATTTAGTTATAGTTGTGACATCACAATAATTATATTTTATAAATTTTATAAGATACAATATTATTAAATAAAAGATTACAGCCATTATAGTTTTACTACCAAGTCTTAAATAGTATGATGATGTAGCAAAAAATGTATAAAATTATTATATACTTGGTTTGGTAGTGGATGATGCCAATGTGGTAACAGTTGCACCAAAAGACAATGGCTGACTTGGAACACTAGCTCCACCAAAAGAAATGGATGCATTTTTTGAAGGAGTAGCTCCAAAAGTCAATGTAGGATTAACTGTATTACCTAAAAAATAGAATAAAAGCAAGTTTATACAAAGAAATGATAATGATTTAGAAAACTCAACAAGTTAAAAACATAATCAACTATCATAGAATTAATCTTTATAATATTATACAATGTTTTGTTTCTGCTGCCTTACTTTAAAAAGAATAAAAATATATAGTTTTTATCAAAAATATATCCCTTCATTTTAGATTTACAGATTAAAATTTGATTTATTTGAACGAACCATAATATATATTAAGTTTATTGAAAGAAAAAATTACTTCTGAGGGTAGATTTAAATGGTAACTTTCAAAAGTTAATGGAATCTATTATTTTATTTTAACTATTAAATGGGATTGAATTAAATAAAATTGTAACTGATTGATAGCCAATATATTATTACTTTTTGAATTATTGTAATTTTTATTAATTGGCGATCAGAGTATGCAAAATAGAACAATTCTTATTTGTACATAATAATAGAAAAAAAAATGAATGTGTTAAAACTTTCATGGATTGTTTTGTTGCTTGAAGTGCTTGAGGATATATCCATGTTTACAGTTGAGTTTTGACGTTTCAGACTCATTGCAGAGTCCATCTTAACTCTATAACTATAGTATAGTTGCAGCCACCGACTAGCAACCATCACTCTGAAGATGGACTCTGCAATGAGTCCGAAACGTCAGAACTCAACTGTAAACATGGATATATCCTCAAGCACTTCAAGCAGAAAAAAAAATGATAGGTTTCTATTTAACTTTTGAAATTTACCCCTAAAGTTGAAGACATATATTAAAAGCAAATCATAATTATCTTTTTAATTTAAGCTCTACTTCTTTAATTTAAAATGATATTTTTATAAATTTAACTACCAAAGCTGTTTGAGATTTGAGTAGTAGCTGTTGGGAATGATGTCCCTAAAGATGAACCAAATCCAAACTGAGAACTGAAAAAACAGAAAAAATATTTAGTTAAAAATAAAGCATTATTACAAAATAATACATCAAAATTGATTAAATAAACTAATTTGAATTACATATTTATTTAACTGATAAATAAAATGAAAGAAATAAACTTCAAAATAATTTATTTATTTATTACATTAATCATGAAATTTATAAAAACAATCATTAAAATGTAATGAAGAACAAATATGAATCCAAACTCATTGAATTCTTTTAGTAATTAAGACACTAATTAAATAAATCAAATTTCATAAGTGGTCAGTGTGATCAGTAAATACAGAAATGTTTAATAGAGGGAGTGCAATGGACGTTTTTTTATCGTTTACTCTTGACATTGGGTACTAAGACCAAAATTATACATTGAAAATAATAATAATGGGTTAATGAGAAACTATAGCCTTACTACTTCCAACCACTGTTTACACAACTACAAGTGGCTATTACAAAGTTTTCCAAAAAACACCAAAACGCTGTTAAGATTCTACCAAACAAAAATATGTAGTATGTTTTTTGGAAGAATTAAAAAAATTTAATCTTTATATATTTCACTTGGTAAACTTTTTTTAGTTTTATGAATTAATTGTAAATTTTGTAGTGATCACTCGTGAGTTTTAATTCTAGTCTACTCAAATAATAATACCACTAAAAATATATTACACTTAAAAGAATAAAGAGAAACTTATTTTTAGTTATTTAAACATTGAACTTACGTTGTAGTATTTGTTGAAGAATTTGTGTTGGCCGGATTGCCTAAATTAAAACCTGACATAGCATTAACTTTAAAGAACTTTGAAAAATGTTTTTATTAATAATGTCTCTTGACACAAAAGTTCATCTTCAAAAGTAGCCTCAACGATTTTTATGCTTTTAAAAATATGAGTATGTCTTATCATATAAAAGTAATGGTAACCTCTTTATTACCATCTGTATATATCTGACACCACTAGATATCACTGTATATACTATTTCTAAGTTCTGAGTTCTTCTCTATGCTATTATATTTAGCACAGAGAAAATAACATTTATAACATAATCTATAATTGAAGAGTCCCCGTGTAATAACCAGTTATTTCAATTTTTAACATTTCTGAGGAGACACAAAGAACTATGTAAATTTAATAACAATAAATATTGGGAATTACTATTTTAACGATATTAGCGAACCAACCAAAACTAGTCCCACGATGTTAGCTTCTGTAGTGGACGGCTGAGTCCCAGTGACCACAACAAAATGTTGATTTTCTACATAAAATATAAAAAAGTGAATTTCAAAAAAAAAAAAAAATGTAGATAACCAATAATTGCTCTGGATCCTTCAATTGCTAACAATAGCGTATTTTTATTATATAGATATTTTTTCTACTAAAAACATCGAGGAAGCTAAAACAGTTTTTGAGGTGAGGGACAAATTATTTACTCTTAAAAATGTTTTTATGTAATAACACAACACATATTTCTGAAATTTTAGGGGGCTAGTAACACCAATAATTAATAAATCCAAAATATTGAATTAACTTAAAGAAAATTGGTGGGTACAACAACTTGTAAGCGATAAGGATTTGAATGTTAGAGATTTCTGATAACGCGCACGTTTCAACTTGTGATTCAAAATCAATCTGGATATTCAACTAGAAATTAGATACTATTTATTAATAGTTAGAAATAATTGTACTAAATTAAATCATAGAATTTACACAGAAACATATTCAATTATGTTTTCAAAAATCATTTAAAAAATATTGTTAATGTTAAAGTTTCGTATGATGTGTTGAATAATATTTTAAATTCGTAAACAGAAGAAAAATATTTCGAAAAAAAAAAAATTGTTAAGTTATATAAATTGAATTAATTTTAATCATGAGATACGCTCAATTAGTTATGGGACCTGCTGGCAGTGGCAAAGTATGAACATTTATTTTTTGATAGTTAATTAAATAAAATAAACTTTTTTAAACTCAAGCTAATTTAAATTAAACTTAATTTTAAACAGTCTACGCACGTGTACATGGGAGTACATCTTCCTAATCGTGTTGTTTTATTTATATAATACACTATAGTAAATTAATTATCAATTTATTCCTGCAAATCGGTTATACCGAGTTATTCACTTATCATGAACCTAATCAATTGAAAAATAAAAGTAATAATAATAATTTTTTTTATTATTTCTTTTAGTTCAATGTTTTCCTCAATTTTTTAATCATAAAGCTTTTTTATGTTTATCCTTTTTACCTTTTAAGGGTGTCAACTTTAATTTCACAAATGTCAATACCCCTAATTAATTAGCTTATTTAATAGATAGTGATTAGTTATATTTCTAATAGTTATAATAGTTAGATCTAATTAAGAAAATAACTAATCGATAATATATTTTGGACCGATACTTCGAAAGTTATTAACATATTTATATTTGAGTGAAAGGAAGAGTATGGTTGGGAAATGTTTAGTTATAAAAATAGCAGCACTCACTTTTAATCTACAGTCATTACTTTAAATTGTTAATTGTTATTTCAGACAAAATTTGTTTTTTTATTTAATCATTGTGTGAGTTTTTGAAAAGTAGATAATTGTAGTGCTTTCAATAATTATAGTTACTATTAAGTACAATTAATTTATTAGAAAATGTATTTTATTTTAGTCTACATATTGTTCTGCTATTGCTCAACACTTTGAAAATGAAAGAAATCCTGTTACTATAGTCAATCTAGACCCAGCTGCTGAACGATTTGATTATAGTCCAACTGTTGATATACGTGAGTTAATACACATTGATGATGCTATGGAAGATGAGTTACTACATTTTGGTCCTAATGGAGGCTTAGTATTTTGTATGGAGTAAGACTAATTTTATAAAACATTTAGTTACATATTTTTGTATAAAGATCCAAAGCAGAATTGCTTCTTGGTCACTAATCATATTTTTCAAATGTATTCACTTTTCTGAGTAAAATTAATTTATAATTAGGTATTTTTTTAAATATTTTTACACTTCAGTTGATTATTTTTTAATTTGGACAATATTAATATTCTCTTTAAATCACATTTTAATTAAACTATAAAACATGGTACTTATATAAATGTGTACAAGTTTGTGTTTTTAGTTTGAATCCCTCCAAAAAATATTTTTGAACCTTATAATAATTTCAATATAAGCCTAGTTTTTTTTTTTAAACAAAATCAAACTTTTTTATTTATGAATGTTATACAGGTATCTAATGGAAAATCAAGAATGGTTTAAAGAACAGTTAGGTGATGATGATGATGATTATATAATTTTTGATTTGCCTGGACAAATAGAATTATATACTCATATGAAAACTATAAAACAACTTGCTGAATTATTACAAAATTGGGGCTTTAATGTTTGTTCCGTTATGTTAGTAGATTCACAATTTATGGTTGATGGACCAAAATTTATATCTGGTAAAATAAATTTTGTATTGCTTATACTGTATATATAGTTTCCATTCATATAAAACACACTAATTCCAAATATGGGTTATTATTAGAACATGTATTATTAGTATAAAATATCTAAACTAAACTTCTTTGTATAGGGAAAATATAATTGATTAATAAATAAGAATATTAGGTACATCAGAGAAATATAATTTTTGTACAATTTTAAAAAGCTTATTCCCAAAAAGAAATATAAATGGGGATGATATATATTGTATATTTTATATTTACAAGAATGTATGTATATTTTTTTAATATTTAAATATATATAAATAATTGTTTTAGGTACAATGGCAGCTTTATCAGTTATGATTAATCTTGAACTACCTCATATAAATGTTCTTTCGAAAATGGATTTACTTAGTAAAACAGCAAGAAAACATTTAGACAAGTATTTATACTAATTAATTTTTTATATGTATAGTGTGATTGATTTATTGTGGATCACTAGATTTCTCTAAGTAAAATAATTTTTATTTTAGGTTTATTTAAGTAGTATTTATTTCTAAACTTATAAGTGTTTACTAAATAATCTCAATTACTGTAGAATGAGCTGAAAATATAGTGGACTGTATCTTTAGTTTTATTTACATCACTTAAACATTGACATTATGAGGTATAATAAAAAAAGCTCATTATTATATTTTAACTGAACTACAAAATTACAATACAAATCTAACATAAAAACAGTGCTGTCACACAACATTAAGTATAAATTTCTACATACTTCTCCCGTTGAAGGGACTTTTCAACAATTAATACATAATAAAACTTGTAAAAATACTAAATTAAACAATTACAAATAAAAACAATAAAAAATGAATACAATGAGGATAACACTTAATTAATAGGAATTTTACTCAATTTCACAATAGGACGTTTTAATATAGTTGATGCAATTTTAATAGTGCTATCCGTACAATTCTATCAGTTCCTAGATGTGTTAGAACTACTCGACCAACCAATCAATGTGATAGTGGAACACTGCCTTCTTTTATAATAACCAAATCATTAATATTAATGTTAGAAACTTGGTTCTGCCACTTGTTTCTTTATTGCAATGCTGTAATATAATCGTTTGACCAGCGCTTCCAAAAGTATTGCAACATAGATTGCACTCTCTTTCATAGTGTCAATCTATTCATTGGCACTACTGTTGTGTCTTGCTCTATGGGTAAAAGTAGTGTATCTCCAACCAAAAAGTGAGCAGGAGTCAGTGGCCTCTCATAATTTGGATCATTAGATTACATCGTAAGTGGGTGTGAAGTCAGACAACCTTTTATTTGTGTGAGTAAAGTAACAACCTCTTCAAAAGTTAAGCATTCATTGCTTATGGTTCTTTGAAGATGATATTTGACTGATTTCACACATGCCTCCAAAGACCAACCATATGAGGGGCATTTGGAGGGATGAAATGTCACTTGATAGGATCTGGTAGGCACACTTGAACAAGGCTCTCCTTGTTTTTCATGACCCATTCATGAATTTCTGTAAGTTTTCTGTAAGCGCCAACAAAGTTTTTTCCGTTATCACAAAATATAGAGCTACACATACCCTTCTGGCTATGAACCGTTTGAGTGCTGCAATGAATGCATTTGTGCTAAGATCACTTATAAGCTCCAAGTGCACTGCCTTGACATCCATGCATACAAAAACAGCTATGTATGTCTTTACCTTACATGCTTGTTTGTTTGTTGATTGTCCAATGTAGACTGGACCAAAAAAGTTTGTTAGTGTTTGGTTTATTAGCTTTGAATTCTTCTATTTTCCAAAATTTTGTTAATGCTTGATTAGTATTTTCTATTATTTCACAATTTGAGTTAATACATGTAAAACTTACTGTGTTAGGTTTATCTAGATTTACATTTAGTTAATCTGCCACAACCCTACCTAACATTGTTTCATGAAGTGTCCCCTTAACAATAGTTCACTGAAGCATTCACATCCTAAGAGCATATAAATTTTGTTACTTCTGTAATACTCTGGATCTGCTGATGTTATTCCAGAAGGTAACTTAATTGCTTGAGCTGGAATATTAGTAGTAGGTAAGTCACTAGTTATTGTGTTCACCACAAGAAATTCTAAATTGTGTTTAAAAGTTGAATTACAAGATATAATTTGTAATTTTATGACTGCATCACTAAATGACCATAGTAAACATACACCGCTTACCTTAGTGATTTGATTTTTTGTCTTAAGACCAAGAGCTGATATGCAACTTTGAGTGATAAAGTTAGATTGCGATCCATTATCTAATAACACTAGAATTTCTTGAAGTTTACCCTTACTGTTCTTAACGCGCACCTTAGTTGACCATTATAATACATATGGTTGTTCCATAATATTGGCACAGTTAACGCTTGATTCATTGATTGCATTATTTGGATTTATAGTCTGTATTTGTATTGAATTGGATTTCTCTTGCTTTTGTGTAGATGAATTGTCTTCTTTACTCTTAGTATTTTTGAGTTTGTAATTTTCTACATGAAGTAGTGTATTATGTCGGTGGTTGCATTTTAAACAGGATCTACTTGTGCATTTAAACAATTGACAATTTACCTTTAAACAGTTGAAACATAATTTGTTCTTTTTAACTACATCTACTCTATCTTTGACAGTCATTTTCAGAAATTGCGGACAATGAAATATTTTATGTAGCGTATCTTGGGATACAATACAGTTGTCTGAGTTATTGTATGTGGTGACTAGGTGTATATTTGAACGTAACTGTGGTTTGGCCTGAGGTCCTGCTATGCATTGATCTAGTTTTTCTGATTCTAGAGCATGACACTCGAATTCTAAAAAATTAATGAATTGTTTGTATGTTGGCCATTTGCCTTGGTTTAACTCTAAATTAGTTATTGTTTGACACCACTTTTCTCTTAATTCTTGATGTAACCAACGATTTGTCAAATAAATTATTAATGTATCCCAGTGTACTACAGGTACACCTAATTCTTGTATTGCTCTCATGTTTTGATTTAAATCAGTTATCATTTTTCTTAATTCTTCTGAACTTCTTTTTTTAATAATTATATCTTGATAAATTATTTTGAGATGACTGGACACTAATAATTGTGAATTATCATACCTCAGTGACTATGACTGCCACAATCATACAATCAGTGACTGCTGTGCTGCCTGTTACAGGAATTTACTGTATCATACTGAGTGCATGACCATTTAATGAACTTTTGAGAAACATGAATGTTTGTACAGCTGATATTATATCATTATTGTGATCTAATGTTGAAAAAAGATCTTTGAAGTTGGGCTACTTTTTGATATCACCGTCATACTTAGGCAAATCAACCTTAGGTAATCTTATTTGTGATTCAGTGGTTGTTGTTGTTGAATTTGCCTTACAAACATACATTTTTATTTTTGCTTCATTAGTAAACAATATGTTTTTAAATGCTACACGTATTTATTTTTCTTCATTGTTTTCTACATCTTCTTCTAATAGTTGTTGAAGTTTTTCAAAAGATTCCTTGATGGTTGACAACATTTCACGTCAAACTTATAACTCAATTATATCATACCCTGTTAAGTCAAACACTGTTACATATGTATGCGATTTAATGCATTGATTTGCGTTTGCCTTTTCTTCTTAATGCTGTTCTTTTTTGATGCACTTTAACCTATTTTGATATTGTTTTTTGGGAACAATAACAAAAACAATGTTTATGTGGCTGGAAGGACCAAATTTTAAATCTCTACAATAAGTGATTAAATATTTTTAAAGCTTGTCCCTAAGAGTACCAAATTAATTTTTTTTAATGGCAACATACATATTTTACTAATTTATGTTAAAAAATGATACAACTAAGAAAATGACTAGTCGATACAACTTTTCAACCAATATTTCAAAAGTTATTAAAATAAAATACTAAAATATAGACTGGAGGTAATATGCTGGTTAAACAATTATTATTTTTATGCAATCCTCAATTGCTCTCCTCCTACGACCCAAGTATAGAAATATTCATAACTTCCAAAATATTTGTTTCAAAATTATTTCAGGAAAAAACTCATGATCATTGATAAATCATTGATATTACTTTGTATATAATTCACTCAATGTATCCACTTCTTGCAATACATACTAAGCTTACTACACATTTATGTATACATGTCATGCATCTTTTTGTATATTGACAGTATAGCTTTTAAAAATATTTTATTTGTAGCTAATTTATACTTCTATAAAATATTCTTCAAATGCCCACATATAAACAATAGTTTCCAATTAAATTTGACTGATTTAGAATTATTTTTGACCTTAATGTGTTTTATGTAAAATAAAGTAATATTTTTTTTTAGTATAAATTCAAAGCGGAGAAGGTATTAATTTTATTATGTTGTATGATGGTCCAAAACTCAATTTTAGTTCTAAATTTTCATGGTTATATACACAAAATTAAAACAATTATGAAATATTAATTTTGATATGTTCCATAAGCATATTTTACTTGGGAAATCTGACCCTTAATCTGCTTACTGGAGATAATTAAAATAGCAATTTATGCATGGAAAGTTAATTATTTTATCTCAATTTTTTTAAATGTTCTGGAAATACTCTGAGCTTTAAACATATATTAAATTAAAGCTAATTTTACATACTATAAGAAAAAATACTCTGAACAAATAGCCACATGGTTAAAAACCTGGTATCCCCAAACGGTAGCATAGTGGGATTGCAGCACAGTGTGGATGAGGCATAGTTGGGACAAGTATAGATAATATTCTACAGTGATTAAAATTACTATCATAAGAAATGATTCGATAAATATTTGTAGATAATGTTTGATTTTAAGAAATTGGTAGATTATTTCAAAATCAACAATAACTCTTATTCCTTTAATTTTATCCCAATTAGTTATTTGATTTATAATTATATTTTGTATGAAATTGATATTCAATAATTTAATATTGTAATTTTTATGGAGATATTATAAAAATAATAAAGTAGTTGTATATTTCTTTACTTTTTCTTTTAATTCTTTTACTAAAGCGAAATGAACTTCTATATCTTATTTATATCCTACAAGTTTTATGATATATAAGTGTAATATATAAATATTTAATAAATTTAAATTTATTTTAAAAAAACGGCAATTAAGCAGAGGTTGTCAGAGAAAATTTTTTTTATTCTATCTTAAAGTATATTACATAAGCTATAATTAACATATGTTTAAAGAACTCAGTATTTCTGGAACATTTTTAAAAGTTAAGTTGAAAAAATGATTTTTGTGCAAAAAGTTGCTATTTTGAATAACAAATTTTGAAAAAGGAACGAGGGAAATTTTTTAATTGTTGAGGGTTATGTCTTCGACTAGATATGATTTGTGACCTTTTGACATTTTGTTGTAAAAAATCGGTTTGGCGATAGCCGAGAAAAAGTATTAACAGAGACAAAAAAAATAAACACAGTAAAATTAATACCTTCTTAGCTTTGCATTAAAGCTAAAAAAACATTCTATTTTTATTTTAAAATTCTCGATTTTATATTTCTAACTTTTTTTATTTTAATTTTTTTTTTATATTATTAATGCCAATAGTATAGGCACAAACAGTATAGTTATTTAGAAGGGGAATATAAGTATCCCCATTTAATTATCTCTTACAAAAAAAAAAAATAATAATAAGATTTGTGTTAATTATACATATTTTGAGGGAAGCTATTTGCAACTTTTAATGTCCATTCAATATGTATATTAAAAGAAAAGAATCTAAAAATAATATTCTAGCTACCAATGGATTATAATAAATAACAATTTCAATTTCATAGTTGAAATTATAATTAATTGAGGGTCAGTATAATCAAACTTATTTACTATAATTTTTCTATAAAATTTACTACACCCAATTATTGAAAATCAATTAAATACTAAATCTAATTTCTTTAATAGCTATTCATTCATATATTATATTAATAAATAATAAAACTTGTAATCAAAATATAAAGAATAATGCAACAATTCTTCTTAATGGATTTGCATCAAACGTTTTTTATGATAGTGATTTTAATCACTGTCAGATATCATATATACTTGTCCCAACTATGTTGTGTTAATTCATATTAAAGTTTATAATACAAGATATTATTATTACCTTTGTAATATAAGTTATTACTACCACTGGTTTTCATATAATGGTATAATGTAATGTTATGTAATGGTAGTCAACCATTATTGATAGCGTGATAGTTAATGAAATGATTTTAAACATTTTTAGTTTCCTAGAACCTGATCCACGTGCTTTACTTTCTGATGTCAAAAGTAATACTGCTTGGGGTAAAAAATATTGTTACTTATCAAAACGTATTGGACAAATGATAGAAGATTACAGTCTTGTTCGATTTGTTCCATTAAATATTAAAGATGAAAATAGTATTGCAGATTTACAGTTAACTATAAGTACTATGATTCAGTTTGGTGAAGATCAAGATGTACGCATGACTGATTTTGATCAACCAGATCCTGAAGATAATGATGGAACTGAAGCTTTCGATTAACTTTATTAGCAGTTTATTAATTATAAATACATCATAATTTTTAATACTGTTTACCAATAAATTTAAGTTTTTATTAAACATTGATATCACAAATATTATTGTCTACATAGTACATTTAAGGTTGGAAACTTTAAATAATTTTTATAATTATTTGTTTTAATACATTTTTAAAATTAGCCAGTACTGATCAAATTCCTAATTCTGGTCATGCACAGTTTATAAAGAGGTTTAGTAATTTTCAATTAAATTTAACGTTAACTCATTTGTATAGAGATAGTTAAAAATTAATATCTTTATTTTTTAAATAAAATAATGTTATTCAGATAAAAATAATTTTTCGTGTTTCCTCTTTATAATTTTAAACTTTCTAAGTTGTACGAATTTTTTTCAAACTTTTATTAAAAATAAATTACATAAAAAATTAACTTAAGTTAATATAAGACCCCCTATGACGTCCCCTAAAGGGGATATTGAAAAAATTTGATTTTAGCAAAAACAATTAACCTTTTTTCTATTCAAAAGTTGTTATTTTTACTTTTTTTCACTAATTTTATCCTGTTAAAATTGTGTTTTAGAATAATGTACAACCTTAATATATGTACTGAAAATTTAAACTAGGGGGCATCCCCCAAATGATCTTTTCGGTTACATTCAACACAAATAAAGAACATTTTTATATTGATGTATACAAGTTAGCTGAAGTCGTAAACCATAATCTCAAGAAACATTTACATAGCTCATAAATTACTTGATAACTACTTAATTCTTACTGCTAAGGAGTCTTATAGAATTTTCACGGCATTTAAATATATTCAACCCTTAAACAGTCGCGTGGTGATCTAGCATACCCCCATATAAATAAAAACGAGAACCTTTTATATTTCATAAAAGGTGTACATAGATATAAATTTAGAAGATGGTTTTTATAGGAATATTGAATCGATTTTCATTAATAAATACCTTCGAAAAAAATGTATGACTTAAAATATTCATCAAAGTTGAAATGGGTCATATTTACCCCCACGCGACTTGTAACGTTATAATTTTTTTTTGG
Source organism: Daktulosphaira vitifoliae (assembly GCF_025091365.1). Classification (NCBI taxonomy): domain Eukaryota; kingdom Metazoa; phylum Arthropoda; class Insecta; order Hemiptera; family Phylloxeridae; genus Daktulosphaira; species Daktulosphaira vitifoliae. Next base: position 63,434,932 of record NW_026099572.1, on the reverse strand, counting down.
ACTTGTATTTTTTTCAAAATATCGTTTTATCGTAAATGCAATATTATAATCGATATAATATTGTGGAATTGGAATTATGTGGATCTGCCACCGACTGCAATTAAGTTTTAAAAATAAATAATCTATTGAGAATTTTCACTAGTCGATGATACGGAACAAATAAGAACAAAACATGTAATAACTACATCGCGTCGCAATGTGGACACATTGATTATCGGTAATCGATATGCTAATACGAACGAATAATTGTATATACTCGTATCATAATAATTAAATGTAATATTAATAATAAAAAAGTTTAATTCAGAAAAATGATTATATAAATGTAAATACACAAAACTAATAAATATAAACCGTCTTTGAGCTCAAAGAAATACAAGAAAAATTAATTAAAATACATTTTGTAATAGTAAAAGCTTTTGTTTACCGTCTTAAAAATAAGATTTTGCTGTTAAAATAATTTTTTTACAAACCAAAATTTTTTAATGAAATTTTGAAAATTAAGTTTTTTTTTTCGTAATATAATTTTTAGTAATGCACATAATTTTGTAATTTATTTATTTTTTAATTTTTATCCATATTTATATATCATATGGTAACAAATAATGTCTTTGAATTTAAAAAAATGAACTTTTTATTCATATTTTTTACTTTTTTAGAAATGGGGTCTGATAGACCCCCACGCGACTATGAACGTTAAAAATAGGCACGCGCCTGTTAAAGGGTTAATTACACAATCTTAGGGATTCAATTATACTAGATGTTCATTAACTACAACCAAAAGTAGAACTAATCCTTTTGCCATGCACATCCAAAATTTAATAAATAAGGTACAATTCAAGGGGACTTTAATTTAGTTATTAAACTTGTTGATATAATTAAACAACACACTGGGTACAGTAATATTATTTAAGATAACAGTTTAATGTATTTTTACTTATGTTAGTATAGTACAAGGTCAAAGGGACACATTCCTTTTACGATTATGTTGTTTTACTCAATGCAGCCTATTGTATACATGTTTACAGTTTAGTCGTAGTTTCACCGTCTATCGANCATGTTTACAGTTTAGTCTTAGTTTCATCGTCTATCGAGTAAAGTGACCCGTTGCCGTTGTACATCTCTTATATTATATGTTTTGACATTTTATATTAAATACTATTATATTACGAATAATTTCTAAATCTTTTAATTACATAACCTATTCCATTCAACAGGTTATGGGCCCAGTACCCAGTACTCAATATTTAGATTTTTTTTAGTAATATAATTAATCGTGAAATTTAAAGTGCGTTCGCGTAGTAAGTGCGTCGATCGTGTTAAATATTATTGTAATTTTTTATTGTGTGCAGACAGTGTACAGGAAATTCGTTATCATGGAAAACGAATCTATAAAAATTAACAAACTAAACGGCAGTGAAAATTGGGCAAAGTGGAAATTTCAAATGACGGTAATATTAAAATCATATGATGTGTTGTTCTCTGTAACAGATGAAAGTTATGAATATCCAATTCAAATTATAAAACATGATACAGAAACAGACACAGAGAGACAATTGCGTTTAGAACAAGTGCAGCAAAAATGATTAATGACAGATGCTAAGGCTCAACGTTTTATAGTTATGTCAGTAGATGAGCAGTCATTAGATTACATAATGAACTGTGACACAGCAAAAGGTATGTGGAATAAATTACTGAGTGTATATGAACAAAAGTCTGATACATCAATTACATTGATTCAGCAAAAATTTTATAGTTATGTTATGGATAAAAATGATAATATGGCACAACATATATCAAAATTAGAAAACTTGAGTAAACAATTAAAACAGTTAGGTGAACCAATATCCGATTCAATGCTTATAACCAAAATTCTTATGACCTTGCCAGAAAATTATAAATATTTTTATAGTGCATGGGATTCTATATCATCTGAGAACAAAACATTGTTAAACTTGACATCCCGACTTATGGTGGAGGAAACAAGACAAAGTAATGGCTATGAAATCCAGAAAAATAATGGTTAAAATAGTGCATTTGCGGCAAAAAAATCATTCAGAACGCAAAAAAAAAATATTCAAAATTTGGAAATCAACAAAAAAATGATAGAAAACCAGGAATTTGCAATTTTTGTAAGAAACCAGGTCATTGGAAACGTGATTGCTGGATTTTGAAGAAAGAACAAGACGTAAAGTATAAAAACGAATCAAATTCTGGTAATGCACTAATAGGCGTTAATTCAATGGTAAGCAAAATTAGTGATTCTGATAAATGGTATGTGGACTCCGGTGCAAGTGATCACATGATCAGTAGAAGAGAGTGTTTCAGAACTTATGAGTCGTTCAAGATTCAGTTGCCAGTACGTATTGGTGATGGTAAATATATTATGGCTATTGGTAAAGGTAATATATATGTTCAAGCAAAAATTGGCGAAAAATGGGTTGACAGTTATTTGTCAAATGTTTTACATGTACCTGAACTCAAAGTAAATTTGTTTTCATGTGGAGCGTGCCTTGATAAAGGTATAATAATGATAACAGACAAAAATGTTTGTACATTTAAAAGAGGAAATAGTACAGTTGCTGTTGGAATTCGTGAGAATAAATTGTTTTCGATGATTTTTAAAACAAGGATTTCGCAAGAGATAGATCAAGTGAATATTGCTGAAAAAATTCTTACATTACAACAGTGGCATGAAAAACTAGGTCATCAGAATGTTCAATATGTTAGAAATTACCTAAGGCATATGGGTATTCAATTCACAGATATGGAAAACAAATTTTTCTGTGAAGCTTGCATTTATGGTAAACAACACAGAGAACCATTTACACTGAGCAGTACCAAAACAACAAAACCAGGTCAGATAATTCACAGTGATGTTTGTGGACCCATGGAAGAAAATTCTCTTGGTGGTAAAAGATACTTTGTTATATTCAAAGATGATTACTCTAAGTATACATATGTATATTTTATGAAACAAAAATCAGAAGTAAAAGAGAAGTTTGAATTATTCTTAAATACAGTATAAATAACTGAAAAATCAGTTAAATATATCAGTTCTTACTTTACGAAGTGATTGTGGTTTGGAATATAAGAATGATGAAGTCAAAGCTATTTTGAATAAATTTGGTATAAAACATGAGACCAGTGTACCATATACACCACAGCAAAATGGTAAAGCGGAAAGAACAATGCGTACAATAGTAGAAGCAGCTAGAACTATGTTATACAGTAAAAATTTGTCAAAAAATCTTTGGGCTGAAGCGGTAAATACAGCTGTATATGTATTGAATCGTACGTTAAATTCAGGTAACAAAGAAAAAACACCTATGAATTATGGTATAATAAAAGTCCCAATATAAGCAATTTAAAAGTATTTGGTAGTGATGTTTATGTTCATATACCAAAAGAAAAACGTAGAAAATGGGAATTGAAATTGATCAGAGATCAGATGGGTCAATATTTATACATCAGTCATTATACTGTCAACGCGTTTTGGAGAGATTCAATATGGCTGAATCCAACGCCCTATGCATTCCTGCAGATCCACAACACTCATTAGATGCAAATTTATCTGAATCATTACAAGCAGGGGAAGTTCCATACAGAGAAGCAGTAGGAAGTTTGTTATATCTAAGTCAGATCACAAGGCCTGATATAACATTTGCTGTAAATCTTGTCAGTCGCTTTTTAGAAAAGCCTCTGATAATACATTGGAATGCGGTGAAACGTATTTTAAAATATTTAAAAGGAACCTATAACTATGGTTTAATTTTTCATTCTAGGGTGAAACTTAAATTACATGGTTATAGTGATGCAGACTATGCTGGTGATACAACAACTAGGCGATCAACATCAGGATCTTCTTCTTGTCGAGTCCGATTGGGTTAAAATGCCAATAAAAATTATATTAATAATACAGTTAAATTTAAATAAAAAACAAAACAATAATAATGGTAGGAGAAAAAAAAAA
>NW_026099572.1:63308009-63429355 GCF_025091365.1 Daktulosphaira vitifoliae | reverse complement strand
AAAAATTTGTCAAAAAATCTTTGGGCTGAAGCGGTAAATACAGCTGTATATGTATTGAATCGTACGTTAAATTCAGGTAACAAAGAAAAAACGCCCTATGAATTATGGTATAATAAAAGTCCCAATATAAGCAATTTTAAAGTATTTGGTAGTGAAGTTTATGTTCATATACCAAAAGAAAAACGTAGAAAATGGGATCAAAAAGGGAGAAAAGGAATATTTGTTGGGTATTCAGAAGAAACTAAAGGATACCGTATATGCTTTGATGGAAAAGAAGTTTCATTAAGCAGAGATGTTATATTCAAAGAATCTATGGAAATAGAAATCAAAATTAGAAAAGAAGATGAAGAAATAAATTCAGAAATGGTGGATGAAAGTGAAGAAAATAACATTAATGATGAGAATAATGTTGAAAGAAAACAAAATATGGATGAACTTGATCAATCAGCAGATCAGACTCATGAGCAATTAAAAATGAGACTTAGAGATAGACAAAATATAGAAAAACCAGTAAGGTATAGAACAGAAACATTTTATTCAATGTGTGATAATCCAGTTACATATGAAGAAGCTATGACACAAGAAAATTCAGAAGATTGGAAAGAAGCAATGGATGAAGAAATGTTGTCATTAAAAAAGAATGAAACCTGGAAATTAGTAAATATACCAACAAATAAAAAAGTACTTAACAATGGCTGGGTATATCGAACCAAACTCAAGAAAAATGGAGAAGTTGATAGATTTAAAGCCAGACTAGTTATAAAAGGCTATGCACAAGTGCATGGAATTGATTTTCAAGAAACTTTTAGTCCAGTTGTAAAGTATGACTCTATACGAGTACTGCTAGCAATAGCAGCAGCCAGAAAATTAAAACTCAGACAATTTGATATTAAAACAGCCTTTTTATATGGTGATCTTGAAGAAGAGATTTACATGAACCAGCCAAAAGGTTATGAAGATGGAACTAAACAAGTTTGCAAACTTCAACGAAGCTTGTATGGATTAAAACAAGCACCCAGGTGCTGGAATACAAAATTTAAAAATTTGTTGTTAAAATTTGATCTAAAAGAAACAAAGGCAGATCCCTGTGTATTTGTAAGTAATAAAAATGAACAATTAATGATTGTAGCTATTTTTGTAGATGATGGGATTATAGCAGCAACAAATGATGAGCAGGTGGACATGATGGTGAAGTACCTGATGAGCAACTTTGAGACAAAATCAGGTGAACTTAATCATTTTCTGGGTATTGAAATTGATCAGAGATCAGATGGGTCAATATTTATACATCAGTCATTATACTGTCAACGCGTTTTGGAGAGATTCAATATGGCTGAATCCAACGCCCTATGCATTCCTGCAGATCCACAACACTCATTAGATGCAAATTTATCTGAATCATTACAAGCAGGGGAAGTTCCATACAGAGAAGCAGTAGGAAGTTTGTTATATCTAAGTCAGATCACAAGGCCTGATATAACATTTGCTGTAAATCTTGTCAGTCGCTATTTAGAAAAGCCTCTTATAATACATTGGAATGCGGTGAAACGTATTTTAAAATATTTAAAAGGAACCTATAACTATGGTTTATTTTTTCATTCTAGGGTGAAACTTAAGTTACATGGTTATAGTGATGCAGACTATGCTGGTGATACAACAACAAGGCGATCAACATCAGGATACATTTTCATGATGACTAATGGAATATTAGCATGGTGTTCACAAAGGCAAAAATCAGTAGCACTCTCAACTACTGAGGCTGAATACATGGCACTGAGTCAAGCAGTCCAGGAATTAACTTGGTTGACGCTACTAACAAGTGATCTTCTAGAAACACAGGGAGAGACACCTATTTTGTACGCGGATAATCAAAGTGCCATAAAATTGGTGAAGAATCCAGAATTCCATAAACAAACTAAACATATAGATGTTCGTTTACATTATATTCGTGAGAAGTTCAATGAAGGGATGTTTTCACTGGAGTATGTGACCAGCTAAGAGCAGTTAGCTGACATCTTGACCAAGCCAACACCACGAACAAGATTTCAAGAACTCAGAGAAATGTTAGGAATTAGATATATAGATTTATAATTTTTTAATTAACTATGTACGGGTGTATTGTTTAAGGGAAGTGTTGATATTAAACAACACACTGGGTACAGTAATATTATTTAAGATAACAGTTTAATGTATTTTTACTTATGTTAGTATAGTACAAGGTCAAAGGGACACATTCCTTTTACGATTATGTTGTTTTACTCAATGCAGCCTATTGTATACATGTTTACAGTTTAGTCGTAGTTTCACCGTCTATCGAGTAAAGTGACCCGTTGCCGTTGTACATCTCTTATATTATATGTTTTGACATTTTATATTAAATACTATTATATTACGAATAATTTCTAAATCTTTTAATTACATAACCTATTCCATTCAACAAAACTAATATTTTCTGACTAATAGTAACAAGAATGAACTATCATAACAACCAAATTCTATGAGTGAATGTGTACAAATGGCCATTCTTTAATTTATCAAGTGGCGTCCAAATAGTAATTGACAGATTACGAATAGTGCATATGCATCTTGCACCCGAGTTTCTGATAAATAAAAATAAACATACAGTCACATTTGATGCATGTGGAGGAGCAATATCAATTTAACATGTTCTAATAGCATGTAGGAAATATAACCGTAAAAATTGAACACCAATTTCAAACAAACTTATAATTGTTTATACCAGAACCTCTGTTGTTATTGTAAACTATTAAATTCATTAATGGCTAATATTAACAACTTTATTAAAAAAAAAAAAAATGTAAATATATATGTTAAATTACAATATTGTATATATTTTCTATATGTAACCAATGGCCGTGTTGTCAACACTTTATTTGCAAATAGTAACTAATAATAAAAATAAACTTAGTGCTTCTACTATAATTATTGCTTTTAGTAAATATTAAATGAATTACACAAATTAGATTTTGAATATTAATTAAAAATTATATGGAAAATATTAAATTGTTTTAATGCATGAACAGCATTTATGAAAAATTATTCTTTTTTTTACTTCTTAATGCAGCTGTAATGTTTCCACAAACAACCATATCAATTGTAGCTGATGTATGATCTTCAATTTTTAACGGTTCTATCAAAAATTTTCACTGTACAAATATAAATAGTGTATACAAAAATGTAGTATATTACCTGTTAATTGATTTCCATTGAGCTCTTTAATGTGTGGTAATATTTCAAATACTCTTTTTTCAAAATTTTCGATTTTTGTAACTGGACATCCTGTCAATGTCAAGGTGTGTAATTCTTTGCAAAAGTTCAAAAAGTGTAATTTCAACAAATTGATGATCTTGTTTCTAAAAATCACATTTAATACAAAATGCACATATAAAAAATAAATTATTTCTAAATTTTGTTGTTTATAGGTGTTACCAATGGCTTCTTTTTCAAAATAATCAAGCTGTGTAGTATAATATAGAAAAGAACTTTTTGTAAATATTATAATTGTATAGATTGTATTTGTGAGAAAAAGTTTTGTTGTATGATATATTGTATAAGTTTTCAAAATCATTAACTTAACAAAATAATTTAAATATACCGTGTGAGATCAAGTACAACAAGTTTTGATAAAGCAGAGCAAAGCAATATGTCACTTAAATCATTGTCTGGAGCATATAGTTCTTCAATATTTGGTACGTTCCAAATTCCATCCAATGATTTGAGATTACAGGAGGCCACCCTTAATATTTTTAAATTGTTCAATTTAAATGCAAAATCTCTGTAAAAAGAGTTATGATTTATAAGTATTTATTTGTGTTATCTACAATACGTATTACCTGAATGATGATAAATAACTATCAGTTAAATCGAGTTCTATTAAGTTAGGAACATAAGTACTTAACATACACAAACGGTTCACTGTCATAGGAACTTGTAATTTTAATGATGTTATCTGTTCAAGTTTTTTCTGTCTTACGGTGTCTTCCTATAAATATAATGCTCGTGTGAAAGTTTTAATATTTATCAGTATAATAAATTATAAATTTATAAATAAATTATATACAGAGTGTTCAGTAAGTTAGGAAACAGTTAAATTGTTACAAACAATGAGTACAATAGAAATTCGTTTCCTTATTTACTGAACACCCTGTATACAAAATGTCCCATCATGTTCTGACATCCTTATTAACTTTTGATCCAACGAATATTTTATGCTACTTTAATTTAAACAATTTTTACAGCTTTGGATTACGTTAAAAGCTTATATTTTTATTATTTGGACTCTAATCAAAAAAATAACTTTTTTTAATTTATATTAGGCTATTTTCACTTGATTATTATGATTAAGTAAATCATTACTTAATCTGTGATCTCAACCAATCCTAAAAGGGAGCCTTTAAAGACAGTAACTATTTTAGATAAAGGGCAAAATGTATACTATAGATCCTCCTGTAATTTACAAATTTGATTTGTATATTTAAGATCGTAATTGTAATTTTAAATTAGTTTTCAAATTGAAACTTTTTTATGTTACATCTAATCCCCAATAATTAGTGAAGGTTAATTACGGGGTCACAAGCACGATCCCTAATAAAATCTATGAGTTGCCAAAGAATATTTTTATAACCCCTAAGAATAAACAATGACTCGAATTATTTTATGTGATCAACAGTAAATTTTTTTATTTTAAGTGGAATGTGAGATAATGCATTAAAATGATGTCCACATATTTATATTACAATGTATAATTTTTTATAATAATAATTATGGTAATCAATATATATTGCTTACATTTAATATATATATATTATAAAATGGATGTAATATACATTTTTAAAATGAACTATACAGAGTGATTTTTTTATTATACCCACTCAATTACTTACATAATGAATATAATTTAAACATTTTTTTTTATTATTATCTTTCTTTACACATTATTCTTGAATTATCAACTATGTAATACTTTTTAAGTTCATCCTTTATACCTGGTAAGGATGTCAACTTTGTTTTGTTAAAATGTTAGAGTGTTTAAATTAATAGTAAATGACATTTGAATTTTTAGTATAACATTATTTGTTTATTAGATATGAACATTTGAAGTTTCAAATTTTTGAGTTAATATACATTTATAATACACGAGTGATTAGAAATACAGGTAGCTAATAGGTTTTTTTAACCCTTACCAGGTATAAAGGGCGAACTTAAAAAGTATTACATAGTTAATAATTCAAAAATAATGTGTAACTAAAGATAATCAAAAAAAAAAAAATGTTTAAATTATATTTATTATGTAAGTAATTGAGTGGGTTATGATAAAAAAATCACTCTGTATAGTTCATTCTTCATAGCTATTAACAAATCTTTATGCATTATTAAAAGTCAAAATTGTATACTTAACTCAAAAAAGTGAGCAAATTTTTTCAAGAACTTTTTATATTTTACTCCATGACATTGTAATATATAAAGCTATTATTGATCATAGGGGTACAATCAGAATTTTTGCTTGGAGGTGGGCTATGAATTATTTTTTGGGTATTTATGATTTCATTAACGCCAAAGTCTTATATTATTAATTATAATAACTGATATATAGGGAGGTTATAGCCTTATTAATCTTCCTTTGGCTACGCCATTGAAGGGGTTTTAAAATCGCTGTTCGTTTCCCAAATATATTTAACAACCCCTAAAATTTTGCACAAATTACGCCACTGCCATTAATAGATTAATTTTTAAAAGTAATGTTAGTTGTAAAAATATATATATATATATATAGGCATTAGTATTTCCAATAACATTCATCGTGAGATTTTTCCAAGTAAGTAAAGAGTACTTATATGACTAAAAATTTCTCTTTTACAACCTTAAATAATATGGAAATCGTTTTTAGTTTGTAAAAATAAAATTATTTCTTCAAATAATGTATCGACAAGATAAAATTCAAGACGCATCGAAGATAATATTTTTTAAAATATTGGCAATTCTGAGTATTGTGATAATTTGCTATTAATTAATATAATATAATATTAACGTAAACTTCTTCGTCTATTTTTAAGTATCTTTTAATAATTGATTTCTTTCAACGATAACTTGAAGTTTGTTCTATAAAGAATAATAAATAGAATAAAGAAGATTGTAAAAATTGTTTGAGGACCTTACAATGTTTTATTCTTTGTTTTAAATAAAAATGTTTATATTTCTCTCCTAATTTATAATTGATTATTATGTAAAGAAGTACTTACTAAAAGTGCAGTTATTCCAATGTTATTATTATTATTAATCTCATCTAAATCATAATCCATTTTTATTTGATATTCTTGTTTTTCAGAATATAAATTATTGTTTAACTCTTAGGCTGATACAATTGCAATATATTATTGTTTTAAAAATAGTTTGTATCTATTACTATGTGAAAGTTCACTCTTTAACAGTTGCATTATATTATTTTTGTTCCTATAGAAACTATTATTTTGTTTAATCAATTTCAAAATTCAATTTTCATGATTCTAAATTTATGATATTAAGAGATAAAAAAAGGAGAAAAAAATGAATATATTACCATAACTTTTAGCTCAACTTTCAATTTTGAAATTGACATCATTTTCTTAAAATTAGTAAGGATGATAGAGCTTCGCCTTGTGGGCATCCCTGCTTATTAGCTTAAAATCGGAAGTGAATTACTTAGGTATTATTTGGCTTAAAATTTAAATTGTAAAAAATTATTACTTCAATGCTTTCAATAAACAAAATTTTATTTATGATTTTAGCTTCAATACGAAGCTGAGAAGGTATTGGTTTTACTATGATTTTTTTTTTTGTGCCTGTTACCACTTTTTTCAGCTCTCACTGGACCGATTTCTCTCAACGATACGTCAAAAGATCACTAATCGTATTTAGTCGAAGACATTACCCTCAAAATTTGAAAAAATTCTCTTGTTCCCCGTAAACGGGGGAAATCCCCCAAAAAATTACAAATTTAAAAATCGCTAATTTTCGACATTTTTTCAATTTTTTTTACTTAAAATTGCCATAACTTTTTTAAAAATGACCAAATCAATATTCCTTTTGTAAAATATTTTAAAATAAAATAATATATAAAACCCAGAATTTTAACACAAAAATAGCATATTTTTGAATACGGTAGTCATTTTCACCAAGAAGAAAATGTATCACAAAAGATCACAAGTCGTATCTACTTAAAGACATTACCCTCAAAATTGGGAAATTCCCCAAAAAATTACAAATTTAAAAATCGCTAATTTTCGACATTTTTTCAATTTTTTTTACTTAAAATTGCCATAACTTTTTTAAAAATGACCAAATCAATATTCCTTTTGTAAGATATTTTAAAATAAAATAATATATAAAACCCAGAATTTTAACACAAAAATAGCATATTTTTGAATACGGTAGTCATTTTCACCAAGAAGAAAATGTATCACAAAAGATCACAAGTCGTATCTACTTAAAGACATTACCCTCAAAATTGGGAAATTCCCCAAAAAATTACAAATTTAAAAATCGCTAATTTTCGACATTTTTTCAATTTTTTTACTTAAAATTGCCATAACTTTTTTAAAAATGACCAAATCAATATAATTTTTTTTTTTTTTATATAGATACCTTAGGTATTTACCTATCATTTTATTTATTTTTGTGAACATTTGACCCTTTACAAGCCCACAGGAAGGGTTTCAAAATGGTAATGTTTTTACATAAAATTAACTTTTGAAAATGTTCCGGAAAGACTGACACTTTTATATATACCTTAAATTAAAGCTAAATTTGATCTCTGGACTTGTCTTCGTGGTGAAAACGGACATCAAAGTTAAAGAAAAACGTACGATTTCCGTGAAAAAATTCTTGATTTTATATTTTATATTATTTAATTTATATTTTATATAACTTTTGGAAAAATGTATGGATCANTATTAAATTTATATTGCTATAACTTTTGGAAAAATGTATGGATCAATATTATTATTTTTTTATAATAAATATTTATATACCCCTTTCATCTGGCACGCTTTTTTTGTAAATCGGATCATACCCCTTTAACAAGGGGGGTCAAAACTTTAAACNTTTTTATACGAGGGGGTCACAACTTTAAACATGCGTATTGAAACTAGGACATTTTCAATTTAATTTTTGAAAGTATTCCAAAAATACTGACACTTTTATATACATCTTAAATTAAAGCTTATGTAATATACTTTAATTTGAAAAAAAAATTTGACCTCTGGATTTGTCGTCATGGTAAAAATGACTACCGTATTCAAAAATATGCTATTTTTGTATTAATATTCTGGGTTTTGTATTTTATTTTATTTTAAAATACCTGANGGGTTTTGTATTTTATTTTAAAATACCTGACAAGGGGAGTAAAGATTTTATAAATATTTTATAAATATTATATAAATAAAAAATTGATATAGCATAGAAAGTTAAACTTATTTAATTTTTTTTGCTTTTTGAAGTCGAGAAAAATAATTTTGAAATTTGAACAAGCTTAAATAGCCAATTTTTTCAGTCAATGGTAGCGACGTACGGTTGCTGAGTCGGTAAAGCTTGTGTTTTACTAGCATGAGTTACAAGGTTTCCAACCAGCGTAAGGCAATGAATTTTTTTCATTTTTTCTTAATTATTTTTAAGTTAGAATAAATTTTCAACTGCTTTGATTTTTATATCATTAAGATTTAATAACTTCAATTAAGATCAAGGATCCCATCACTGTAGTCGCCACTCGCGAGAAGAAATTTTTTATTCATATTAAAATTATTTTACTATATTTTAAGTTTTAGCTTCGATGCAAAGCTGAGAAGATATTTTTTTGTGACTATCATTTATTCTCTCTGCTCTAACTTGACCTACTTTTTTCAATGATACGTCAAATGACTACAATTCGTATCTAGTAGAAGATATTACCCTCAAAAATTGAAAAAAATTCTAATTTATCAATGAAACAGTTACTTATCCCATGTTCTCCATACAGACAATTAAAATCATTCATTTCTATTGTTTACAAAATATTTATTGACGAATCAATTTTGATATGATAATTTGAAATTATAGGTTTCAAATACAAAATTAAATCATTTTACTTTGTAATTTAATCATTTTTTTACTCTATTTGTGTGTGCTACTACTAGACTATAATATTCCAAATTTGTTGATAACATGTTGCTATATAAATCATTTCTAAAAAAAAATGATTGTTAGTTTCTCCTGAATTAACAATTGATTTTTACAATTATAATCAAATTTTATAATACGCTCAATTTAGTAAATCTTTTTAACAACTTTGTTTTGATTGGTTCATTTAGTTAAAGTAAATCATTAATATTAATTAAGTTCTGAATATTTCAATTGCAGAATCTTTTTAAATACCTTTTAAGGTTTTCTATTACGATAAAAATGCAAAAAAGTATTGAGCTATTCTGATAAATTTACTATAAATAGTATTTATAAAACTTTCTAACTGCATACTAATCCTAACGATACAATTTTTTTAATTCTCATAAAATTTAATCTATTTAATGATGTCAATTTCAAACTTGCCAATTGAGCTAAAAGTTATGTTAAAATAAATAAATTTTTTTTTATTATAAACATTCACAAATATCAACTTTAAACGATTAAAATAATAGATTAAATATGTCATTTTCCTTATTTTTAACATATTAAAATCAGTATTAATTTAAACAATTTTTTTTGTTATTTTAAACATATATCCTTGCATTCCATATATTCTTGCATTCAATAAACAATACTTAAAACATCAAAGTAATGTAAAATAAAAAATTTGTATTTTTTTTATTATTTTCAATTCTAAATTATAAAATATGAAGGAGAAAATCTTATACAGTATAAAATATTAGCATAAATGAGTTGGCATGATTAAAAAGAAACACAAATGTTCATTCATATGTTAACTATAATTTTAATAATTATAAATATTTATGTTAAAGATAACAACTAGCGATATATTGTCAAAAAAAGTAGGTAGGCTATTAATTATATAAGCCATCAAATCAATTAATTAATTTTATGATATAATTAATGGTTATTAAAAACAAAAAAATCAAGGGACATCAAATGACTTTGATGTTAAATATCATTATTACAGTTATATGATATAACTGACCTCCCTGAAACTTTCCAAGTATCCCAGTGACTAAATCATCGCTAACAATAAATTTTATTCAATCCCCTATATTATTAAATATAGGGGATTTATATACATAAATTATAAATATATTTCAAATCAAAACTTATTTTTATTTTTCTATATTTATACAAATACCAAAAAATATCTATTTAATAAAAATGTATGTTTTTTAATGATACAGTTTGGTATCTACTTCAAGAGTATTTTAACCAAAAATAAAAAGTTTATTTAGTTAAAAATAATATCTTTTAAATTTTTATTTTTTTCATTTTAGGAGAGTACTTAAAAACTTTTTTGATTTCGTCATCCATTAAAAATTTAAATGATAAAATAATTATAGTTTTTAGGTAAAATATTTTAACATTTTCTGTATTTTTCTATATTATTTATATTATAATAATATTTTTATTTAATAAATTTAATTAAAAAACCTTACAATTTTCTTTATAATTCTGAATATTTAACTATTGTGAAATATATACAATATAAAAAATAATTAATACCTCATGACAATTTAATATGCATTATGACAAGTTTATCAAGTTATATTTTATGGGAAATTAGCGTACCACCCGTGTAAGCACTTCGGTACAGGTGATTCAGTGTCAAATATAACTCTGCCCAACTCTTTAAATGTTTTAGCATTCAATACAACAACTCCCGTTCGATGCTCTTGCTCTGAACCTCCCCACAATATTGACGATAATATTACACCATCATCTTCTTCCTGTACATTATAATAATATATATGTTTTTACTTTTTTAATTTAAAATTTATGAAGTCCGTTAATTCCACAAGGAAAAATAAACAAAATTCTTACCTGAGCATTTGGTGTAGGCACAAAAATTGGTTCACTAGGGTAAACATTGTCCTCACACCATGTGACGCATGTTTTACTACTTATGTCTACTTTAATTAACTGTAAAAAAATTAAAGATATACTACGTAATGATTTCCAAGTATCATATTTATTTACATAAAATATATATACACAAATTGTACTTTGATTTTTTGTTTCTAGCTTTTTAAGGGCATTAAGGGCTATCGCGGCCTTTTTCAAAGAGTAAGTTTTTTATATCTGGAAAACTCTAGGACGAATAGTTGCGGTAGTTGAGGCTACTCAAATTACTAAACTGATCTCTCAGCAAATGGAGAAGCCCTTGACAAGTGGCGCAACTACTGAGGATGCTGCAGCACCCCAAGGCTTTAATATCTAACTGAATTTTTATACATATAATTTCAACTAAGTATTTTTATTTTTTTTAATTTATTATCAGTTTTTTCTATTTGAGGCGTGTTAGGGCCAGGTATCTAATTACCGAAAATTAAAAAACAATTGTTATTGCATCAAATTATTCTATATATTCACGCTCAAAATGTGAAAAAATTAAACTTCATACTATTTATACATTTAAAAAACGAGTACCTAATGATAGAGCTGTCAATAGCACTTTATAAGAATATAAAATGGTCTTATTTATTTTTCGAAAAAAAAATGTTGTTTCTTATATTACTTAGCCCAGTTACGCCTTATGTCAATTTTTATTTCTTATCTAGAATTTAGAGATAGTAATTGGGCGGGGTCACCCCTACCAAAAAAATTTACTACAATCCCTAAAATTAAAAAACAATTAATTGTATTTTTATCCAAAAAAATTTAAAGTAATGAAAAAATCTATTTAGTGCTTGTTTTACGTTAACATTAAATTACTAATATAGCAAATAAAATTGTTATTTTAAATATACTGGGAAATTTTAATATTAAGCTACCAATCAATTCTATATTAGTTTGCTCAGTTATATAGTTATGAATAAATCGCTTTCATTAACATTATACATTATCCAGACATATATATTAATGGGAGGAATTTGGTGGATATGAGGTTTAGAGCCCCCCCACATCTTTATGAGCCTTATACAATTTTAGCATCCCTAGATTTCTGCTTTATTTGCGCCACTGACCGTAATCAATTCTCAAACCTATGACAAGTACGCGTCAAATACTATCGTTTTACCAACTTGTCCACATTGTACCTGTCATACTTAAATTTTGCTCTTTAAAAATGTATTACCGTTCCTGGATTTTGAGCATCTACATCCGAAGATATCGCATAAAAATATCTGTACTTTCTCCCCATATTTTTGTCATTAATTCTAGGCGTTTCACAGCCAAAATTACATAAAATTTCAGGACTTATGATCAAACGTTGCTCTAACTGTGAATTATCAGATGATTTTTTCAAAGGAAGTATAAATCTTAACGGTCGACTCCGAAACATAGCAGCATAGTTAGGATTTTTATTCAGATTCTAATAAAAAATAATACATATTTGTAACATGGTAAACTTTGAATAGAAAAAATAAAAAAAATTGTATATTTAATAATGATTTAGGGTTTTTCATAAAAATTGTCATTTTAATTGTAATGTGAAATAAAATTTAATTTACTTTTAAAGCTTCAATGTACATGCAATTTATCATATTTGGATCCCGATAACAACATATGTCTATCACTACATTGTTGTTTTCTTCATATTGGTTAATAATATGTAAATAAAAAAAAACATCCGTTTCGTATGTAAAAATTGTACTTCCATCTGTTCTCGATACTAAATGAATTAAAGTCTAAAAATTATTGGAGAAATTAATTTGGTTTGATAAAACTATTATCAGTTTAATGGAGAAATTTAAAAACTTTTATAAAAAAAATAAATCATTATAATATAATTAATTTGTTAATATACGCATTAGCTTAACTGGGTAATCTGGGAACCATTTTAGAGCTGAAGAGAGTGGTTCTCCTTTAAATTTTTTTACAAGAGCTGTTAGTACAGATACGCTCAACGGTTGTTCTACTACAATAAAATAGTGTTCTGTCATTCCAAAAGTATGCATGTAACTTGGATGTAAGAACCAACGACTTCTAATTGAAGCAACCACGTGCAATTGATCAAACA
Organism: Daktulosphaira vitifoliae; assembly: GCF_025091365.1. Classification (NCBI taxonomy): domain Eukaryota; kingdom Metazoa; phylum Arthropoda; class Insecta; order Hemiptera; family Phylloxeridae; genus Daktulosphaira; species Daktulosphaira vitifoliae. Next base: position 63,416,211 of record NW_026099572.1, on the reverse strand, counting down.
TCTGATTTAATTTTGAATAACGGATCCCTGATTCTATAAGTTTAATTATAATTTTTGTAATATTAAAATGAAAATTAACAATTTATTTTTAATACTTGGATCTCGTCCAGGAAATCGCACCACGCAGTAATAAATTCCATCACATTTAGGTATAGTTGCTAAATTGTAAACATCTCCATTAATATCTAAAATTGGATGTGCAGAATGATGTACTATTCCAGTTTTGCTAGAAATTTCGACCTATGACATGTATAGTATTTTATTAATATCTAATGAATAATAAAAATTTTAACTATTTTATGTATAAATAAATTATTTGTAAAAATAAAATAATATATATAATAATAAACATTTCTAATAATGACTGGAGTAGAGGTAAAATTACTTCATAGCTATAGTATAATTTCGGTTTAAAGACATCTAAACATTTTTTATTTTTTAGGTTATGGGGTAACTTAATTGGTACTTAATTAATTTAAAACATAATATTTACAATGTTTAATGTTTCAAGCGTTTTAGGATCTATCCTGATCATTACAGGATATTCAGTTAAAGAATAATATTCATCACCAAATGGATAGATTGATATCATTGCATTATCAGTTTGTTCCATTTCCCATTTAAAAATGTTAGCAAACCTAAACAACAAACCATCACAAATTCATTTTATTTAATATATATACATATAAATTTTAATTAAATTAAAAGAAACTATAATTTTTGACTGATAAAGATTTTTTTTTAAATTAACTCTTAAAATAAATCACAAACATAGTATTTGTGATAAAAGTTAATTGTTATAAGTTTTTAATTTCTGTACATTTCTTATCAACAGAATCCTCATTGTGATAGTTTTTCAATCTATAATTTTATAGTCAAATGAGTTGTTATAACGTTTATAGTCACTTTTTTAGCTTCGATGCGAAGCTGAGAAGATATTGGTTTTACTATGATGTGTTTTTTTTTTTTTGTGTATTTGTTACCACTTTTTCTCAGCTCTCACCGAACCTTTTCTTTCAATGATACGTCAAAATATCACAAATCGTATCTAGTCGAAGGCATTACCCTCAAAAATTGAAAAAAATCCCTCGTTCTCCGTAAATGGGGGAAACCTTCAAAAAAATTACAAATTTAAAAAACGCTAATTTTCTAAATTTTTTCAATTTTTTTTACTTAAAATTGCCATAACTTTTTTAAAAATAACCAAATCAATATAATTATTTTTTTTATAGATGTATGATGTTTTTACCTATCATTTCGTATATTTTTTTTATAAATCTGACTTTTTACATGCCCAAAGGGTGGATTTAAAATGACAACTTTTTTACAAAAAATTAACTTTTTCAACTTAACTTTTGAAAGTGTTCCGGAAAGTCTGGCACTTTTAAATAAATCTTAAATTAAAGCAAATGTAATATACTTTATCATGGAAAAAAAATTTCAGACTTTATTTTGTCTTCATAGTGAAAATGGCTACCGAGTGCTATTATTGTGTGAAAATTCTCGATTTTATTTTTTACATTTTTAACTTTATAATGCTATGACATATTGAAAAGTGTATGGATCAACATTATTTTTTTATGAGAAATAATATTTTTTAATAATCCCTTTTTCATTCTACATACTTTATCTTAATTAGGATATTAATAATGAACTAGCAGATCATGTAGCTTTTGGAATAGTCCACCAATTTTTTTAAAATAAAACAGTATCTAAAGATTTGCATGGAAGCGTTTTTTTCTGATAGTGATTTTAATCACTGTGAGATATCATTATACTTGACCCAACTATGCCACGTCACCACTGTGCCGCGACCCCCCTATGCTGGGTTTTTTATTTTAAATTTAACTTATGTTATAACTACCTATTAAAAATTGTTTTACACGGATCAGGGCATGCTTTGGTTCCAAATTCTGTCACAACAATTCTTTGGGCTGCATGATTCTTTTTGTAAGTATTTGATTCCAAAAATTTACACTGGTAAGTTACATTTCCTTCTTTAAATTCAAATCTATACAAAACACGTAGATTGATTAATCGATTATATACATTAAATCGATTTATTTAGATGTGATTACTGAATAACCTATGTAATAGAGCAGAACAATCAAATAAATGTTTGAACTCTGTTTCCCCTATTTTTGTACATCCGGGACCATTTCTCAATAGTGAACCAGATAGCCATTTTGGTATTAAGCCTGTAGTAATTTGTTGAATAAATTTTATATAAATAGTATTTACAAAATATTTATTTATCTTTATTAGTTATTAAATGGTGAAAAATATTTATTTAATTATAGCCGGAAAATTTTGTATCCTATTATTATTTACTTGATGTTATGCTTAAATAATTAAGGGAGTTATTATTTGAAAAAAAATCAAATGCTTAATCAGTTTAGTAGTTAGTAATTATTTAGTAGTTATCAATAACTTATTATAATTTGTAAATATTTATTTAGGTTTGCTCTATGAAAGATATGACTTATTACGTAATCAAAACATTTAATTAATTAATTTTTTTTTATTTTAAACATTTTAAATATGACACTTAAAAGTGATAATAAGTATATATAGCAATTTATGAATTATATTATATATAATACGTACCTTTAGATTTGCCATGGATAGGGTGTAAGGTTTCTTTGATACAACTTCGAAGCCAAATAGAATTATCACAGTTTGAGTATAAATCCTCATAATTATTTAATTTTTCCATTAAGAATTGTTTATCTTCATCCAATACCTTAAATAATTCTTTGATTTTTAAACGATTAAAAGAATGTCGTGATGAAGCTAATGATCGTTGTAAACTAAATGAAAAATGAATTGGGCGTCCTCTACAACGTCTTACAAAACTTTTTATTTTTTTAATTTAATTTTTTTTAATTTTGGCTACATTACCCATGTTTTATATTCTTTGGAGGTATTGTTTATTTCAAACGTTATATTCTCGTTGACTTAAATATGGCGATTTATAAGCGTGTATTGAAATAAGAGTAACAATTGGATTAATACGATTACAAGCCATCTACGGCTTCAAGATAAGTCTAAGATTTATCTTAATAAACTTAACATACCTTAGCGTTAACACAAATACTAAGATCCACGTGAGCACCACAAAATAGAATTTAAATGTTAGTATTCTTTTTATTGACGTTCATTAGGTACTTGAACATACTCATAACTAAATCTTGATTTTGAATACGCAAATTTGATAGTTGTGCAAGTCTACGAAGGTTAATCGATTTTTTTTCTGATGTTACGTAATTTTAGAAACGTAACATATTGTGATAACGATTTTATAACACAACAAAATATAAATATTTTGATACTATAATTATTATTAATCGTAATATTATTTTATTTTGATTAAATAAATTATAAAATTCTCTTATTTAACTTTTAATTTTTATATTCATAAAGTGTTTATATTACACTAAAAACATCATTCTTTTTCATAGTTTATAATAATTAACATATATGTGTAGTGTTTCAAACTACTATGTTTATATACATGTTTATATTTTATACTCATAATTAAGGTATAGTTTAAATTTAATTAAAAAGTGGTAAATTTTAGTGATGATGTGATTTTATTATATAAAATGTTGATGTTGATATAAGTGTATTAAATGTAATATCTACTCATTTTTTTTTTTGTTAATAACTCAAAATTTATTGTGTAAGAAAATTACTCAAAAAAAACCCAGCACAGGGGGGTCACGGCACAGGGGGGTAGCGGCACAGTGGTGACGTGGTATTGTTGGATCAAGTATAATGATATCTGACAGTGATTAAAATCACTATCAGAAAAAAACGCTTCCATGCAAATCTTTAGATACTGTTTTATTTTAAAAAAATTGGTGGACTATTCCAAAAGCTACATGATCTGCTATTTCTTTATTTATATCCTGATTAAGATAAAGTATATCGAATGAAAAAGGGATATAAATATTATTTCTCATGAAAAAATTGTATTGATCCATACACTTTTCAATAAGTTATAGTATTATAAAGTTAAAAATGTAAAAAATAAAATCAAGAATTTTCACACAAAAATGGCATTTGGTAGCCATTTTCACTATGAAGACAAAATAAAGTCTGAAATTTTTTTTCCATGATAAAGTATATTACAATTGCTTTAATTTAAGATTTATTTAAAAGTGCCAGACTTTCCGGAACACTTTCAAAAGTTAAGTTGAAAAAGTTAATTTTTCGTGAAAAAGTTGTCATTTTAAATCCCCCCCTGTAGACAAATAAAGGGTCAGATTTATAAAAAAAAATATACCAAATGATAGGTAAAAACATCATGCATCTATAAAAAAAATAATTATATTGATTTGGTTATTTTTAAAAAGTTATGGCAATTTTAAGTAAAAAAAAATTGAAAAAATTTCGAAATTTAGCGATTTTTAAATTTGTAATTTTTTTGGAGGTTTCCCCCATTTACTGGGAACGAGGGAAATTTTTTCAATTTTTGAGGGTAATGTCTTCGACTAGATACGATTTGTGATCTTTTGACGTATTNGGAAATTTTTTCAATTTTTGAGGGTAATGTCTTCGGCTAGATACAATTTTTGATCTTTTGACGTATTTTTGAAAGATATCCGTTCTGTGAGAGCTGAGAAAAAGTGGTAACATACACACAAAAAAAAAACACATAGTAAAACCAATACCTTCTCTGCTTTACATCAAAGCTAAAATATATCTTAAAAATATTTAATATATTGTTGTGAATTATAAATTTTAAATTATGAATGGGAGTTAAACAGAGCTTAAAGTAGAGGGAGACGCAAGGTTACTTAGTTCCTCTACCTCTAAAAGTACTTAAAATGCTCCTCCTTTAAAAAATTACGCTGTAATGCTTAATTTTTGGTCAAATTATCCATAAGTTGTAATCAAATGAAGAAAATAATAATTAATTAAATATTAGCTTTGTGTAGTAGTATGAACAATTTTGAAACATGCATTAATCATATATCATTAACATAAACACATAATTAGTTGACATTTATTATATCTGGTAACAATTTGTAACAACCTATTGATTGATAAAGTATAATCAAAATCCTTAAATCTATTTTTATGAAAATAGATATATATTTCAGCTGACAAAATTTAAGAATTAAAACATAATTTTAAAATGATTATAAAACCTTTTTTTATTTCATGCTTAATATACTATAGGCCACATCTCAATGTTTACTGCAATATTGCGTGAGTTATAGCTTTGGATTCACTCAGTTGATATCGATAAAAAAATAAATAATCCTTTAAGAGGTGCAAATTTTTTTTTGCTTTTGCTTATCATTTTTTTTTAATGTGTAACTTAATTGTGAAATAATGATTAAAAATTTAATTAATAGGAACAATCTCTTCATTATTTCTCTTCAAATTTTCACCTTTAAGGGGGTGTTCACTTATCTTACAGATCTGTGCTTCCCTTTTATAAGACCGCCTGTAGACATCTGAAACGCTCAAAATGATAGAGTCTCATTAAGTTTTGTTTCCACTTTAAGTCCTGGAATTTACTTCTTAATATTTACATATAATATCTTAAGATTATAAAAATACTTAATACGGAGGGTGTTAAAAAATGGTGAAATTAAATCAATATTTTTTATTATTAGATCCTCAATTTATTTATGAAAAAGATGTGTACCCATGTTAAATCCAGGATCAATCATATTTTCGAACAACAAATACATCAATCATTCTTAATAAATTAATATGTTTTTCTAGTTAAAAGATCATATTAAGAATTATTAATCTTTAGGAATTACTTGGCTTAAAATTTAAATTTTAAAAAATTATTACTTCAATGCTTTCAATAAACAAAGTTTTATTTATGATTTTGGCTTCGAAGTTAATTTCGAAGCTAAGAAGGTAAATAAGCTAAGCTTACTATGATGTGTTTTTTTTTTTGTGTATGGTAACATACACAAATTTTTTTCAATTTTTTTTTACTTAAAATTGCCATAACTTTTTAAAAATAACCAAATCAATATAATTATTTTTTTTATAGATGCATGATGTTTTTACCTATCATTTGGTATATTTTTTTTTATAAATCTGACCCTTTATTTGTCTACAGGGGGGGATTTAAAATGACAACTTTTTCACAAAAAATTAACTTTTGAAAGTGTTCCGGAAAGTCTGACACTTTTAAATAAATCTTAAATTAAAGCAAATGTAATATACTTTATCATGGAAAAAAAAATTTTCAGACTTTATTTTGTCTTCACGATGAAAATGGCTACCAAATGCTATTTTTGTGTGAAAATTCTTGATTTTATTTTTTACATTTTTAACTTTATAATACTATAACTTATTGAAAAGTGAATGGGTCAATACAATTTTTTCATGAGAAATAATATTTATATCCCTTTTTCATTCGATATACTTTATCTTAATCAGGATATAAATAAAGAAATAGCAGATCATGTAGCTTTTGGAATAATCCACCAATTTTTTAAAATTAAATACTATCTAAAGATTTGTATCGAAGCGTTTTTTATGATAGTGATTTTAATCACTGTCAGATATCATTATACTTAATCGAACTATGCCACGTCGCCACTGTGCTGCGACTCCCTTGTGCTGGGTATTTTAAATATAAAAACATTTGGAACACATACTAGAGAGTTGGGAATATATAAACTTTTAACTTTTTAGTTACAATACATCATAATAAATAATCTATTAAAAGAGGAAATAAGAACATCTGCTTTTGTGAAAAATTATATACAGAAAATCATCTAATAAGCGTGTTCTTAACTGATGAAATGTTATGTATGTGTGTAGGAGAATGGTTATATTATATTATAAAGACAGGTGGGTATTTGTCGAGGGTTGGTCGAGCTGCATACATATCATAAAACTGTATACAAAAGGTGAATGTACCGTAGCTGTTGTCGCCATTTTAAAGGTGATAGAAAGAAGGGGAGTTTTAAAATACATTGACATGATAAATACGAATTAAAAAAGGAAAAAAAATCAAAAAAGAAAAGTGTAGATTTTTATATGTAAAATGAACACTATTCATTTTTTTCTTTATTGGTATATGCGTAAATATAAAATTTTAAAAGTATTATTTTAGTTTATTTTCTCTACTTTTAATTATATTTTTACAATAATAAACATAAATTTTCTATACTTTTAGAAATAAAATATAAGTTTCAAATTCACGTTGAAGTATTGAGTGAATTTATTAATCAAAAACTAAATATGCTAACGTTTTTATGCCTACCTAAAAAATAACATTTTTGTGTATAATAATTTTTATTTTTATATTATAAATATTATTATGTTGGATGTTTGCTCAAAGAATTTATTTATTGCATCGTATAGTTTTATTTTTTGATGTCATTTGTTTTTATCAATCATAGACGAAAACAAACTATTCGCTATAAAAATTTATAGTTTCAATTTTCAGAAATTTTTTATAAATATCACGTGATATTTCTTCGGTTAATAAATTTTGTATCTTCGTTTTATTTATATTTCATTTTGAAAAAAATCATATTAACATTTTCACATTAAATTAAGATACACACAAATACTATCGTTGTAATAAATATTTACACTATTTTAGTGCAAATTTGTATTAGATTAAAATAGATTTGATTCCCAATCAAATTTAAAGATATATTTTTACATCATGTTGAATAGAAAAAGGAAAATTTCTTATTAGATAATTTCATATTAGTAAATGTAATAGAACTTTCTTAATCATTAAAAAAATCCATCAAGTGTCAAATAATTTCAATACATTTGAAATAAATCAAAATTAGTAACATCTGTAAATAGTAATTTATAAATGTAGCATGTTTGTTTTTTAAATTTTGTATTACGATTTGTATACACTAATCTATTTTTAATAAATTAATGACATAAGCTCAAACACAAAATTGTACAAAGGCGCCTAAAAAGTACAACTAATAAAATATTTGCATCGATAAAAAATGTTTAACAAAACGTATCAAAATTTCTATTAAAAATATGATCGTTATCATTTATAGTATAATACTTTAATAGTAGTTGATGTAAAGGGTACTAACATAACACCATATTAAGGTATCAAGTCATAGCATTTGTGTCATTAAAAACCCATTCACAAATTTTATGATCGAAAAATATATTATAAAATATAAGACTAAAAATATTAACTTTTACTAGGTGTATTTTTATTTAATGTATAATTAAAGTATTAAATATTGATATTGTTGAAACTATGAAGACATAATTAGAATAAGTTTTTAAAATATTTTTAAATTTAAGCAAGGTATGAAAACGTTATGAATAAAGTTATAGTTATAACAAACATTTTTGTTAAAACGTAATTAAAAAACAAAAATATGTTATATAATATCAATAAACGTAAAATATCGTTAAACATAATACAACTTACAATATAAGATAATTCTAATATGGAAAAAATAAATTATTTTAAAACGTTATATTTAAAAAATTCAATTTAAAAGAAATAGTATTTTGCTCTCTTTAAAAACTGCTTGTGTCAGTGAATTATGTTCGAACATTTTTAACAGTAAAAGAAAAAATTAATAACACTTAAAAATTATATAGTATTGAAATGACTAGTAACGTTAAACTGAATTAAAAGATAACATAATAATATATTTAAACATTAAAAAAAAATTTTTTAGTCTGAACCCTGAATTTAGAAACGTACACTGAAAATGTATTAGAGGGTTTGATAACTTTTTTGAACAGAGAGTAACTTTTTAATGAAAACAGTTTTCATATAAGTTTTCAAAATACTCTTTATTTCAAACGCAGGTTAAAATTCATACTAGAGATCTTATAACTGTTAATTCATGTTAAAAAAACAAACTAAAAATAAAAAATTGGTAGCACAGTGGAGCGTGGCATAGTTGGGAAAAGTATAGATGATACCTGACAGCGATTAAAATCATTATCATAAAAAACGCTTCGATGCAAATCTGTAGATAGTGTTTAATTTTAAGAAATTGGTGGATTATTTCAAAATCTACATGATCTGCTATTTCTTGCAAAATCAACTCATATTTTTTGTTCTACTTCGACTGCCATTTGCACATAGAAAATAGGTCGTCAGTACAAATTTTTTTTTTGAACATCTAGTACATAAAATAAGCTTTATTTTAATATATATTTAAAAGACGCAGTATTCGTGGAACGTTTTCAAAAGTTAAGTTGAAAAAGTTCTATTTTTTATACAAATTTTTAAGTTTTCAAAAAGTCAAAAAATTTTGAAGAGGCAAAATAATCAAAATAAATATAAATTTATATTTAATGTAAATATACTACGGCAGCCGTTTGCACGTAAAATTAAAGACGTCGGGGCAATTTTTTTTTTAAATTTATAGTACGTAACATAATCTTTAATTTGACATATGATTAAAGGACGCATAATTTCTATAATATAATAAAAATTAATCACTTGTGGCTAATTAATTAAGTAAAATTAAAACTATATTAAAAATATAATTAATTTAAAAAACTAAAAAATATTAAACTCAAAGCCACAAAAAATTAATGAAAAGTCGCGGATACGCATAATTTCTGGAACATTTTCAAAAGTTAAGTTGAGTTTTGTAAAAAAATTACAATTTTGAATTCTCTCTTGTGGGCAAATAAAAGGTTTAAGTTATATAGTAATAAAAATCAATATTTTAACAGTGATTCGCTCTGATAAACTCAAAATACTACATTCTCATAAACATTTAGACAATTTTTTTTAGTAATATATTAGGAACTTATTTTAAGAAAATATTCTTCGGATACAAATAACATATACAGCTGATGATAACTGTTTTGTGTATAACTGTTTATATTTCATATTATTTTCGTGTATATTAATTTGCAATGCAAAGTTACTCAATATTGTAAAATATAACGTAACATGGAGTATATTACTATATGTGTCTTTAAATACTAAATATGTGGACAGTGCTATTTAAGTTATAATTTTTTAAGTAAAATATAGATTATAAGGTTTACGTTTTAGTTGTACACAATTAAGTTCTATTAAAAATAATGCCGTTGATTAATTTTGTTGTCTATCCAGACATTTGTTATTTTAGTTTGAGTCCTTAAAATTGTCTATTGGAAAAATGTGTCTACTTGAATTAATTCTTATTTTGAAATTGAATAGAGCAAAAGAATCATTGACAATACATTTTTTACTTGGTTTGTATTTACTCGTGGCTTCTTGATCTTCCTTTCCCCGTCTTTATAGTATCGCATTTGTGAAACTATTGCTGTGATTTAATATTTATAGTGCACGTGTATGAACTGATAGAATCAACAATGTCCGTCCAGGTGGACGAGTAGGCACGTGCAAAATATATTATAGTGTATATTATAACTCGAGGTAAAGAATGGATAAAAAGATACCTTTGTGCGTGAATTTGGCCGCAGGAGTTGCCCAAGACACGCGCCTGTAGGAAGAATAAGAATAAGAAACCTTATGGTTTTTTGTTAAAATATATGACAAGTAGTGTGCGCCCGGCGTAACGAAGACTGGCAACAACCAGTACCGGAGGTGCGCGTGCTATCAGCTGTCTAACCGGCCGGCATAACAGTCAGCACAATATCAGTCGCCGGTTCTCGCGTTCAGTAGTCTCTTCGCCGTTCGCTCGTACGCACTTGCCGTGTTCACCAAATGAGTTCAATTTTACGTATAACATTTATTATTACGTCGTACCAACGGTGGTGACGAGAGGCGTTTAAAATAAACTTTGTGAATGTTCACAGCTGAGGTTCTGTTCGAAGTGTTTTATAGATTGTAAATTAAAATATTTGGTAGGTAAGTATCAGTTCCTCGGTTAGTGTCGAAATGAATCTTATGTGCACTGAGTCGCGAGCCGGATCGGAAGACAAGTGTTTTGCCCAAGACAGGACTATATTTCGAGATGAACGGGCCATCAAAAAGCTTTTGGAGACTGAAACGCAATACGTGCCAGGATGCGATTACATGTCACGGTCTCGATCAAACCTACAACCATTTATGAGAAGAGTCGTAGCCACGTGGATGCTCGACGTAAGTTCAAATATTTTTAGATTTATTTATTCAAATAGATTTATAAGATTTCTATATGTATTTTATACGTAGAGCATACAATACTGACGTGAAATCACATAGATGAACAGTTAATTAAGTTTTTTTTTTATTACTCACTATTCACAAGTCAACATTTTTGTTAATTCTATATAAATCATAAACGTTTGTAATTACCTTTGTATTCATTCGCGAAAAATGTCATTAGTAGTAGTTATTACAAAATTAAAACTAAAATAATTATAGAATTGTTCCTCTTTAATTATGAAGTATTGCATACCATTAAAAAATTGTCGGTCATTACTTGACTTGTGAGCTATAAAACTGCTGATTACAACGTCACCAGCTGAGCGAAACAATTTTTTTGGCTTACACAAGATAACAAGTCTGATAATAAATTCCATTAAAATGTATTTAATATTTACATAACTTAAATGTATTTAATTTTTTTGCTTTCAAAGTTACAATAAATTTTGGACATTTTCCAACAATTTCAATATACCAACAAATTTGTAATTCATAGTATGCATGATAATGAATTATCAAAAAATACAATCTAATTATTTTTAGCAAGGTTATTGAACTGATATTTGCATTCAAGACTTTCAAGCATTTTTTAGATGCTTTCAATTGTTGGGTTATAAGTTCTAGATAAAATTTCCTAGATTATATTTTAAATGTTTTTGAAAAATTGATTCAGGGAAATTTTCAAAAGGGTCACGTTTGATGTTTTGAAATTCAATGTTATATTATTGATGTCGATAAAAAAATAAATAAAAACATTGTATAGTTCTTGAAATTCTGTCTACATTCTGATTATGTTAAAAATTGTGTTCACTATACATGTCTATTTCGACTAAACGTTAATAAACAAAAAGATCCTGAAATAAAGAAATGGCTCTTAATGAACAATATAATTCTAAGTACTTTTACTTTAGATAAACATCATTCTATTGCATCTTACAAATGAAATTTTTTTTTAATTTTATGTACATTTCTTATAGAATCTAAAAATATGAATTCATGAACTCATTTTAACAGCTCATTTTCACGCGTTCTTTTTTAAAAGGTCTTTGAAAAGTCTGAAGACCTTCTGCGCTAACTCTCATATAAACATAAAATATAAAATTGATTTTATTAGAATAAATGTTTGATATTTAAACTCTACACATTTTTTTCTTGATATGACGCGAGTCGTGACAAAATAGAAAGGGCCTTCGTAATAACTACGTAGAATCTATGATTGTATTTACACGTGGACTGTGTAATTTGAATATTGTCACATAAAACTGATGCATTATTTATATGCCACACATAATAACAACAATAATAAATTGGCTTGAGGTATACATGTATGTACATTTTCAATAATGTCTACACTATGTTGCATTTATTACAATTATTATTAATGTATATATCCCTATTCGAATAAAGGTAAGTGTTTCTTTGAATACATATCTGCTTCATTTGACCGTGAATAATAACAATATATATCGTATACCTCTTCACCTTTTGAGCTTTAAGACACATCTCGTACGTAACCCAACCAAAACCAGCCTATGCACTAATTAACGTTCCAACATGACATTGCATATTGGAAAACATTTTTACCAAGCTAATTATGTAGGACGTAAACAATCGAATTTCTGATTGTTGTTTACAAAAAAAGTCTCATATGACTAGTATAACTGCATAAAATTCAATATTAAAAAATGTATATTCACACGTTTACCATGATTTTTCAACCCTGCCGCTCTACTCTAAAAGAACCGGTATCGGATTTGTACGCGCTTTAAATAAATAAGTAATTAGGTTTTTATTCAGCCAACGATCTACGTGTTTAAAACCACGCTGTACTATTATTGTATAGCTTCATCACGTTGAAGGCAGATTAAATTAGTTCAATGACACTTGGTAGTCGTGTATTAGCTCACGGAGCATTCCATACTCTATAGTAGGTAATTTACTGCATTTACAATTACTGCGTTGCTTCCATCAATGTGATAGGGACTTCTCAAAACATCTTATCGTGGTTTTTCCTTAAGTTGAATGACACTATATATATTATTCAATAATTTTACATGAGAGCCACGTAAAAAATAATTCTTCACGTATGAATGCCAAGTTTTAATTCAACTGTTTTCAATTTAGGTATGTGAAGAGCAGAACTGCGAAGATCAAGTTTTCCCGCTCTCGGTGAATTTCCTGGATAGGTTTTTATGTGCTTGTGATATATCCAAAACACATCTACAACTTACAGGAGCCGTGTGTTTGCTGTTGGCGTCTAAAGTCCGTCAGTGTACAGCTCTCTCCATCGATCTACTTTGCTATTACACTGAAAATAGTGTCACCGCAGAAGAAATGAGGGTAAGTTGTAAGGCGATATGTTATCGCTTATATTTTTTTAGTAAAAAAACGAATAAGTATTTAAAAATTTAAAGTCTGTTTCTGGTTCACTACGCGTTTGCTTTAATTATTACTGAACGGTACTTTACTAAGAAAATCGTCTCGGTCAACTGTTTCTTTTTCCGTCAACTGTGCCGCCACAATATCCGGTGATCATTATCTACGTAGACAAGACGAAAATTAATTGCAGCGACTAGTCATAATATTATTATCAAATGACAAAAGGAAACCACATCAATTACTGGAGTAATACACAGTTACTTCCTACAGTCTTTTACAGGAATCATTTGGATTGTTTTGTTATCTCGGTACTAGTGTACTTTTGTGTCTTGGACTCTTTACGCCGTCTTCCGGTTAAGTCGTCCGGCTACTTACAATAAAATCAGTCACGGAACTCGTTACGGCCTATGAGTAACAGGATTGTTAAAGTATAAGTTTTATACATGACAGCTCTAATAAAATAATAATTATTAATTATGTCCGTTGAGGATACCTTTATTTGTATACATATGCAACTATAAATATTACTGTGTTGTTAAAACCGATGTTGTAGTTTTAAGTCTTCTTTTTCATTACTCTCGAGTTCCAGTTTTTTTATTCAAAAATAATAAAATAAATGACGTTTTATGACAACCGTGTGCAAATTAACTGTATGAAAATTATATTTTTCACAGTGAATATTGACGCAATTAATTATTATATGGACTATTTATGGAAAAAAAACGTATCGGATTGTCATAGGCACACATTTAAGGGTGACTAATTTATATAATTTATTAGGTATCGGAATTGAGTTTTTGTTTGGATTTTTGAATATATTGTGTATCCAGTAGTGTATATTTAGAGGTGTCCCTTTTCTTGCAATGGTATCGTGAGAACAAGTCGCGTATCGGAAACACGTTTCGCTACAATAATGTTATGGGACGACGACAACAGGCGTGTCAAATAGTATTTTTTGATATTATTACTTCATAGTGTACGTCCCACAATGGAAACGCACCCCGAGACACGTTTGAAATGTTGCCATGTCCGGTTTTAGGGATTTACAAATGGCCCAAAGAATTTCTAATTCTTTTTTTTTTTATTCAAACGGCCGGTCAAATGTCCCGCACGCGGTTCTCTGCACGCTTAGATAAACATAAGTACAGAGCACTTCCTAGTGTGTGAACTGGAGTGAAAGAACACTTGTTTGTACGGAGACCGGTCATCGGCGGTGGATTAATAAAAAACATATTTGCCGACCTTCTTGTTTCGCAATGTGTTATTGTGCGTGATAAAGAAGAAGAACTTGTAAATCGTGTTTAAAAGCCTAAGTACAATGTATCGGAGTAGTGATATAATTCGGCGATATTTTCCCAGCATTTGAGCTTTAATTACGTGCGTAGAAGATTATCATATCGGTTGGGCTATGAAAAGTAGATAAAGAACTCGCTATTGAATAAAATAATGTTTTTTTTTCGGATGAATAATGATAAGAACAATTGTTGAAGGTTTTGTAAACGAGTTTAAAATAACTACCGAGAGTTTTAATCGTGTTCATTAATACTATTCACATGGATCAGATTACTCGAATGCATTAGAAATATCTTCCAATACTCAATTAGTTATTTTATCTAACCGTTTATGGATAATTAAATACCGGTTGGATACTTTTTATTCGTTTACCGTTTTTGACCTTTTCTCGGGGTGCCCTTGATTTAGTATCTTTTCAAAACTCGGTATATATCATTCTTATATTATACGTTATTTATTCTTTAATACGTAATAACTCGTCGGTTGTTTTGACGTGAAGAATAAGACATGCTGCCGGAGATAAGTAACGGCCATGATGTATTGATGAGGTCAAAAAGCGCCGAACCGATCACCAGTAAAGTCCCATGAAGTTTATTTCTAAATATTATCCCTTCTTTAGAATTCATTGGGAGAAATAGAAAATTATGGCCCTCGTCTAATGAGATTTAAATGTACATAATAATAATAATAATAATATATAAAGCAAGTAGTAATAACACACGAACATCGAACGTCTCACAGTGACAACCGGTAACGATTCGTTCCGTGTCAACGAATACCCTTTACGAAAGGATTGCTCACATTGATTTTACTGTCTTGTTAGGGAATCGATAAATCACAACCGCGAACCCCATTTTACGCATTTTTTATTCGACTGGTTTCTACGATGTGACATTATGTGCACGTTGTGTACAAACTTAAAAAATAATATTTTTTTAATGTGTTTTAATGCTTTAAAATGTCATTGAAAATTAATGCTATTCATCGATTTCTTGAAAATATTCTATTGTGAAATACATTTTAATAATAATTCAAAATTTTAGTTTTGAGAACTGCTTACTGTCAAAATTATTAACGGAAGTCTTGAGTTTCCCTGACAGTATTTGAAAATGAACGTATAGTTTCCTTTCAGAAACTGATTAGCCGTCAGATTAAATCTGTAAAAATCAAGGTTTTCTGATTAAAGCGTTTTTTGACGCTTTATAATAATGTTTCTGTTTTGACGGCGTTTTTGCCAATCGAACGAAAATTGAATCGGTAAAAAACTGACGGCGTGCGACACAAGGTCAGGCATCCCCTTTATCTTGTCATTTTATCCCAGAAAACAAACTATATGTGTATTTAGGTAACACGTTTAAACATACAACTATAAGTCACTTGTAAATTACATGAAAGTATTTAAACAACATATTTGAACCATTTATCATTATAATATTATAGCCCAGTGGTTTGGTATAATTAATTATTTTAAGAGTTGAATAACCTAGATTCGACCGTTATTCTTTAGCGCAAACAAAAAATCGGGTTTGTTCAGTTGAACGTCAATAACGATTATGTCGATAACTATTGTGATGTTACTTTAAACGAATATACTCTATGTAAATGATATAAGTAATATTTATTGTGGTCGAGTGCCTTACAATTGTTTTAGTGTATCTAAAATAAGTAATTTTCTTCTATCATCTCATATGAAAACTTATTTTTCACGATAATGATTTTAATTTATAGTAAATAATTTGTCATATATTATTATTGTTTAATGTACATTAATATTTAACCATTTCTTTAAATCTAACAAAAAAAATCTATTTTTATGTCATCATAAAATCTCGAGTTATTCTGTTAAAATATAAAAAACGTTTTCAAGTATCGAGTACGTCTAAACGAATTATCATATGATTGATTTTTTTTTCTATCGATAATAATAAATATAGGTCATCGATAATCTATTAGAGCCATGAAGCTTCCTGTACAACAACCAAAACTCGAGCAATAGGAAATGGAAATCTTCTTTCATTCTTGTAAGTATTATAACAGCATTGTGCGTACAACCCTTTTTCTTCCTTTCCCACATACGCCACACTAGATACCACTTTGAGAAATACTCAATCGATTCTATGCCTAATTACAATATCCTGTCTCACCTGGCAGATTCCTTCCGAGTTGTTCATCAACATATATGTAAATGCTTGTCGTATCGATTTCACCAAAAGCCCTTTTGTGTGTATTCCTACGACTACCATTCTTATATAGAATTTTCCACGTTTACACCAGTGGCAGTATTGGCCTACTGTTTGTAATATATATATACTGCGTTATTCGTCGGGGTCATGGTTTGCCAGACATGTGTTTAGGATCATCTTTTTTTTCATTTTTTGTAAGAAGGATGTGTTTTTATCCCTTGTCGTGGTCGTCGTTGAACAACTGTTCTTGCCTGATGCATTTCCTCTAGATAGTTTCTGTTTTGTCCTTCTGTAATAGACAATTAGTTCCACCGAAAGTATTATTTCTTTTTGCTCTTTTTGAAAATACATTGAATTAGACTACACCGTTTTAATTTCAAATATAATATAAAACAACAATGTCAAATTAAATATTAACAATTAATTATTTTAAACTGAATATGAGGTTTATATTTTTCCAATCATTTTATAATCGAAGGACAATTTGATCGGCACGCAGTATGATATTAAGTATTTAATCATAGACAAGAAAATCGTAAAACAGCAAAAATATACAACAAAAATGCAAAAAAACAAATGCACGTCTATTAATTAAGTCTATTCGACAGCTGTGAATAGTAATTCGAAAGGTCAACTGCATAAGAAATAGCGTTTTGTTTTTAATTACTCGCGAAATAATATTATCCTGTTCATTAAATAGGTCAATTAAATTTAAAAAACTTTGCCATATAAGTATGTGGAAAAAAGTTCATAAACTTTTCAATGGCCTGTCAAATTTCCACTGTATTTAAATGGGTTACATAAGTAATAACCGACTTTTAAGCCTTGTTCTTGTCCAGTAATAAAATGACAAATACACGGTTGCGACAGTTGAAAGCTTTGTACTTGGTTAATTAAAAAGGAAAAAAAACGTATAAGGGACAACGCTCACACGAATAGACATACAACAATGGGCAGGACGAACGACGATTTTCAGGGCGTACAAAAACAATGTGTACAATTTTTCACGGACCTGTGGCTTCGAAAGCGATAATTGTGTGGACTTTTCTGTATTTATTACTGGGGTTGGTCGAGCCTGTTGTTTTTTTACCCCAGTTATTCACGGTTATCAGTCACGCTGAAGACACGCATCGCCATCGTATCGTCTTCTTGTTGTAAACGAGCTTGTAATTTTACATATTTATTGTGTACACGTTGTAGTATCATTGTTAATTTTACATAATATAAAATTGTCATGAGAACGCAATTCTGAAATAATTTTATTTTTAAATAATTTAACGCGATTATGTATTCTTTTACGTTAGATTTATATTTAACGTCAGTATAATTAATATTACACTCATAATAAAACTAGCAGAGAGCACCAAACATATACATTTATTAAATTAAAAATTAAATATCGAATTTAACATTAAACTTGTGAAACTACACGAGCGTATGTGTGTTCAGCTATTTTAAAGTATTGGGAATAACTTGTATTTATATGCCATAATCGTAAACAGTTTATAACAATAAAATATATAGAACTAACTGTTTTGCGGTCAAAATATTTGTAGCGATACAATTTAGTAACATTTAATGAAATTATGTCCTCAATATTTGTGGTTTTGTATGATTATCTGTTCAGTCCAGTGATTTAATTATTACAATTTAGATAATACGCTAGGGTCGCCACAAATAGCATTATCAATTTTTTAAGTCATGTTTATGTAGTCGTATGTACACGTTTTGATAGTACTCCGTTACAAGTGTGACCTTAACATGTATAAATCGCCTACTTTCCGTTTAATATTCATTGGCGTCCACATCATTTTCTCGATTGAGGCATTAAAAAGGGATCAAAATGTATACGCTCATATCAAAAGGTCATAGTTTCAGTTTACACGATAGCTTGTTGAAAAGCATTTGAGTCGATAAATAATTTTTCAAATTCAGCCCGGAAAGATCGATCGATTGGAAAATCTGCTTAAAATTATTAGTCTTGTTGATGTTTGTTTTAACGTCTGCGGAATTTCGTATTGCCCGCGGTAATAGAAAGGTGTTAAGTGACATAATGGGAGATAATGAAAACAGAGTGTTTATAATATCTTAAAGGACTTATTGTTGGGCCTAATAATTGTTGTCATTTACTGACCCGCCGGAGTTGCTGTCGACACTAAGAACAGGTTTCTGCATCCGCTACTGCTACCGGAACCAGACGTGAGATGATTTCGTAACTACCACAACGTCGTGTGCTGCCTATACTATAGTAGTAGCGGCGTCAAAACAGCTATCCTCTTTCAAGCCGAACAATACTCCTGGGGTTCTTGTGTACAGTCTAATAAAGAATTTCGCAAAGGAATAAGCTATAAAAGTACTAAAAAAAGACCAACAGTCAGACGTTTTTTATTGACCTAACTTTATAAATAGAAAAAAAATAATATATAGGTATAATGTAATAGTTTATAACCTGATTGACGGCATTGGCCTCTCAAAGTGACGAAATACGATGGCTGCTATAAAATTTATGTAGTTAAATACACACATATGATGTGTTATTATGCGTGAATCCCATAAGGATTAAGAAAGAATGCCCTTCTCTCGGATCATCTACCATAATGTAATAGAGGGGCGGGTAATGCAGGTAAGTGTACGAGTCATTCAGCAATAACTCGAATTTTCTATTTGTTCCGAGTAAATCCCGAGAACTGACTAATGAAATTTCGTATGCGCTTAAATTTGAAACGAGGGACTGCACTCATACTACAAATTTCATAACAACCGCTGTCACTCTGTGTATATAATTTAATTCTTTATATAGCACAATACAATGGCAAAACGAGGGCTCAAAACTAAAATTGTGAGTTGCAACTCTCCTTTTATTAATTTTTTTGTACCGTATAAAACCGTTCTACGCAACCCACAAAGTTATACAGTAGTGCGGTCCGAGGAAAAACCTGGCGCGTCGGCACTATTCACTTTACTCGTTGAAAGGGCGTCTGAAATAAGAATAAAGAACTGTTTTAAAACAAACAAAATAAGTGCTACTCTTTTTGTCGATACAATGTTTTTATTTATAATTATTGTTTGTCGCTTTGTTTTAATCATCTTTTGTTATTTGGTTCGTTGCGATGGACACAATCGAGAGGAACCGATGAGATCGCTAAATATGGTCACAGGGCGACATACTCAAAATTTCACAATACTTACCCTCTTGTAAACTTCATATTGAAACTCGACGTCTAGACGTGTCTATTATGACTTGAGTGACTTATTGTTAATTGTTATATTTTACATTGATGACTTAATGCACACTTGTAATAAGTGCACAATATATAAGTATTATGAATGAATGCAAGTCAAAGCTTTTATACGAAGTTAAAAAAATTCCCATAATTTATTAATTCTTAATTCAACTTGTTAATAATATATGTCTTAATCTATTAGGAATGGGAGTTGTTGGTTATATCAAAGTTGGAATGGAAAATAGTGGCAGTCACCAGCTTCGACTATGTTGATCACATTATGGAACAAGTTAAATGGAAAAGGCGAAACGATTCCATGCTCAGGAGGCATATGCTGACATTGATTTCGTTTTGCTATATAGGTAAGCGTTTTTTTTAGAGAAATAAGAGCTTAAATAGCGTCGATAAATCATAATTTCTTTAACTTTAATTTTAAACATATAAATATTTATACACTTCGGTTGAAATAATACATTGTTAAGTATCGAGTTTATTCGTCATAGTCATATATTTAAGCTTGTTCCAATTATGATCGAAATTTACCATTAATTACTTAAGATAATTATTTTAAGAGAATCTATGTAAAACTGCAATTAGTAGTATGATATAAAATTTTAATAGTTTAGATCTACGTTTGCCTAGTTCAGGGACTCTTGATTTTTTCGTACGTTATTATTAGGAAATGCTGTTTAAAACTTAACAAAGTCTGTAAGTACAAACCTTTTCACGTGTTTTGGAAAGAAAAGTTTCGCTTTCCACGGTTGTTCACCTCATGAAGTAATTTCAACTACGCATATATGTGTAATTTACATGTTTTTAGGTTACAAAAAGCATATAGTATGCGTCAACTGTTATTCATATATTGTACAGTGTTTGTCGGCTGTCGTCTCTATAGTATATAATGGGCGTTTTAATGTGTCATTCTATACGCGTAGTTCAAGGCCTCGTATACAGGGAAGTTTGACGTTAAAAGTGTAAAGGTATATCACAAACAATTAAAACAATATTTATAGACTATCGTGGTACGCATATATTACCTGTAAATTGTAGGTACCCGTGTCTTGGTCGATATCAGTTCTTTGTTGATA
The DNA here is from genome assembly GCF_025091365.1 of Daktulosphaira vitifoliae. Taxonomy (NCBI): domain Eukaryota; kingdom Metazoa; phylum Arthropoda; class Insecta; order Hemiptera; family Phylloxeridae; genus Daktulosphaira; species Daktulosphaira vitifoliae. The sequence continues at coordinate 63,394,955 of NW_026099572.1, read as the reverse complement.
AGTTTTTTATTGTTTTTAATATGAGCGATACAAAAGCGGGTTTAACAAACTTATATCCCAACCACAATTGTAATATGTATGTATATATGTGCACTTTTATTATCGCTGCACTTCTAACGCCTCAGCGTTCGTTCATTAACCTTCAACACGTCTCGCTGTATGAATCAAATTAAAATAATAATACTTAGGCATGATCATCATTAGATATTAACAGCATAATTCTATAATAATATCCAAAGTCGTAAACAGTCATCGAACCTCGGAGACTTAAACGGTGGTCGCCCAAGTTATACAAATTAAAAATTATTTAATTTTTTTCATAACTATAAATAATTTATAATGATTTATTACTAATCTCAAATAAGACATAAAAATAAAACTTTAATTTTTTTCTCTATTATTCCAATGAGTTGAGAACTTCTATTGGAATACGTCCAATTTTTACATAGTGACATTTAACATTAATTAATTTTAAATGTAAATTTTATCACATTTGGTCAACCGAGTTATTACAGAAGAACAGCTACTATATTAAATACATTGTTTTTTTTCTCAATCTATTAGCTATACAATGAACGGTAGGGAGAGTAGTGCCCGATGTTGTTTCGCAGCTGCTCAGCACATATTGCACGTATACATACACATATATATATATGTATATGACGAAGTCATTATATATATGCACATAGTGATACACTATATGTGTAGCGAGGGCATTTCGCCAGTCTATAAATACTACACAAGTCCGAACAATACCTATAACATGACACGTCAAGTAGACAGAGAACAACTACAAAAAAGAGAGGGAGATCTTTTTTCAAAGCAAATAGGTGCCTATGTGCACGGATTACCCCATACGTATTTAGCACGCGTCCCGCTTGCTAAACCCTCCCGGACCCTGCTTGTATTTTTTGGTATTTAAGCTTCTATCAATTGTCACAGACTTATTTTGATTTAAAAAATCTCCAAAGCTTATAGGTACAAAAAGTAATCCTTAGACGGTAGTGATTTGTGTGATAATATGAAACGTGTACGTTGTACATCTGCTAAATTTTCCATATTGACGTTTCAGCTTTTTTGCATTTTTTAAAACAGCAAATCATATTAAGAAATTTTTTCGAAGCATTTATTAAAATTTCAGCGGGGGAACTATAAAAAATCATTGAACCCTCTGTAAAAAAATCTACATTTGCAAATATCAATTGCCAACGAATCTTTTATGTTAATACGGGTGACCGCATAAGTCACCCATAAGATTGACATTTGCTTAATGCAACATTGTTCGAATTATTTGTTATCACAATTGAATATTGTTTTTATACTGGCAGTCACGTGACTTTTTTCAATTTATACTGTTTTCGAATGATAAATTGTATTATACGATGTGAATTGTGGCAAAACCGAGAGTTAGAGTAACTTTCGATACATTATTCTTTTTGACACTTGTTTTGACGAATCTATTAATTTTAATTTATTAAATTTTAAATATATTATTTTCACATTGTTATTTTTATACGTGTTCTTGTTATTCTCATTTCTATTGTAAAATCAATGTAAGTATGCATTAATATATAAAGAATTTATATTTAACGAGTTACAATCTTTAATAATTAAATCGACAAATGCGTTTGTTGTTTCTCATGTGTTGTACGTGTAAACCTATTAGAAAAACAAAAATTATTTTATAACTGAGCACTAATATTGTATTCAAATGTTTTTGTTTTTTGTTATATCTGGCAGTTCTTCGAGTTTTGACGAACAAGACCGACACATGCTATACGTTTATGTTAATTAAACGTCTTATGTGTTAAACTCCATGGTTTATTTACCATCTGCAAAACATTTACTTTCAGTTATCCACTAACTAAACTTTTAAAGCCTGTTTAAACTATAACATTATTTCTTTAATATTTTTTTTTGAAATCTCTACCGTTTTTAATACTTACTTATTGATTGGTTAAATACTTTCCATGCCTGGATATTGGTTCTGGATGTCTAAACGCATAACCCTTTAGTACAACCCCACCATGGTGGTTATTCGACTGCAAAACACAATTGCCATTGTCGGCTTTCTGAAATTGAATATTAATTGGAAAATCTAAAAAAATAGATGCATTTATCGGCTCATTTATTTTGCGGTAAATTAACTGAACGGTAACGACACGTGACTAGTTAGACATGATTATTCCTATAATAATAACAATAATAATTTAATACCATTGCACATTGCACTAGCATAAGCGTATGTATAACTTTGCATTGTATTGATAATAATCATCTGGTGTTAATTTTAAATTATGTCTGTATGTACGCTTCTATGCATATGCCATTGTTTTAAAAACGAGTAAGACACATTAAAAGGATATCCACCTGTAAGTGAGTAGTTGTGTTCGCCTTTATATTCAACATCGTGTTTGTCAACTTACCATTCGTTCAACTACGGTCAAAATCATTCACATTGCATACATGTAGTAACACATTGTCTTTGAGGATGGTAGCATTTAGAACCGGTGTTCTAGGGTAGTTTCCTTGACTTTGGAAGAACTCGTTGGTGATAAAGACACGTGTTACACGTTGGTTATTGAACCCTTAGGATAAATAGTCTTAGCCTTCGCTGTGTACACTGTTATGCACATTTATAAAATACATTGTAAGGATCTGAAATTAAGATCATGGTTTGTATTCATATTTATTATACACGGTGGTAGAAAAATAACAGTAGTGTTAAAAATACTACTACAATTACTACTACTACGATAAATGACGTATACATTGCCTAACGGTAACACCTGTCAAAGAAGAAGATGGCGATAGTAGTAGCCGCGTTATGTGATTCAACAATTAAATGCGGGATGTTTATAATGTCTTGTTCTTTTTTTTATTATTAAAAAGGAAATGCCTACAGGGAAAAAATAAAAAGACAAGGTGCATTTTGTCGCAATTGTGGTGGAAAGTTCTTATTGTCATGGTGGTGGTAATTAATTATAACTTTAAACTAAAAACTATGTTTGAATGTTGTAGTAGTATTCAACTCATACTACGTAGTTTTAAAGATCCTTTCGAAACTGAAACATATTTTTTGCCACGTATATGCATATTTCGCTCGATGTTTTTGCCCGAATAAATAAAAATACATTTATTCGCAACCTTATAGAAAAATTCTAGATCCGCCCTTTCTTGTTATTCATTTTAAAAGTAAAGATACTATATTTGGTTATAAATTTATCGGGGAAGAATTAATTTTTCATTAACAATTCATAACTAAAACTGGGGTGTAAAAGAAAAGTTAATATTTTGAAAAATGTCTTATAAACTTTCTGGTAAAATCTAAATAGAATCCATCCATATGTTGCTTTGAACAAACTTAAATAACCAATCGTTATTTGAAGTATAGTATTTTTATTTTCGGATCCTTTAATATTTTTATGAACGGGTAAATTATTATCATTTAGATTATGCCTTAATTTTAGGACAATTGGCCAGAGTTTTTTTTTATCATCTAGTCCAATCGACGATCTGTATCGAAGTCACCGCGTGTCTCCAGTACAGACCAGGTGTATGACGTATAGAGAAATTATAGCGCACTGTGCTACCTCCAATAGCTCTGCTGACGCTGCTGAGGGAACAAATCCAAACATTGCAGCTGCTCCTCCTCCAGGCAGCTGTAATAATGTCTGACTTTTTTTCTTTTTTTTTTTAATATTTCATTTATTTCGTATATATAAATAAACACGCCAGGTAAAAATATTCTACGCGTTTAATCACCTCGTTGGTACAAAATTATTATCACACATTCGATTTCATAAATTTTATATCGCAACTCAACTATGAAAGACACCAATAGCACTTCATTAAAATATTGTAATAATAACTGGTGATTCGCATCGATAGACAGGAAACATTCATATTAGAGGACAAATATATTGCAACATCTGTACAGTACCTTCATCAATTAACCAAGATGAGTTTTACAATTTAAAGTGAAACCTAATAATGAATAAATTAAAGGGTTTTTAAACCAATTGTTATGTTAATAATCATCGTTAACACTCATCTTTTTTAATTTTGAAAACTTAATACAAATAAATAATTTCACACAGTACAATTTAAATTATATATTAAATTATTTACACATCGAAACACGTTTTGTTTATAAACTAAAAATGATACCTGTAAAATTTATTATCCGTTTATTTGCGATAGTCAGTTTGGTTGTATCATTTGAATTTAAACTCGTGGTTGGGGATGAAGATCAGTAGTGGATGCACTTATAGAAACAAACAATAAGATTTTAAAAAGTGAGAAAAAAGCAAACGTCTTTGCTTAAATTTTACAATGGAGACTCGACAGCCGACATCTGCTGTATAGTACCGGGGAGGAGGAGGAAATCAGTGTCAAATACCACTGGTAGTGGCACGCGACCGTTGCCTTTTCGGACAATAATGAAAAAAATGTACCAGCATTTCTCTTCTATTGTACTATGCTCTAAAAATGCGCTTAACGACTTCGAGATACAATAGAAGAAGGGCGTTTGGATTATAAATAAAAACGTCATAAAAAGAACCACGTGTGACGCATGTAGAACATGAATCCGTTTGTCTAAGGGAAGCTTTTTAGCTGTTGGTGCTCAAACGACGTAAAAATTAGCCATATAATATAATTGTACCTACAATTTGTATTGCGTATCCTATGCAATAAAAAGACTTCGTATGATTCTATTTTTCATTGACTCTCCATTAGAACCGTGTAAGGGGTCCATTTGCATCATATTTTATGTTCAAAAAAAGATATAAAATGAAAATTTTACTCGAAAAGTGTTTTTTTTTTTTATCATAATTGACATGTATAAGTAGCAATTGGTTTTGACGTTTAACTAGAAATTTTTTTATGCATTAACTATTAATCTAACCATTCGTACTTTTTCGGTCATCCATGATAAATAACAGAAATGTGTCAAATGAAATGCTGTACACGAAGAATTAGTTTGTTGATGACTATTTTAAAGCTTACGGCTTATAAATTACAAAAAATATTAAGTTATTAATCAATTCTACAATTCAAAAACTTTGAGGAGGCAAGCAATCACGATGAGTTGTTGAATTTACAAGTCCTTTGTAGTACCTTTATAGGTATTTCTAAATATTTAAAAGATTTAGTTAATTTATGATAAGTTTGCTGTTAATTGTTAATATGCAGTCTATAAAAGTTCGACGATCAAATTTTTTTGGGCAGATTAAATTTAATTTCCCCCTCCAAATAAATTTTTATATAACATTATATATAATTTTGCTAAAATTTTTTTTTTTGCTATTAACTTTTATTTAATTGATCTTTACCTTTTTGTTATTATAATTGATGGTTGTTATCGTGGTGTGAATAACTTCAATAGTATTTTTGTCAATCAAAATACAAAGTACATATTTAGCTTCAAGAATAGATGAGGAGAAGTTGAATTTGAAAAAAAAATAATCACGACACAAAAAAAAAAACTTTTACGTATCTATCAAAATGAAGGATGTTGATAAGACAAAGTGATATTCGCATTGTTTTTTATGCAATAATATTTGTACTTGACCTTAGCTTTGTCACGATGATTGTATTAAGCTATTTACCATTATACGAAGCGATTAATGCATTGACTGCTGGACAAAAAACAAAACAATAATTTGAGAGAACATATTTTGCGCCTTTCTATGGGCCTCTCGGAGTCATCTTTAGTTACCTGTAAGATATGTTAATACACTCCGTCGTATTCGAACCAATGACAACATAGAATATTTTATTAAAATCGATTAGAGGCAACGACCTCATAACATTGCATACATGTAATTATAAGTATAAATAATTGCATATTATATTTGTAAAATACCCTGTAGAAAGTAATGTTCATTGGCGAGTCTCAAGTAATTTTGCACTCCACAATCAAGTTGCAGTCGCTTTTAGAAATCAAACAATAGCTGTTACTGTGTTTCTAATATCGTAGGCTGTACGTACATAATAAGTTTGTGATACCACCGATTATGTGGTTGAACGAGCAACTATTATTTCTAGCTCTATAGACTTGTTGTTATTCTTATATAAAGACATAATTTAATGTTTTTTTTTTTTTTTTTATGATCCATAAAACATTTATTTTATAAAATTAACGATTATCGGTGAAACTTTTCGGGGACACTCGAAGGGTGTTTAAAACCATAAAGTATTTAAACGATTGTGACCGTGTACCCTTTACCGTGTTACACTAAATTATAAGATTAGGGTTGAAACGAGGTAAAAAAGTTATTGCTCTCTTTATTTGATGCAGCAGAAAGGCGTGAAAATTATATCACATGAGCACACTATAATAATATCCTAGACATCTCATTTAACACATAAAGACATATGCTCTGTTCGTTATGTTTTCAGTAAAACGACATGCATTGTTTAACAAACGCAGTAATTGAACCGAATAACTCTATTGCTCAGAGTTATTATTGTTGTTACACTTTTGAATCACATAAAAATTTAATATGAGATTTTTTTTACTGACTGTTGAACTATACGTAGATCATCACCGTCATCGAAATACTTTTTCAAATCGTCCTATGTCAACGATTTTACACAATATATATTTTTTTATTTCTAGTAAACATTCATACATAAAAAAAAGGATTGATCTTCTTAGAAAATAACCGTCACTGCATATGTATAATTTTATAATTCGTCAAAACTTACTGGGAATCAGAATTTATACAATTTATTATTTGCTATCTATTCCATCAGCTATTGTTACTGTGTTGTTGAACTTAATTGTAAAGTGTGGCAATGGGAATCAATAGATTGATAACGTAGATATCCAATTATTTTTTGAACGATATGAGTTAATGGGATTTTTTAACGGTGTTTTAAGTGTTTTTATATAAACTTACGCTTGGATTACACGGATCCCCGAGTAATCGAAAAAAACTCATAGATAAGGATACTCTCAAATAATTTTCACTAGTTAAGTTTTTTATATCGGCCGATTTACAGCTGTCACACTTACACGCGGTCTATGAATACAATGTTGTTAACCCCGCTAACGTAAATATAACATGAGAGAGTGCCTATGTTAAGAAAAAAATTAATAGCAAAGAATAGTATATAATCGTTGGTGGTGGCGTAGGAATCCGGAAGGGGATGGTGGACGTTCAACAGTTTCTTTTTTTTTTTGCGGCTAAACAATGGGCTTATAAAATACCCCGACAGCATTATCATTTTCGACAACGAGCGGCGGCCACCGATGTCCTGCTGTTCTCAGGGCAAATAAACTTACGTGTGTGTGTGTGTATTATAATATCAAATAAAAGGCCGCGTAGCGTTTTTTAATTGTAACGAATGGCCAATAACGGTCTTGGGGTGTTGTCGTTCCCTGCACAATATGCGTGTAATTCGTCAACGTAACCGTGTACTCATGGATTTCTTTTATTTAAAGTTTTTTTATTGTACTCTATGCAATCCGCTAGATTAGCATATTCGTCCTTATTATTATGATTGCACCTGACCCCTCCCCGAGCGGCTGAGACGTTTCTGCGTACATTGTATACATGTCCTGCAACGAGAATATGCTCATTTTCTGTCTCCGTTAGTCTGCGTATTGCCAACGACAGCCCCTTCTACTATACATAAAAGCGCATGGTCGTCACCCTCGGCTGCAGGAAAATAAGTCCCGAAGAAGACACACAACAAAACTTCCTATACAAATACTACCCCGAATGCAAATTAAGTCCGTTAACCTCGACGCAGCCGCAGGAAAATCCGTTTAAAGGACGATAAAGAGGTTCTGACCTCTGCTGGGCTCAAAATCATTTGTCAAACCAATCTTGTCTTTTGACACGCACTGTTTATGTCCCAAATGTGACTCGAGTAAACGACGACGGAAACGAGTTAATCCGGTCCATTTGCGGGACGATGATGGTACACACAGATTAGGTCGCGTGTGATTGATTGTGATTGTTGTTAATTGTTTACAATCCGTTAGTCGGACTGACAGTGTGAGTTATCTTTCCCATGCGTAAAGGTCGAATATATTGATCTGTTAAAATTTAAAAAAAAAAAACGACGGTTGGAAACTTCCAAACGGTCAATCGCCTTTCAAGAGAACGGTTACGTCGACTTGTTCATCCGCCCCCGTTATGTTAATTGGTGGTTTTTCTCGAACTACCACAATAAAAGCGAGCCGGTACAGTCAAACAAACGGCATAACAAGACATGTCTGTTCGATTTAATCATTGTTCTCATCGTGGTAAAACATATCACGTATACATTTGTCGCGGGGGATGTTTTCGACGCTTATTAGTATGTACCCTGCAAAATGTTGTTTGGCAAGAAAGAATGTTGAAAAAGAAATCGTTAAAAAAATTCGCTTATGTATGTACATATGTACATTTGTATTTGATCAAAAAAAGGCGGTGCAAAGAAATCGGTAAAAAATAACCGTTGTAACAATAAAGTACACGAATAATTACCAACAAAATAAAAAAGAGGGTGTCTAGACGATAGTGGTAGCCACCGCTACTGTTGCGTGTTATGCAAAATTTCCACCCCCTCGGCGCGACGGCGGCGGCTGAGAAAAAAAATCTCAGACGACTCTACCCTTATTTGCGCGTATTGTTTGAGTGTTTATTACCATATTTATTGACCGTAGGTCAGCCGAAACGGCATCCGAAAGAAAATGCATCAGATTCAAACCGGTGTGTACCGGGTAGGGTGTTGCCGCGCGCGAAGAAAGTGTTTGTACACATTATTGTAGAGATTTGTTCTGCTCAAACCGGTCTCGCGCGAGTGCTCTCCTCCGGAATCTATTCAGCTTCTCGTTTTCCTCTCATTGTAGACCCTTATCCGTCTTTTCTTCTGTGCGTTTAGCGTGGTCGCCGAGGGGTTCATTCACCGCCGGGGTGGCTAGACGTCTGGGACGGTGGCAGAGATCATGACGGCACAGGATCCACGAGCAGCGGCAGCGCGACGACGAAGTGTCTGCCTCTATGTGACGGTTCCGCGGCAGCTGCAACTATAGGTAATGCATTTTACCTATTGTTGTTGACGAGTTTTGCGCACCCAAAGATCCCTTTTGCCGCATCACCTGGCCCGGTCCCAACCACTCGTTTCCTACGTGACTCTTATCGTAGACACAAGCAATTTCCGATAGCTTTTTTAAAAAACGATTCTCCATGTCCAATATTTTATTTTTAACTCTTTATAGTTGGTACAAAAATATATTTAACCGTAATTTAGTAACCCTTTTCCTCCATTGCAATCTTCATCAGTTTAAAAGCTATAAAATTTTATTATTTCTGGGTACCCGACAATCACAATAGAATTATAACTTCTTTTACGTACAATTTATTGCTACTTTCGTCGAGTTATATTTTATAGCGAGTAACTCAATTTACGTTTGGGGTCATTATACTAGTTAAGCATCGGCTTTTTTAAATTTGATTCAAAATCTATACACTCAAGTTGTTTGTTTGGAAACCAAATGTATACCTATTCGAACTTTTAACATTTAAAGAGATCAATTAAAAGATAAACCGAGTGGAACCTCTTACAAGAATAATTCTATCAGTCGTTAAGCCGAATGAGTTTTCTGAATAAGTCTCAGAAATGCGTTAAATTAAACGAATTTTTCTCGAATCGTTGACCTATTATACAATTTATTAAAAAAAATCTTCATTGCCTCGTACAAAAGTAATACTGGTTTCACAATTCGTTGTCGAGCACTTCAAATGAGAGCCCTGGCCTGAACCTCCCCGTTTCGACTTATTGGTTATTGGCACTCGAGACTAATGAACAGCCACCGCGGGACACTCCAATAACTTCCAACTGTGCGAACAAACGAATATAATAATGCAAATACAATTCTGGCCGTAATATAATGCGCGATATTAAACAACTTGCGGTTTGCATCGATAACCGAATTCCTTTACCGCAACGCAGTCTTTATCGCGAGTCTCATACAACTTCGATTCAATAGTCACCGGGTGTCCACGTGCATACAAATTTCAGTTACCGCACTATTGTGATTTCTTTAAACGAATCCGTTATTTTAATGTCTATGCGGTGCCCGGATGCTGTAGACATTTCATTTTACATTATGAATCATACAACTTTTAAGAATCTTTGCCTCGTTTGTAAACTTTTTATAATAATAATTTCATGTGGCAACGTTTTCTCGCGCATGAATGTATCATGAATTATCATTAATGTCGTTTGGTTTTGCATTTACCTTAAAACTTAATGAGCCGAATAGGTGATATTAGTAATACTTTGTTCAATTAACCCGCTTTCCTGTGCACGCTTTGGCTCAGCATAACATTTAATCGTTGTTGAGCAACTAAAAACCCATAAAAAACCAGTCAGCCCCTAACGAGGATTCCACATTTAAATATAATAGTAATTATACTCTGTCGTTTCCCTCGGCTTTCTTCGTGAAAAACTTAATCATTTATCCACACTGACAGGGGGTAGAAAGGTGTAGGTACCAATTTTTTTCGTACCCTTTTTTTCGATTTATCCCGAGGTACGTTTTTTCTTGTCCCCAATGGATTCTCGTGTAGAAAAAAAATACTAGTCAAACAATATCTGGTAATTTCACATTCGCATGGGGTCTCTTCTTTTGTTGGGGAAGAAAAAACAAAAATCTTAATTCTAATTAGAAAAAAAAACACGGCAGAGAAAAACCTTGAGCTGAATGGGCAACTATATTTTTTTCCCTTTTTTAAACGACTTTTATCCGCTCAAAGGATAATTGTCGATATCCGTTATTTCATTCTAGTAACGCCTCGTGTTTCTTTCTCTCGCAAACATAACTAGTTTTGACTTTATTGTGGCCAACGCCGCGCCATTGCAGTTAATTTTAGTCCTATTCAAAATAGGTATGTTCGTTATGGATTTTTTTTTAATGATTCTTTGGAAAAAAAAAACAAATAATACTGAATGGTTAAAAAAAGAAAACATGGCCAGTTTGTTCTTCGAGAAACTCAACGGACCTAATATTGAAAAAAAAGTGAATTAGTTATTTCACCAACTGTGAACGACATTTGGTGAATTCGTTATACTTTAAGACGTAAAAAGAGTACGTTGAATATCATTAAAAAACACTAGTACGCGTGTGCATATTTGATGTTGTCTTTACATTTACTGTCGTGTGTATGTGTTTGTAATGCCTATGAACCATGAAGACACACGCGCTTGCTCCTCCGAAGTAAACAATTAACGTATGGAAAGAGATAAAACCATCTGTTGGACAAAATGTAGTCCACCGTGAAACTTCACACTCTGTAGACCTATCGGTGGCGTGCCGCTTGTTTGTACACGTTTTAGTAGCTTTTTTGATGTTTTCCTAGACGCTGCGACTTCGCTGCAAGTATAAACAAACGCACAGTTTTACCCATTTACTGTAACTGTCAGGTACTAAAAAAATGTACATGTCATTCACACCATGACCCTCGTCGGACGTGCCGTTGTTTTTTAATCAGCTATTCTCGCGTATATTACTCTTTGTTTTACGATTGTGTGTTTTCAAAGTGTATTTTATTAATTGCTCCGGTACCAAAATAGCCTCCCCTCACTGCTGCCGGTCGTTACTATTAAAAACCCTCCTCGAGATAATAGTTCGACGACCGAGAACAGCAGTTGTGCCGTTTCTGTATTAGGCTCAACAAGTCCCTCTAGGTATAGAAATATAATAATAATAATGAATAAGACCGCGTTGTCTGGCGTCTGTGGTGGTGGTGTTCGTAGTAATAATTGTTACGGTCTCTCAGACGAAAGATAATAATAATAATAGTGATGTGCTCGGCGAAGAACAACGATGTCCGCCGGTAAAGTGTTGACGACGGGGTTAGCGTTCGCCGTTTACGGTGTGCAGCTGACGGTAATTTGCTGTACAACAGGTTGGCCGGCCGGTGCTTGCATTAGTCACGTTTGTATGCTAGGAATTGCCTCGTAAAATGATCACTATCGCCGTCGGTTACTGGCTTAGGGGGTGTACCACATTTCGGACGGCGTATACACGGCGTTAATTCAAATTTGCAGTGGCGTATTAATGGCGAAAAAATATATCTGGTGCTCGAGCTGTCCCAATAGTTTCATTAATGTCCGCGATCGCGATCGACTGCAACAATACGAGTGCTGTCGCATTGGCTCCTCGAACGTCCTGTCCAAAGCTGTAGTGCTCTCGGCCCCCCTAACGCGCGCACGAGGAGGTTAAGTAAGAACTGCCGTCTNGCTTAGGGGGTGTACCACATTTCGGACGGCGTATACACGGCGTTAATTCAAATTTGCAGTGGCGCATTAATGGCGAAAAAATATATCTGGCGCTCGAGCTGTCCCAATAGTTTCATTAATGTCCGCGATCGACTGCAACAATACGAGTGCTGTCGCATTGCCTCCTCGAACGTCCTGTCCAAAGCTGTAGTGCTCTCGGCCCCCCTAACGCGCGCACGAGGAGGTTAAGTAAGAACTGCCGTCTTACCCAACGCTGCATAGGATGACATCGCAATTTTTTCCTCCACGGCTATTACAATAATAATAATCGTAATGAAATCGAATCAGCTGTCCGGCCAATCGGAACTAAACGGTTTTTATTGCTCATCGACTCGCATTTTCCGTTTTATCGGCGGATCTTTACGATCGGATTTGCTCCTCCGGAATCACGACGCGCACAGTCGATAATACGACAAATGACGAATCGTTCGACGAAGAGAATAGAATTAATATTGATTCCGTTACAAGGGAACTTTGCAGATAACGTCGTAAAACCGTTTGCCTGTCCTGGCAATCGGAATTCCGTCGACGGTTTATGGATCGCTTTATTGTAGTTAACCCCGTTGTGTCAACAGTAAAATATAGCCGACAAACGACTAGAGAAGCGGTTCGATAAATTATATTGTTATAGACTTTTGTACGGCATAAACTGTGCAAAGGTTTTTCGTATCTAAACACATATCGATGCCGATCGAGCACCGCCGTCCGTTAATTTTTACGGTAATCACTACAATGTCGCTCTAGTTTTGGAGAGGATTTCAACCCTTTCCAAATGTTTGGGTCTGGTACTCGAATAGACCCTAAAACATTGTATAAGGTTTCGGTGAGATTAAAATCGGTTACCGTCGTTCTTTGACCCTGACGGTAAACGGTCGCCGCCCGACAGATTGGCTTCCACAGTAGACTCTAAGAAATCTCGTACGTTTCCCTGCCCTTGTCTCGCGAGGATATGGCTCGTGGCGTTACCCTTCGATTCTTACACCGCCATCGGACAACAATGGGCACATTATACGCCGCCACCGCGTTGGGAGGACTTGCGTTCTCAAATATATGTAATAAACATCTGCTTCTTAGGTTTTTTTGTCACCGTTTTCAAAAAAAAAAAAATCACAATTTTCATTATTTTTTCGGAGCCTTCGAAATCTCCCCCAAAAACGGTCTGCGCCTATTTGAATGCCAGGTGTTTAACCGAGTTTATAACAAATGTGCACACCTATACCGATACAATTATTATTACAATATTATTACGTTTATCGCGTTGCTACGGCATTTTCGCCGTTACAGCTCTAACTTCCTGGTTCCGGCCAAAAAAAATCGGGATAAGCATCTCGACCGTGTACGTGCCCCCTCGCACCAAAATCCGTTGGCGACTCATTTGTACAACTTTGCATCTGGCCGCTACGGGTGGCCAAACATGGCGATTATTTATCGGAGTTATTTTATGGCGATTTCGTTGTAAACAAATTTACATAAAATGGATTTTAATATTGTCGAAACGATGTTGCAAAATGATGTTTTTTTTTACGTGTCATCCACGAGCATAAAGGTTATCAAAAGGCGAGTGTGCCCGTGGGAAAATGTGAGGACATCTCAGTCATCATTGCACCGCAGTGTACGTAAAATACTCGAGGAAAGGGACGTGACAACGCACAAACCCTTCGGTGTGAAGTACAAAGGCATCTTCAACAGGTATACGCTCTAACCAAATTGGTTCGATTCACATGGTATTGCGTTCAAACCAGACGGGAAAATACATCTTAGTCATCGCGTGGGATGTTTTTGCGCAATTGTCGTCTGCCGTCGCAAAGCTGTCAAGTTCGTGTCAACAACTCAGTTTGGCAATAATATTGAATCTTTGCTCCTCTCCGTTGGCCTGCGCTAATTTAATTGTTTATTCGCTACGGTTTTTTTTTCATTTAGTACAATAAAATCTTTTCCGATCTGACCGGGATTTGGATTTTCGTGACAATAAAAAATGCACGTGGTCGCCATTGGACAATGAAAACGCAATTTGGACGCTTCGCGTCATTTGTGGCATTTTTTCACGTGAATAAGAAATGCACCTGATGTGTTCTGTACATTACTGTAAGCGTACACACATTCTGTCATTGTGTGCTTACGTTGTATTTCGCGTGCAAACCTCAGTGTTGCATTGAAAAAAAGGATGGGAACGTAAAGACTATTTACTACGCTGTACCTTTACGTTTGGTCGTAGTACGCGATAGTAGTGTAGTAGTGAGAAATGTATCCTTCACATGCAACCGCCCAACAGATACAACAGAGCCATGAACATTCCGTTGATCCGAATTGGGTTTTACACCTGCTCCGGTTAAAATACACCACCACATTGACCAATACGACTACCACGTGGGCCAATGACCACTTCTATCACTGGGAATATTACCATTCGACATTTTCGGGGGTCAAACACACTAATTAAGTAGAAAGTAATTAAAAAAAAATTAGCTGAACGTGAAAAAAACACTAAACTTAGGAAGTTAAAAAACTAGAATAACTTTTTATAACTACCACGTGACAATAAAATTATTCCATGTATAAGTAATTGGAATTACAAAGGAAGTGTATAAAATATCGTTTAAAAAACTACCACTTATCTTGCTTTAGAACTCGTTTTAAATGTATGTCCGACCCCTTTAATTATATGTAAAAAATAATACAAATAATTTATCACCGAGACATTTCCGAAAATTTTACAAACTTATATAATTGAATTGATGAATATAACATAATATTATAATAAAATTTCATCCGAACCAATCACTGTGTTGTCATCAGAATCCAAGACGTCTTGTAAAGCGTCGAGTTTCTGTTTCTATCTTTTTATATTTATATTGTATGCAAATAAAACAAACCCCTCGTATTATAGAAACAACCGCTTACTTTTATACGATGTAATTTGATTACATGTCTTTACTACCGATATAATAATAATTATTATTCTTAAGCACATTTAACCATGTAAAAGGTTCTTTTGAAACTGGACGCCTTTGAATGTACTAACATATAACTGATAGTATTTTTAACGACATCTCCGAATTCTGTCACATAAATCATATACGGAAACTATCGATACCATTTTTTAGTATTTCAAATGTTATAGAAGTCTTTGACCTGAAAAAAAAAAATGTTATTGGTTTACTTAGTGCACGACTACACCAGTACGAAAATATGCTCAATATTATGATTTATCGGTGTAGGGCTCCCGTATAAGATTAATTAGGTGTCTGACGTGTTTTTTTTTATTGTAAATGTGGTGTGTTCTGCTTCTCCACAGTAATATACAGAATTATTTTAACGTTATTCAATTGCAGTATGTCAGTGTTATAACAATTATTTTTTTGTCCACAGAACCCGAGTTCATAACGAAAAAGCCCTCGGTGATGGCGGCGTCGTGTATGCTATCGGCTATTCGCGGTATTGACCCGGTGACTGCAGCCGAAGTGGCCGCCGAACTGTGTGGCCTGTTGGAGTGTTCAACGACCGAGGTGGACGAACACGTGTCCCTGATCGACGCTCTCGTGGCCAGCACAACGGCCGCGGCCTTGACGCCAGAAAAATCTGAAAATAACAACCCGGCCATGGCAGCCGAACCACCTCTTAAAAAACCCTATCACAGTATGGACGATTGCTTGCACGGCGGTCTATGACCGTCTTCTGTCGACGTTTGAACAAAAATATAAATATTGTTTTTATTATTACTTTATATTGTATTAGCTTAACTCTTTTTGACGAAGAGACTTAATAAAGAAACGCACATACATAGAACAGTGTTAGAACTACATAATATGTATTATACGACAACTTTATGTAAAGAACTGATTTCACATAATGTTGTTACACTTTCGTAAAGCGTCTAACATAATTCTACCTCATAAGTATGTTTATTTTTCTTTTTTTATCCATTTACTTGTTTATTCTTTAATTTATTGTTTTTTAAGCGTTTTATTTTTTTGGTCTTGCTTTTTTATTTCGTGTATTCAAAATATTAATCATAGGTCTATTGCAAGATATAATATTATTTGTAAATCTCACCAGTTGTATTTAAATAATTAGTTTGATAGTGTAATTTAGGCGTATGTATTAATGATGTTATTATTATTATTACTGAACGAAATATGTGATAAATAATTTAAGACATTTTCTTAGAAATTAGAATATTAATAATTTTCTTTTGTTAATAGCGTTAAAAGTTTTTCGGCCTATCGTTCATTCCGTTTAACTATTATTATTTGAGTATGATCTCCTTTAAACTATTGATACGGAAAGCGTTAAAGTTTATTAAGGTACCCGTGTAAATATGTTAGCAAAAAAAATGAAAATTACTTTACATTATTGAATTACTTACAGGGGAGAACATAAATTCACCTTCTAAGTAACAAAATAAAAACATTTATATATATACATTATATAATTTAATTGTAATTCTTACATATTAATGTAGTAGAATTTTTAATAGATCTCTATAGAACGTGGGATTTTGATAAGATTAATTTTATTATAGATTTTATTTATCGAACTTTTGAGTAATTATCAAACAAAGTATAAATCAAATAGCAAATTTGTATGTGTAAAAAATGTTTTAATAAGTAATAAAGATCTCCAAAACGCGTAGGAAAAGTGTACAGGTAAAATTTGAATTTAAAACAAATTAGTGTTATTTATTTATGTTTAACTTTTTTTGTATTAATTAAATTTTACGGCAAACTTTGGAATCAACCAAAATCTTTCTTATAGTCGGTTTTTATATTAACGATTTTATTACCTTAAATAAATTTAATACAGCGGAACAAGTATGTTACCTTAATTTGTATGAGTTGTTTTGTTTTTCTCGTTGTAAAAAATTGTAAAGCAAATTTATCGACCCACGAACTGTACTCCTATAATATTATTTATTGAGTTTAAATGTTATCTTGGAATTGTTACTTTACGATTCATTATTAAGGTTTAATTATTATTATGTTTTAATTAAGGTGTACAAAATTCATTTTGCCAGTTAATTTCAAAAATCGTGTTATGTTAAAAATTCCGTTAAAAGACTTGTCTTTTGTATTTATTATTTTTAGTTTAATGTTATTTTTATTATTATATGTATTTGTCAATATTATTAGTTTATGGTAATTTTCACGGGCCTGCGCCAACATCAAAAGTGGTTTAAAGGTCCGGTACAGCTACAAACCAAATCATTTCGCCCCAAAATATATCATCTACATAACTGTTGTAATATTATATTTCTTCCCCTTTAGTCCTTTTTCTTTATAATTTGTACTTTATATTAAATATTGATGTTCATATCATTGTAATTATTATTTGCTATAGATATAGTAATTATATTTTTTCTTGTATATTATAAAAAAATATATAACAATAAAGATGCAAAAAGTAAAGTTCAGATACCATTAGATGTTTTTTTTTTATTAATTTTCTTTTTAAACTCTAAATCATTACTGCTGACTTCACTGGCTGATAAAAATCATTATGTTATAGTATTATTGGATTATCTATGACTACTTCTATCATCAACATAAATTAGTTATTTCTTATCACCTATCTCATAATGTGTGGAAGATATTTTATTCATACGTATTTTCTATGTTTACTGAGTATACATGTTATTTTAATTATTTTATTTCTTACTTGGCCATATGATCATAAAGCGTAGACGT
The DNA here is from genome assembly GCF_025091365.1 of Daktulosphaira vitifoliae. Lineage (NCBI taxonomy): Eukaryota > Metazoa > Arthropoda > Insecta > Hemiptera > Phylloxeridae > Daktulosphaira > Daktulosphaira vitifoliae. The sequence continues at coordinate 63,376,986 of NW_026099572.1, read as the reverse complement.
ATTTTTTTGATGTACTCATTTGTTCGCAATTTTTTAAAAAAAGTTGTGAAGAGCATAATAGAATGAATTAGTAAAGTCACAAAAATTAAATCTAATAGCAATTTTTCCACTAACTTTACAACTTCATTGATGCTTCGTAAATATTTAAAAAATTTGGTACGACTTAAGTAGGATACTTAAGTCGTACCAAATGTTCTCTGCAATTTTGGAGTTAACACAAAAATGCATTTCCAGAACTTTATAAACTCCAACTCAAATATTTAAGTATTCCTGCGAATTTTATTCCTTTAAAACGCGTATTCCCAAAAACTGGGCAGTTGACAATTGACTGCTAAACAACAAGGTTTCACCCTAATAGTTTAGATCATATAATTTTTTTATATAGTAATTCAATTTTAATGAACTAATTTAAGTCAATGCTAATAAAATTGCATTACCCAACCAAATGCATTTTAATGGTTGGGTAATAATTATAAAGAAATCGCTAGAAAAATAAATGTTGTTAATAAATGCTATTTTGTTTGAATAGAGATCTTAAAATCAAAACTTGTGTCAATAAAAACTAAATTGATATTATATAAGGTCATGACTTGTCGGATAGCACTATATGCAAGTGAAACTACAAAAACCAATGAACAAAAAATTTCAGTATTTGAAAGAAAAATATGATTGAAATTAGATTCTAAAAAAAATTTAAATACTGGAGAATTCAAGAATAAACTAATCAAGAAGTAAGAGAAATGTTCAGACAGGTTAATATAATTGCCGTAATAAAAAGTAAAAGATTAAGTTAGAGAGAACGTGGACAAATAATCAATGAGGTCACTCAATAAATACCCAAAATGAAAAAGACCACTAGGTCGACCAAAACGGAAAAGAGTAGATGAGCTCAAAAAGTTTTAGACTTATCAGAAATAAATAATGAAGAGGTGTTGGCTGCTAAAAGGGACAGGCGAAGAAATATGGTGGTTGCGACAAAGAGCCTAAATAGTCTATATTATGCCGAAAAAAATACTTTTTGAATGTAACGATGATATGAGTTAAACATAAAATTATTTTATAAAAATATTTTTATTTTTATTAAAATTTGATAACATAATAATTCATTACATAATTTTGTTGAATATTCCCATAATGAGTATAACAATCGGTTAGGGATCAAATTTGTATAAACCCTATAATTATGATCTGAAGGGTCGTCACAATAATGATCCGTCACACGAAAAGAACATTCGACCTAAAAGTATTTTCACATCAATACAATATTATACATTTCATTTTTGTAGTCGTTATTACACAGTAGGTTTTTTATCCAATAATCTATAAATAATTAGATACCTAATAGAAGTATTACAAAAAAAATTTGTCACAACCGAATTCCATTACAACCTGTTATTATTCATTGTAACTATCAAATTTACTAACACGTATTCACGATATACTACCAGCACACGAGTAGAAATATTAATTGTCTGTTCAGTAATTTTAACCCTAAAAAAGTTCGTCAATGTCCGGTTCTCAGGCAACCCCAATTATCCAATACGTTACTTTAATTCATTCATACTTTCCACGTGATTATTTTTAGTAGACTTCGTCAACTTTCTTTCTTTAATTAAATATTAATATTAATTTTCAAATAAAGTTAGAAAAATTTGTTTACAAATATTGCAAGAGAAGTTATTTGAAAATAAGAATATTATTACAAGTTAAATATTATTCATAATAAAAAATAAAATAAATTTTTAGTAAAAATTTATTTAATGGAAGAACTATAGCTATTTTAAAGATCATACAATTTGAAAACATCATATTTAAATTTTAACTATAAAGGTATAGATTATATAATAGTATTATTTTTTTTTACAGAATAATTATTACTGAAATGAAAGAACATCATTTTGTAATTTGGTATTTTTTTTTTTATTGTTAATATCAATATTTAACCTTTCTACTTATATAATTAGAAATAAAAAAATTTTAAGTTTACAACATTTAGTATGAATATACAACAGTATTATTAAATAACTTCAATTAAAATTAATAGGAAATGATAAATAACATGGGTTATTATAATAAATTGTAAAGTTTTGTTTGTATTAAATTGTTATTTACAACTTCATAAAATTTTAGTACATTAGAAACATATGTTAAAATTGTTTAGACAAAAATTGTGGTTGAGATACACATTCAGAGCTGATACACTTCTTGTTTACGACCATTGTCAAAGGCAAATTTACTCTAATGCTAGGATATGCATATGTCTAAAAAAAAATTTTTATTTATTTTTTTGAGTAAAATTGTATCATATTTATACAGAATATGTTTAAAAACTACCTTTAAGATAAAATATAAGAAAAAACATAGTACCTGGCCTTTAAATAATGCTTCAATTTGACACATAAATGGTTCTGGAATAGCCACAGAATCACCAATAATTGGACCTTTACCTTGAGCTAAATTATACACAGACACTACAATACATGAAAGATCTTTATCAACCAAACAAAATGTACTAAAAATGAATTTTCAAATATTTTAGTATACAATAACAATTAATTTTATTATTTTAAAGTAGCAAATCCAGTGGGAAGGTTCAAGATCCACGACTTCTTTGGGCTATCATTGTTTTTTTAAAAATAGTACTTTGAATGATAAAAAAAAAAAATTTTGACATCTTAAAACTTTTTACAGCCTAGTAAAAATTCTGGATCCACCCCTTTTTTTAAAAATGCTTTATTACTTACTAGGGTACAGGTTCTTGATTATACACAACACATACTACTCTCCCACAAACTACTTTATCTGTATTTAAACCTAATTCAAGTTGTAATATTGGGCAAAGTTTCAATACCACTTGTCCTTTTGTTGAATTTATTTTATCTTTGTATAAACCTAGACAATTCTCATCTAAAGACTAATATTATACAAAAAGTTATATTAATTTATGATAAAAAATATTATTTAATTTAATATAAATATATTTTAGTACATTAGTCATTTGTTGAAGTCTTTTATTTTTCATTTGACCTTTGCGTTGATACAATGTTTGAGTAGATTTTAAATATTTAATGAGATCTTCTAATGTGTCTTTAGCAGTTGTCCACATTGGATCTAACAGTGAGGCTTTTTCAAAACTAATTAATGCTTCTGTGTAAATTTCTGCATATTTTAAAGCCTAGATTAAATAATTATAAAATAAGTTCATAGAAAAAACAATACTATTAAAAGTGATATCGTGATAACTTACAACACCTCTATTAAAGTGGAGATCAGCATTTTGAGCTGCTGCAGGATCTTGAAGCTATAAAATATAGAATATATTCAATTAATACACCATAAAATGAGAATATAATCATATCAAATTTTTTTAAATCTATTTTATTAAACAACATTATTCTTTTAGTTAATCATAGTTTTTGTGTAACAAATGACTTCTAGTTAATTTTACTTTTCATTTTTAAAATAATTATTTTAAGTTGAAATAATCAATTAACTTCTTTTCATCATTACTTTTTAACATTATTTAAGCATTATTATTAAATTAGAAAATTTTATTTTATATAAGTACAAGAACTTTATACACACTATCAATAAATAACATTTTTATGTAAATATGGTTATTTTTAAAATATAATAATAAAATCATTTTCTGTAATAGCAATATTACAATTTTTCTTAATAGAATATTATTATGACCTATTGAGTAAATTTAAAAGAATCGCACCAATTTTATATTAATAGTGAATAAATGTAAACAATGATTTTACTGCTTTTTCAAAAGAGTTTATTGATTGCCTCAAAATTTTATCTTCTTGCTTTCTAAAAAATAAGGATAGATAAGCATTTCCAAGTATAGTCCATGATTCACCATCTGATGAGTCTAATTCAACAGCTTCTTTTGCATATTCAATTCCAAGTTCTAAACTTTCTTTAACATTTGTATTGTTCAATAATTGTGATTCTCTCATTATAATGGATAAGTTTCTTAAAATAACTTTACTTTTTCCCTGTTTAAATAATGATGAATAAATACTGTCATGTTTATATTTTTATATAAAATGTTCACATACATGTTTTAATGAAGCTAAAAAACAATATTTGGCCTCAGAAAATTTTTTTAAATGTACTAAGCATTCACCAAGAGAATTCCAAGCATCAAGATGGGCAGGATTAAGTTTTACCGCTTTAGACAATGCATTAACACATTCTTCATCAACTGGATGTACAATACTACCAGTTTTTCCTAATAAAAAGTAATATTGTGCCTTATTTTCGGAAATAGCTTGATCTATAAACATATAAAAAAATTATTTATAAAAAAAAAAGCAAGCTATATTTAATTTTAATATTAAAGAAACCTTTTAACACTAAATAATAATTAATTACCTTCTTTTTCCTTCATCAACTTAATTACTTGTTGAATTTTTTCTTTTAACAATTCAGAAGAGAATTTCTCTGAGTTATTTTCCAAAGTTTGTTTATTGAATTTGTATAGTTCTTCAACATTAGCCTTTTAAAATTTATATTTTGTAATCTTCATTTATGTTATTATAATATACACGAGTGAATATCTTTTTACCTGAAGAAAATTTAGTATAGGGGTATTGGAAGAATTAGAGAGTTCATTGTGTTCTGTGATTGATAGGTCTTTAATCTGTTTAACAGCGTCCTGAATACTTTGATCAGACTCATCTTTGCCACTCACTATGTCCTTAATTTTGCTCATTTTAAATTCAAAGCTTGAAATTATTTAGACTAAATATAAAAATACCAAGTTACTATAAGAATTAAATTTGATAACAGTCGAATAATAATCATATCTAAAATTTACAAAATAAATAATATCACTTAAAACTAGTATCTAACTAGGAAGAAAACTTTTGATTGAACTTACGCTAATTATAAAAAGCTACCCGTAACTTTTTTCTTGTTATAACATTTTCAATCAAGTACAAATATTTTCTTGAATTATTTAAAAAGAAATGCTTATTTAAAGAATAATATTAAATAATATTTACGATAAAAGTTGTTTCTAACAAATAAATAATTATTGTTATCCATTTCACCAACTTACGTCATTTAACTTATTTTATAATAAATGAAAAATTTTTAGTACTACAATATCTAATATACTTGTAAGCTATTCAGTACATACGTCTGATTTGATTATTAAAAATTATATAAAATAATTCGTAATTATTAAAAGCAATATGAATTAAAAATTTACACTCAACTTTTCTTTATATTAATTGCCAAATTTTGGTAGTTTTTATTATACAATAATATTATTTTACGATTTTTATCACTATTTATTAGTGATATACTGCAATTTTGATAACCATGTTTATGTCCAATGTAGATAGACATCTGATTGAAAAATTTAATTTCAGATATCATTAACCAACTGTACGGAGTATTGATATCAAAATTTCTAAAAAGCAAGTTATGAATGCACTAAAATGCAATCTCTATTTAGCAAAACTAGAATTTATTTATGTTTATCATGTTAATTGGACAAGTAAATAGTTTTTATAATGTAACAATTAATTCTGTAATTTCGGATTTCTATATTAAATTTTTAAAAGTAATTCACTGTTTTTTTTTTTCTGAATAATTTTATTTTCAACATATTTTTACAAAAATCATGCTATTACGCATCCATTTGATAACTAATTTTTTGCTAACGATAATCGGCTATTATGAATTACGTTTTATTTTTATTTTCAGCGGTCAAGCTATTTGACTTCAATACATTTTTTAAGTAAGTGTCTTAAAGTGAAAAATATCTAATTTTCTTTTATAATTTATGCTTTATCAATTGAATTTTTTTTAATTTTCCAATCCAAGTCATTAATTTTGTTAAACTTTATAGTGATTAAATTTTTGCAAACTTTAAGTGTTAAATTCTGTATTCAAATATTATACATATCCTATTATAAATTGAAATTAGCTATGTGTTGATCATTTGTAGGATTATGATTTGTAATTAGAGGGATACAGTAAAAAGAATGAAACAGTCTTTAATCAAAAGATGATAACTAAAACAAAAAAGAGAAAATAAATAATTTTTTTTTTATTTTAGTTTTGTCTAATTAACTTCACATAATGAAGTCAACTGCAAAGTCAGAATGTGATAAAAAATTCCAAGAAGATTTAGCACAAGCTCTTAACATGGAGACATTGGCTTTAGAAGAATTTCGTAATCGAAAAATACAATCTGAATCTTTGACAATTAACAGTAGTAAAACAATACAAAAATCCAAAATAACATCATTTCAGTCAATGTCAGGTATGTTTCAAATTATAAATATTGAACTTAGTAAAAAAAAAAAAAGAATCATTTATGTTTAGAAACTACCAATTACTGTAATGAATCATCTAGAGTAAGACCAAGACCAGGATCTTTTAATACAAGTAATATTTGGTGATATTTATGTTTTAAATAAATAATGTTAAGAATATTGTTTGTTAAATATAGTGAAATTTATGTTTTTATTAATTTAAATATTGTAGAAGAACCATTAGTACCACGGATAAAACCACCTCCTCGAAGAAATACTACTGTAGCTATCTCAAAAAGTAATACTAATGAATCAGTTAAAGACTTAGTTGTTCTGGAATCACCACCTTTAGATGATCTCATGAAAAATCTAGAGCCATTTGACTTTGTAGACAGGTAAATTGTCATAATTATACTATTAATTATTTATGATTATTACCTAAGATTGTTGGTTTTTAAAATGATGATTTATTTAAAATATTATTTTGGTTTGAGGTCGTATTTCAATATTTACCTTGCTTTTCTTTGAAACTAAATTCAATTCTGAAAACTAAAATTAGTTTGAACTCCTTTTCAAATTATAGTCCTCGATTTATTATTTTTCTGATTCATTAATTTCTTTATTTTTTATTCTTTTTAAGTAATTGCTTCTCATTCCTCATGTTCATACTTAATAAAAATGATGAAATATTGGACAGATATTTGAGAAACAGTTTGAGGTGAATTGAAATGCTGAAACCTTGCCATTTAATGAAATAGTAAAATTCTGATCTTTAAAATATGTTAACTATATAAAAATAAGTGATTTTAGCTGATAAAATTTCATTTTTATATTTTCTAAATATCATTGTACATCAGTGTTTATTTTACAGGAACAAAATTGCTTGCTCAATTGATAATTCAACATTCCAGAATTTCAATGATAATAACTTATTTAATAATTCAAATTTACATTATAGACAAAATATTGATAGTAAAACACAAATTCTTAAAAAAAATTTAGAAAAATTGTATCAAGATAATTTTAGTCCTATAAATTATTCTGTAGAAAAATCTAATGTTGGATATCAAATTCCTCAGCAATTGTCCCAACAAATATTGCCATCTAGTTGCTGGTCAACTGAAACATTGCAAAGCTTTTCCAGTAATAAAATTAGCACACAATCAGAGTTATTAATGTCTGGAATTAAAAGAAATGTTATTCCTGTTGTGACTAAAAAACAACACAATAATAACCTTATAGATTTAAATTTTTTTGATAGCCCAGAATATTGCAATAAGAGTTTTTCAAATGTCAGAACTAGTGTACTTGAAGCATTTGATCCATTATTATTTGATGGTGCTGGAACATACTCTCAGAATGATTCAGGTATTTTAAATTTTTTCTTAAATACGTATTAAAGTATTTAAAAACATAACTAAATATTTAGCAGATAAAAATGAATCATTTTATGCTACTTATGATCCATTTGATTATATGTATTCACCTTGTATATCATCACAATCATCAGATCCAATTTATGCTGCTGTAATAAAGACACCTGTTCATTCTCCACCACCTGTTCCTCCTAGAAGTTCAACAACACCTAAAGAATCAAAAGTAAGTAAAATATTTTTACATTTAAGGTAAATAATTTACTATTATAAAACAAAAATAAATTATTTTATTTTATTTTAAAGGTTTGTAAAAGTATAACTTATGAAAATATGGGATTAGTGAAACGATCATCTGTTCTTCATGACCCTGATGTTGTTGCATTTTATAATATGGTGAAACAAGTCAGAAGTATGTTAGCATTAGTAAATTGATAAAAAGTATTCAATTTATTATATTGTTTTATTTACAGAAAAATTTATTTACACTGATTCTAATACTAATACTGGAATAATTGTATGCTCAAAATTTGAAAACAATATACATGAAAATATCAGTACTAAATTCATTGTTAACTGTAAACCAATCAGGAATACTCCAATTATTTTCACTTGTGACGGTAATTTTAACTATTTACATAATATTTTAGTATTGTTAACTTCATATTTCATTTTTAAATGCTATGTATTATACATGTTCAAAAAATTCTCATGTTATAGATAAAAATATATAGAGTAATTTTTTGTAATGAAAAGCCTCTAATTTAATTAAAAAATAAAATAATATTGATAATTTTTGTTCTCTTAATTACCAACTTTTTTTAATTTATGAACCATAAAATATTTTAATATTCATGATAAATACTAAATTTTATTAATGTATTAAACTTAAATTTGAATATTTTCATTTTTATCTAAAGTAACTTTCCTCATTTTGTTTATATGTAATAATATGTCGTAACACATTTTAATTTTTAAAATATATGTGTGAAAATATTAAAGTAACTTTGATGCTAAATTAATTAATAAATATATGTTTTATGTCATAGTTGGAAGTAGTGTGGAACATGTTATATCACAAGTAATTTGTGAGTTAGATATTGAAAATATACAAATTAGTGATTATTTTTTGAAAGTGAAGAATTTCTGTGAATATATGTTACCAATAAATATGCCAGTTATCAACTTTGAATATGTTCATGAATGTATAAAGTTAGATGTAGATGTTGAATTATGTCTAGTTCACAAAGATGATATTTCACACACTTATGCTAGACAAGTAATTAAATTTTCTAATACTTTAGTTAATTTAATTTATAAGTATTATCTTATAGGCTCAAGATGATATGTGTGATAATGAATTAGGCTTAAATGACTTGTGCCCAAATGAAATTTCTCAACCAATAACACATGATACTCTTAAAATTCTTCTTGGTAACTTTTTTTTAAATTAAAATGAGATATGGTGTTCAAATATTTATTTTAAAACTTGATGTTTGTTTATAGATACACTTGATGGAGAAATTAATAAAATGAAGGAACATGCTACAGCTCTATTTAAGAAACAAATTTTTTCTCCATTGCAGCCAAATGGTGTTCAACAAGCAATTAAAGCACTTACAGCATTTTTAGGAAATATTGAACCATTAGACTTAACCCTAACTTTAAATAACTTTATTATGTCATGTAACGAAATTTCAAATATCACTCAGGTAATATCATATTTTAGACCCATAATAAATTTTATATATTCTCTAATATCTATATATATCTTTACAGCAAGATTTATATGGCAGAAGAACTGAAGTCGTGATGGATGATGGTGCAGATTATTCAGTTGTTAGATTAAAATTCAATGAATCAGAAAAAATTGATCATATTTCAGACTTGTGTTTGAAAATTAAAGAAAATGTGCAAACATTAATTGAAAATTATTGTAAAGCTTTTAAGGTTGATTTTCAATTGAATTTTACATCTTCTCAATTATCAGGTAAGAAATAGTTAACATTTTTATATTTCAAACTTCTATCAATTTACTGAGTGATAAAAAATAAGTTATTTTTTTAATTTTTTCGTTCTCTATTTTAAATAAATAACTGACAATAATAATTATTTGAATATATTTTTTTAGACCAGAAGATTTATAATCTTATAAATCCCTATTAACAATTTATACTAGTACACTTTTAAATTAAAATTATTTATATAAATTATATTATATAAAAGTATAGAGAAAATACAGTTATAGCCCATTATTTTTTGTATTCATTTTGTTTGATTCAATAGCCCTTTAGCAATAATATCAAGTAAAAAATCCATATGATGAACATTTTTTTAATTTTTAATTTCCGTTTTATCATTAAAAGAATAGGAAGGAATTTACAACTTCTTTTTTGCTCTCTTGAAAAATTTATAGAAATGGACTATTACCATTTTTTTCTCGGTATGATTTATATGCATAGTATGCAGATTAAATATTTTCATTTATTTTCTATGCCAATGATAAAATGTTAAATCTAGTTGTATATAGGCTGAATACAATATATTTAATTGAAAAATAAAATAATAATGATAATTTTCTTTATACTTTAGCTATATACTTTTCCCAATTTATCAAAAATAAATTATATTTTTTATACCTATATACCTAAATATAACGTAATAAATAATTAAGAAAATCAAATTTATTGTTAAAAATGACTGATTAATAGCAACTTTTGGACAAAAATTTATGAAATAATTAACATTTTAAAATATAAACTGGTAGTGAGACGTAGTTATTGTTATTTTTATCACTAGTCTTTTCTCAGCTGCATTCTTCATTTAATCTATAGAAATATAATTTAATATTTTAATAGAATTACAAATCTAAAAATTATCGCAATGAATTATTATTCGAATGTTAAGATATTTTTATGATTTATTTATTTATTATTAACTCTGTTACACAAAAAAATGAAAGTGATAATAAAGAGGAATATATAGCTACACCGCTTCACCTTATGTATGTTATCATTATTAAAAATGAAGTTGACATGTTATAAGGTATTAGGGATAATCATATAAAATATTTCATGATTAATAAATTGAGAAAAACATGTACTTAAATAAAATCTGACAAAATCTTAGTATAAATATTATTTTTTTAGGGATAAAACTTTCTTCTGAAATTTTAGATAATGTAGTTGTTTATATTAGTGGCTTACATAGATTATTTCCTTCTTGGAGTCATGATGAATATTTGATTGCTGGACAAATTTATCATGGAACTAGGCCAATTGTTTGTACAGCTCTTTCAAAAACTGTACTAGCTGAACATTCATTGTACAAGCGTGTTGTGTTTGATTCATGGTAAATATTATGCAATTTTAATATTTTAACTAATTTCTTTATTTTAATATATGTACAATTTTTTTTTATATAGGTTAGAATTTGAAAATATTAATGTGTGTCTTCTGCCTCGTGAATGTCGTTTAGTCTTAGTTGTGTATGGTAGAACATTTAATACAGAAGGTCAAGATGCTTCTGCTACTGTTTCTCAAACTGAACTTGGCTGGGCTTCTTTACAGTTTTTTAATGTTGAAGGGTATTTTTCATATTGTTATTTTTATTTATTTGTTATTGTAAATAATTTTAGATAATTTATAGTGAATTTGCTCAAGGCAAGCATTTACTATCACTTTGGCCTCCATGTGCAGACAAACGTCTTGGGCCAGCCCCACCTCCAGGCACACATCCTTACAGTCATTCACATCCAGTTCTTAGTAATGATTTTTTTTAATAAAATATAGTTTGATATTTTACATTCATTTATACATTTTAGGTGTTGAAGTACAAGAGTTTGATTCAAGAATAATATTTCCCTCTATTAATCGGGATTATAATCCAAACATAAATGATAGTTTTGATTTTACTAGTCTAGATATAAACACTCAAGAGCAACTATTGGATATTATTTATCAAGACACTTTTACTAGGTACATATTTATTTCATTGAATTACATAAAATTAAATTACATTGAATAATATTGTAATATTATTTTTAAAAGGCCTTTATCAGAAGATAGAGAAGTATTGTGGGAAAAGAGATATTATTTGCTCTCAAAACCAGAAGCTCTACCTAAGGTTTTATTAGCCGCTCATAGTTGGGATTATGCTTGTTTAGCAGATTTATACTCTATGCTTAGCTGTTGGGCTCCTATTAAGCCTCTTGATGCTTTACAATTATTTCTACCTTGGTAAGCATAAATATATTTTATAAACATAGTAATCCATAATTTTCCTTCAGTATAAAAAATTAATCCAAACATAATAATTAACTGATTGATGTTAACCAATTTGGTTAATACCAACAGTGTTTTTTCAACCAATGATTGAAAAAGTATATAAATATTATACTTAAATTTTAACATGATAATTATATAAAATAAAAGAGCAATTTTTATCTTTTCATAATGACAACTTAAAGTTTACTCTTTTATTATAAAAAAAAAATACCCCAGCACATTGGTGATGTGGCATAGTTGGGTCAAGTATGATGATATCTGACAGTGATTAAAATCACTATCATGAAAAACACTTTGATGCAAATCTGTAGCTAGTGTTTAATTTAAAAAAATTGGTGGATTATTCCAAAAGCTACATGATCTGCTATTTCTTTATTTATATCCCGATTAAGATAAAGTATGTCGAATGAAAAAGGGATATAAATATTATTTCTCATAAAAAAATTGTATTGATCCATACACTTTTTAATAAGTAATAGCATTATAAAGTTAAAAATGTAAAATACAAATTCGAGAATTTTCATACAAAAATAGCATTTGGTAACCATTTTTACCGTGAAGAGAAAATAATATCCGAAATTTTTTTTTCATGATAAATTATATTACATTATCTTTAATTTAAGATATAAGATAATTATATATAAAAGTATCAGACTTTACGAAACATTTTCAAAAGTTAAGTTGAAAAAGTTAATTTTTTGTGAAAAAGTTTGTCATTTTAAATTCCCCCTGGAGACAGATAAAGGGTCAGATTTATAAAAAAAAATATATCAAATGGTAGGTAAAGTCATCAAGTATCTATAAAAAAAAAAAATTATATTGATATGTTCATTTTTAAAAAAGATCTGCCAGTTTTTAGTAAAAAAAATTGAAAAAATTTCGAAAATTAGCGATTTTTAAATTTGTAATTTTTTTTTGAGATTTCCCCCATTTATAGGGAACAAGGAAAATATTTTCAATTTTTGAGGTTACTGTCTTCGATTAGATACAATTTGTGATCTTTGTGATCTCTTAAAAAAATCTTTTAAGTTCAGTGAGAACTAAGAAAAAGTGGTAACATACACAAAAAAAAAAAAAAACACACATAGTAAAACGAATATCTTCTCAGCTTCGCATCGAAGCTAAAATTGATAGTTGTTAACTGTCTAAAATTTTACTTATATTTAGTTTACTATTACATAATCATATTCCTTCTTAATTTAATACAATTAGAATATTGTGTTTAACTTATTGTTATGTTGTCAATAGACAATATTTTTTTAGTAAAATATTTATACTTTTAAAGTAATTTTTAAATTGACATTAAATATTTTTATCCTTTTTTTTTATCTCTATTATATTAATGAAACTGTTTTAAAAATAGTTGTAATTTTTTAGCCAATGATTTAATCAAGTATAACTTATTTGTTTTTATTGTCATTATTCATAAATAGTTTTCCTGACAATGAAGTTCGCCGTTTAGCTGTAAAACAAATACAACTCCTAAGTAATGATCAACTCATTGATTTCCTTCCTCAACTAGTGCAAGCTATTAAACATGAAACTTATGATAACTCGCCTTTGGCTGAAATATTGTTAGAAAAATCTTTATCATCACCTAAAATTGCTCATCAATTGTACTGGCTTTTAATGCAACCACTTCCAGGTCAATCACCTCAAGTAAGTTACCAATTTTTTATCAAAATTATCATACATTTTTGGATTTTTTATTAGAATAACAATTGAATTTTACAAAAATAAAATATTTAGAAGTTAAACAAGCTTTTTATTTGTATAGTTCTGATTTATAAAAACATTATTTCAATGGTTATTATTTTTATTGAAATAAAAAAAATTATTATGCATGTTTAATATTAGTAAAAAATCTTTGAACCTAACAATTTTTTTATTGAATTATTGATTTTTTTTTTTTTTTTTAATAATATGAACCAATTTTTTTTTTATGAAGAATACTTATGATACTTTTTGTCCTGATGATAAAACTGTAAGTGAAGCAAGATATTATAGAAGACTACAGTTGCTCCTAAGAGCCTTAATTGCTACTTGTGGGGAAGCTCTTAGAAAATGTTTCATGTCTCAACAACTTTTAATGAAAGTAATTAAACAATAAAATTAATTTACTAATAATATTCAAACAAACATAAGAAAAAATGTTTTTATACATAATTTTACTGTGATATTAAAAGTAAGAAAACCATCTTATACTTATTTATAGGAACTTTTTGATACTGCTGAAAATTTAAAAGCTAGTAAAGAATCACACAGACTTAAAGTTCTCTCTAACGATTTATTAAACATCAGTCAATGTTTAAATGATACACCTACATCTTTACCCCTTAGTCCTAGTATACAAGTAAATGGTATTCAAACGAAATCATGTTTTTATTTCCCATCCAATACATTGCCGTTGAAAATTAATTTTACTTCTGTAGAAGAAAATGTTATCATTCCTGCAATTTTCAAAGTAAGTATCTAATAATCATATAATTTCAACAATAATATCTAAATATTTGAAAAAATTAAAATTATTATAATCTAAGAGAGAGGTCAGCCTGGCCTAGTAGGTAAAAAAATATGTTTCGGTGCACAGGATCTCGGGTGAAATCCCCGGGGCACCAATAAAATTTTTCTTGTAATTTTCTCATTGATGATGCATACCGTCTATAGTACTTGTCCTATTCATCATTGACTAAGCCAAAAACTAACTTTGAGCTAATCTTTGACTCCCTAACATGTCAAAGAAAGCTACCACACTCTGTAGAATGATAAGTTTGGGAAATAGAAGGATGAAAAACTGTTAATTAAAAAATTTAAATTATTATAATCTCCTAATTTTAATTTAATGTATAAATATATGTAAGCTGTTTTACATTAATGTATAAAAACTGCTGTTCTAATAGTTCTAAACTTATGAATTAGAACCTAATCTATATTTCAATACTTTTTAGCTTCGATGCGAAGCGGAGAAGGTATTAATTTTACTATGATATGTTTTTTTTTCTTTTTTTTATTTATTTTTTTATGTCTGTTGCCATTTTTTCTCAGCTCTCACTGGACCGATTTCTTTCAAAAATACGTCAAAAGATCAACAACTTGAACTTTTAAAGTTTCAAATTTTTGAGTTAATATACATGTATAATATACAAGGGATTACAAATACAGGTAGCTAATTGATTTTTTATGACATCGATATTAGCAGGTACACAGTATTGTTATTATCAATGGTAGTAAGGCACATTGTTGTGAGTTTATAAATACACTAACTGACAACACAGAAAGTATATCTATTGATAGTCATAATTGATAATGAATAATCCGTGACTGTCACAGCAATGTCATAAAAAATCAATTAGCTACCTGTATTTGTAATCCCTTGTATAATATACATGTATATTAACTCAAAAATTTGAAACTTTAAATGTTTATATCTAATAAACGAATGAAGTTATATTAAAAATTCAAATGCCATTTGCTATTAAGTTAAAAACTCAAACATTTTATTAAATTCAAAATATGTGTTCTCATTAAAAAAAACTCAAGTTAATGTTTTTTAACCTTGAAGGGATGAAAAATATCATGTTTTTACTACATATTATTATGGTGTTTTTTGAATCAAACAATATTTTCCTTACCAAAAATTAAAAATTTTCAATAGTTACTTAGTAAACGAGTGTCTTATCCTTAATATATATAATTAATATATACACTCTGTATATATATATTTGCTTTTTTTTAATATATAAATTTAAGTTTTAATCATTTTGTCAGATTGTCTGTAATTCAATTATGATTAAAAAAATATCTTAAATTGTATAAAATAATTTAAAAACTGTAATTTTCAATATTTAAAATATATATTTTAATTAAGATATTAATTTTAATGTTAAGGTTGGTGATGATTTACAACAAGATATGTTAACTATACAAATAATTAGAATAATGGACAAATTATGGCTTAAAGAAGGATTAGACTTGAAAATGGTAACATTTGCTTGTGTTCCAACAGGTGATAAAAGAGGTAATAGTATAATAAAAAAATTTGTTTAGGTTATAAAAATATTAATTTATTATATTTATTTAATTTTAGGAATGATTGAAATGGTAACGAATGCTGAAACTTTAAGGAAAATCCAAGTTGAATTAGGTTTGACGGGTTCTTTTAAAGATAGGCCAATTGCTGAATGGCTGGCTAAACATAATCCTTCCGCATTAGAATATGAAAGAGCTGTAGCTAATTTTACTGGTATAACTAATAAATATATTTTGAATAGAATTTTTATATTTTCTTATTTTCAACTAAAAAAAAAGTGTTAAATTTATAATGTTAACTTTTTTTTTATAATTTTAGCATCGTGTGCTGGTTATAGTGTAGCAACTTATATTCTAGGAATATGTGATCGACATAATGATAATATTATGATGAAAACTACAGGACATTTATTTCATATTGATTTTGGAAAATTTTTAGGAGATGCACAAACATTTGGAAACTTTAAAAGGTTAATATAAATATATTCCAAAATAGTTAAATAAATAAAGTAATTAATAAAACAGTCAATATTTTTATAATAATAATTACTATAATTGTATGATAACATCCCAATATAATGTTGCTTACTTTTTATTTAGTCATTATAGTGTTAGTAAATTATCACTTCTTTTTGGATCATTAGTATGGCTTAATATTTAATGACAATAACTTCAATATTTAGTTTATATTATTCACTAATATAATTTCTGTAATTTAAATTTTATATTAAATTTGAAATTTCATTATCATCAAATATTAAAATGTCAACTACAATTTTTTTGTAATTTTTTGACAAAAAAAATATGTATTTGATGTTATCAATTAATTGAAAATTATTGATTTATTAATATCATTTGAATACATTTAGAAACAATTTATTTTAATTATGACTAGATAATGGTTTGTTTTCTAGGGATCGTACACCTTTTGTTTTGACTTCTGACATGGTTTATGTAATTAATGGTGGTGATAAGCCATCTATTAAATTTCATCATTTTGTTGATGTTTGTGTTCAAGCATTTAATATTGTTCGCAAACATGGCAATTTATTACTAAACTTGTTTGGTTTGGTGAGATTTTAAATCTTTTTTTACGTTAAAACTAAATTTTAAGTGTATTATTTTTTAATATTTTATAGATGGCATCATCTGGTATACCTGGTGTTACAATGGATGCTGTTAATTACGTTCAAAAGGCTCTACTCCCTGAACTATCTAATACAGAAGCTGCAGCTTCTTTTGCACGCATGATTGAAAATTCTATTAAATCACGTTTTACCCAGTTTAATTTTTTTTTACATAATTTAGCACAAATGAGATTTAATAATGAACAAAATGGTACTGAATTATTAAGTTTTGTACCAAAAGTTTACACGTTAGTATTTTTAAATTGGTATAGCTCTAGAAAAAGTACAAATATAGTTTAAATTAAGTTTAGTAATAACTTAAAATTATAAGTAATCAATATAGTGTTTATTTTAAGCTTATTAACTAAGTGATAAATATGCTTTAAATAATATCTTTAAATATTTATAAAAAAAAATTAATATTTTTTTTTTAAATAATTATTTTTAGAAATAATATTTAATAATTGAATTTTTTAATTTTCATGTTATGTAATATTTTATTTTAAGGATGTCTCAAGAAGGTAAAATTGAACATGTTGAAGTTTATGGTTGTCAAAAGCGTTATGATCCTGAAAAGTATTATGTGTATATACTTAAAGTTTTTAGAGAAAACCAAAGAGATCCATCATATCATTTCCGTTCATATAAAGAGTTTTCTGAATTCCAACAAAAGCTATTACTTTTATTTCCTTTAGCAAAGTTTTTAAGGTATGTATAATAATCGAGATATTAAACAATTAATAAAATTATAATGATATAAGTATAAACATTTTTTTAATTTATCTTCTACTTTTTTATTAAGTGTAATAATAGTTTAACTTATTATTTTTGGTAACTGCACAAACTAATAATATTTTTATGGCTGTTTTCTTTAATAACATAATTCTAAAGTCTCATATTAATAAACTACTATGTTTTAACTAATAACAATAGAGTATTCTATTTTAATGAATTCTAAATTAAATTTTTAAAAAACTAGTGAAATTATAAAAATAAATTCATTATAATTTTTTTGTCCTAAAATAAATATTTTATATTGGTATTTAAGTGAAAATTATAAAAATAATAATATTGAATTATACAATTCTCAGTGATTGGCATTATTTATATATATATATATATATCGATAGCTACAGAATTAATTAATTTATATTTTTTATTAGTTTATTAAATACAAGCATTCATATGGGTAGATCTCATATTAAGCAAGTAGCAGAAAAAAGGCGTGTAGAAATCCAACTTTTTTTAAACACATTATTTCAAATGGCTCCTGAGGTTAGTCACTCAGATCTTGTTTATACATTTTTCCATCCACTTTTGCGGGATCAACAAGAAGATAGTATTGACGATACAAAATTAAAAGGTATAATAACATCTTTCCATTTATAAATGTATAAATTAATTTTTTCTTGTTGGGTAAAGTAAAAGATCAATCAAGAATCTTGTTATCTTATTTTAAAAAGAGATTCCATTTATTAATGTAATCTTAAAAAGAGGTTACTATTTAATATTTTTTAATGGTCTATATATTTTTATACGTTCTACTAGATTTTTTTCCATAAAATAACTAATGTTAGTTAATGAGTTATTTTAATTATTTCACTATTATATGCCATTATTATTATTAATGTTTTACACAGAACCTAAAAAACCAGCTTATGTGAGGGAAAATCGTATACGTGGTCAGTTAAAACTAACCTTACATTATCAACGCGGTGCATTCATGGTAAAACAAGAAATGAAATTAACCAACGAATACTTTTGATTTTTAAATATTATTATATACATGTTTTCTAGATTATGATTCATCATGCTAAAGACTTACCTCGTGTAGCAGGTAATCAAGAACCTTCAACTTATGTTAAAGTATATTTGTTACCAGACCGCAATAAAGCAACTAAGCGTAAAACTAAAGTTGTCAAAAAAAATTGTTTTCCATCATTTATGGAGATGGTAATGAATTATTAATTAAACATAAATTATAGCTAAGTTAATTATCTAAAACTATTCTTGAGTGTAATATTTTATAAATATTTTAAAGTTATAAATAAATCTATTATGAATGTGTTTCATAATGTTTGTTTAAACCATTTAATATTTTTTACTATTATCATAATAATTACAAAATAATATTTTTATTTAAGTTGGAGTATAGAATGCCATTAGAAATTGTGCAATATAAAGTTTTACAAGCAACTATTTGGAGTCATGACGCTTTTCAAGAAAATGAGTTTTTAGGCGGTGTAACTATTGAAATCAACAACATAGATTTATTTTCAGAGACAACATCTTGGTATAATTTGTCTAATATGTATAGATAAGTAGTATATGCAAATGAATTAGTTTTTTAATTCTGTGAGTTTTATTTTCTCAGATTAAATTTTATTGTAATTCATTACTAAAATTATTTTTTTACCAATATTACTAATATTCATTCATCTTAAATTTTAAATTTACCAATTTTTCTTGTGTTAATTTTTTTACATACTTATGACCTAATTTCTTGGTGATTGGGTAAATAGCACTTCTTCTAATTCTTTAAACTTTATATTAAAAGTATGAATTACTTTTGTTATTGTTTTAAAATAAATTATACAAATTTTTCTTATTAGTTTAATCTCTTAGTTCAAAAATTATTCATCTAATAAAAATAAAACTTGATTTATTTTAAAAATGCTCAATACTAGAACAATTATGCAATTATTTACTGTAGTTGTAGGTATGACAATTATGTATTAGTGTTAAGACTTTTAATTATTCAACTAAGTTTCTTTATTAATAAAACTAAATAAAAACATTCTCATTTAATGTTAATTTTTTTTTTTTTTTACAATGTATTACTCTTTAAAATATTTTGTGTAAGAGTAAACAAATTTATCTATTCAAAATTCAAACTTTATAATGCTACACTTTAGTTTGACTACAAATTATGGTAATATAATAAGATGTTAAGGTTATACCTTAAAAACTCAGCTGTATATTTGTTTAGTCAAGACTATTTGTGAAATAATGTTTATTGACATTTATTGAAGTTAAGGATCTAATTTTTTTGAATATTTAATTTGAAAAATAATGTTCTTTAATAACACTCCTCAATATTTTAAAAATTTACCTTAATTTGTAATTAGTAATGGTTATAAAATTTATTATTTTAACAAAATTACTATCAACTTTTATGTTAAGTTTTTACTATAACTATATTTATAATTTAAGTTTTATTTTATTTTTATGTTATGCAATTATACTTTATATTTTTTAGTAGTATTTTAAAACTTGACACTTCAGTTTATCATGTAACATAAAAGAAAATAATTTTAAAAAATGTTATCATAAAAATTAAAGATTAATATTTAATTATTATCAAAATTCAACGTTTTAGTATTATAATATTTTTATATTTAATTAAATTTTTATCTGTTTTTTTCTTTACAAAATTATTTAACTAAAAATTGTCACCTAAAAATAAAACTTACACTTATTTTGACAATACATATTTTTTTTAATTAATTTACTGTATTATTACCCTAATTTGAGATTTCACTACTCAAACTTTTATAATCAATGTGAGACTGAATTATTTTATAAATTTATTTCTATTTTTTATGATATATTTAGTGTAACCAGTGATTTTTAAATTTTATAATTAAGAAATGACAATTTACATTTTTATATATATTTTTTTTATTATACATAACTTTACAAACCATAGAATAATTCTACTTAATGGTAATAAATTACTCAGCATATCATGATTGTATCTTATATTTTGTTATATAATAATTATTGTTAACAAATATTCTTTTTTATATAAATTGAATTTATAATTACTTAATGATAATTAAAATTTTGAATTTATCACATAAAACCTCGGTTTAATATTTTTGATTCTTAATTTTTATTTTAGATTAGATATCTGTAGTGTTAGTTATGAATATCACTATTGGTTATTTTATATATTTTAAAAAACTGACCATGTTATTTTAATTATAAATATATTGTTATCAATTTATATTAATTTGCTATTATGTTATATTTACAATGTTTGCTATGTTGTTCATTTATATTGGTATTATTTAATTTAATCTAATGTAAGTTTTTTATTATTGTATATTAAATATATATATTTATTATTTAATCTTTTGTTTTCTATTTCTCCTAGTTATGTTTTTCCATGAATATTTAGGATGGTATTTTCAAATTAATAGAGTGTCATTTTCACTTAAGTTTTAAATGACAGTTAAGATTTCTTGTCCAACATTTTTTGGAAAAACTTCTATCACCTCAAATTAATTATTTTTATTTTCGTATCTAAAAACACCTTTAAATCTTTAAAATAATAAAATACTTTTATTCATAGTTTATTCTTATAAAAAATTTTAACTCCTGAAAATTTTATGGACTTTGTATAAAAAATTGGATAACATATATCATATTTAGCCCCAGATTTGGTACATATTTTAAATCATATATTAATATATAATATTATTAAAACATTATTACTGAAACTAATATTTTGGTTTTTTATTTTTTAGTAAAGAATTTTTTATATGTTAAAAAATTGTCCCTTAATGTAATGAATCAAAAAATTATATTTTGTTCCTATAAAAGTGATAAAAAAGCTTGCAAATCACCTTGCGATCCGTATGCACCATGACAAATAAATTAATTCAAACTGATTTGATGTATTGTAATTTGTGTGATAGTATTTTACTTTCATGTTGTTAACACTAATTATATTCCAAATGAGTTTAACCTTGCGTGGATATGTCAATAATATCTAAAATATATTCCCAGCGATTAGGTAGTAACTTCACTCGAATTACAATTTACAGTAACAAAACTACCTAGAAAGTAATCTTAATTTAATATCATTTTCAAAATAGAGAGTTATTTTATTTTATTTTCAATTAATTATTTAAATATAACTTTGAAAATTATTCGTTACTTTATTTCGAGCAGTTTATCTTAAAAGTTTAAACTGTCCTTTATGGGCTAATCTAAAATTTTATTTGGAAAGTTAAAATTTAAAAAAAGTATGATATGAGGACAGCTGATGTGAGCGTAGATGATGTGGGAGATCGTGTCAAATGGAAGTTTAGGATAAGAGTGGCCGATTCCAAGTAGTTGGGATTAAGGCGAAGAAGAAGAGTTAAAATAAAAAAAATATATATTTACTCCCTTTTCTCCGCTCTGACTCAAATAATAATGTTCAATTAAATTATGTTTTAATTTTTTAAACATTAATTTCATCATTATATTTTAATTTTGCAATATAATTAAATGAATATAGTGGAAATAACATATTTATAGAGTGCACAGGGGCGTATGCCTCCCTTCCAATCGGCATGCTATTATAAAAATGTTTGTTGTTCCTTTTTGGGTCCTTTTAAACCTTAATTATGAATTTCTTAATACGACCTTAAAAGAAATCTCATTGGAACTATTGTTTGTATAAGTGATATAACTATTCATATCAATAATATATTTAACATATAAATATAAAAAAAAATATTTCCATTGTATAAAGTTATTTTTTTTTCATAATAGTAAATTACTTTTGGCCTCTACCCATCAAAAAAAATATTCAATATTTCTGCCGATGGTAACTGTTCTAATGATTTTTTATAGATAATATTTCAAGACAGGGTTGATTGGTTAATTATAGTACTTAAATTTTTCAACTTCAATTCTTAAAACTGTTAACTAAAAAAATGTGGTCGTCATAACTTAATTGTTAAGAATTTTGGATCAATAAATTAAGATTAGTTCGTTCTGAAGCTAAAAATATGGCGTAAGGGTGTACATATTATTTTTATCGATGTACTCTATGTTTTTAAAATTTATCTTTTTTTGTTAATCAATAAAATTTTTTCAAACAGTAAGGTGATTTTAAGAGGTTATAAATCATAACGTATGTCTTCGAACCATAAAATTAACATTTTAATAGGATAATTCATTGAACAATTTCTTGGAATAAAAATTATTTAACCATGAATTGTAAATATTACCAATATGATTAAAAACCTATTTATAAATTAAAAATATATGATATCTTTAATAGACTATACAAATAACATTCCAGTTATATTGAAAAGTGTCATAACAAAAAGCTGAAGAACTTTTTCAATGAAAATATACCTTCTTTAACTTTACTATTAATCTTACAACTGGCATTATGTAATGGGTAAATTTAACGACCAACCACAATAATGAATTTATTTTCATGCGAATGATATTATATCTCCACCCAAATGACGTACAGAATTAATGGTACAGTAGAAGTTTCTGTCACGCATTTATAACAATAGGTTCAGTGTTAAGAGTTGTTGTCGGCTGTTCGTGATTATTCATTGTCAAAAATTAATATTTTATTAAATAATACTACTGTTTCTTTACATTAATATTATTTTGTATATACAATTAAACTATGCATTTGGATCATTTTACAACAAATTATTCGAGGGCAATCAATGTATGTATTTTTGGTAAGTAAACATCGAACAATAAATACTTTAATCAGTTATTTATTACTAATTATACAGTGATTATTTTACTTTATTTACATAATAGCACTTAAAAACTACTATATCGATCATTTGATATTATCAAAGTCAAACAATTTAGTACATAATTATTACGGATAATGATGTAGTTTAAATTACTATCTGCATATATATTGTAAAATAATTTTAAAACACCAGGAACGCAATTTCATATTAGTAATTAATACTTCCAGCGATCATATAACTTGTTTTTAAAGTTTCGTCTTGTCTAAAATTTAAATCATGTTATTGTACTTTGTAACGAATGTGAGCACAAGCCTATAATTGTGAAAAATCTATCCTCTATTTTCCCACGAGAATATTTAAAAATATTTCGTATATTTTTAACGACCAATATTTCTGAATTACCTATAAACGAACTAACACATTAGAAAAATACATATTGCATCATTATTTTTATTTCCTACTAAATTAAAATATTTTTAAGTACAATAAGGGTNAAAATACATATAATACATATCATTATTTTTATTTCCTACTAAATTAAAATATTTTTAAGTACAATAAGGGTCGTAGGTAGATTTTTTTGAGTTGTTTAATAATTATCTGTTTCTGTTTACTATTTTATGGATTTTTAGGTGAAATAATCTGACAAAAAAAAGAATTTTCTGCTTCTGAATGAAGACTGAATATATTAGGAATTATAATTGTTTTACAAATAAATTAACACAACTTATAATCTTAAAAATTTGAACACGTTTATCATGTATCACTTTAAGCGACTCTTGGTTGGTACTTATATTAGAAATCCAGTCATATTTTAGAACAGTAACATAGGCGTCGGATAAGGTGATAGGAGGAGGGATTTAGTTCCTCCAGAAATTTAACAAAATTACATGCATTATTATATAGAAGCTATTTTGTGTAAGAAAAAAATTTTTATTTTTTAACATTTTTACGTCAAGGAACAGGAAATTTCTTCAAAAATTTTATATCAATGTGTGCCGCTTTCTACAAATACGCTAATATTAATTTTAAATAATTTGATTGAAACGTATTTATTTTATTTTCCTTTTTCTAATAAAAATTGAGCATATATTTAGGAAACAATTTTTTTGATCTGTAGAAAATAATTTTTTTACTAGTATATTAGTTCAAGTTTTAGCATTAATCCATAATAATTGTATTTATTAATACAATTCAATCTAGGAAGTATCATTTTGTTTTTATAAATGTATTGTTCATCTGTTGAGTTTATTTTGTCAATAGTACAATCGCAGAATAGATTGTATCTTTTCAATGGAACAACTATAAAATTCTATAATACTCAGTGTTATATATCCCTATAAATTAAATACCATGGACTATTAATATATACTTTTTTTTTTTATTGTTTTGATATATACTCATTAATTTTGTCATTCTCAGCGGGATAACACTTAAACCTTAATGGCTAGATAAATTAGATTTATGTGTATCAAAGATTATAAAATGTCCGCGGAGTCTTCAATAATGTTCAATAAATTTAATTGAGCAATTTTATAAACATATAATAAATGAAAAGTAAAAATAATAGGGCCTAGTATCTCAAAATTCATAAATGTTTTTTTTAAAGATTTTTTCTCAAGAAAAAGAAGTGATTATTAAATTATAAATTTATCATTAATCGTTTTTATATGGGAGAAAAACATTAATATTTTTAAATTAAATTACTGTTTCAGTTATTAAACATTTAATGATATGTTGAAATTTAAAAGTAATATTTAATTTATTTAAATGTTATATAAATAGGTAATATGTTACAATAAATTCTGTAAATTATTAGTGTTTTAAGAAGAGTTCACGTACAATTCTTTTTCCCGTTATATTCATATGTAAAACAGAATAATATCGTTTATATAAGATGTTCTCAACATTTATTTTTGGCTCTACCTATTCATATCTATCAACTATTTGCTCATGAAATTTCGCTACTATTAAACGTATTGATGTAGGTTCACTTAATGTAAAATTTAAACTGTTCTTTCAATAGTGCCGATCGTAATATAACTGATTGGGATCAATTAACTGTAGAGAAGAGGCCAAGAGTTCGAATAATAGGTAACTAGTGAGTTGTCTTCAGATAACAATTAATTATTATTTTTAAATAATTATTTGCCAATTGGTTTTTTATTGAAAGAAAATTAATCGTATGATCAATGCATTCGCTCAATCACAATAACATTAAAATCATTTGTCGTCAAACCTACGGTTGATAATATTAGCTCATCAAACCTTTAAATTATAATTTAATATAAATATTGTAAAAATATTTCGTGCTTTTTCAAGTTTGAGAAGGTAATAGTACAATGTGCACCCTGACTTACAATCTGAGTACATGGCTAGTTCTTTCCTACTTCTCTAACAACTAAAATCTTTTAAGCCTAAACCCTTCCTTTTTTACAGAAATCATTTCTTTCAGAGAAAACATTAAATATAAATTGAATAGTAATAATTATAATAACAATGTGTTCGGCTTAAGTTGTTTTAAGATTCAGATTATTATCTCAGGTAAAGCTATATAAAGAATTAGTAAATTTAATGACAAGGCTCTTTAAATTATGGAAAATCTTGCCTTTACTTAAGTGTAATATGAGAAATCTCTCAAGTTTTCATTGTTACTTAATTGTATAGAATTTAACCAATGTAATTATTATGTATATTAATAGTAAATTATAATAATCAAACATTTTAAGACAATTTCGGACTCTAAATCACAAAATGCTTTAAATGTTCATAATACTACAAAATAATTTAGGTTGCTAATTTCTATCTTTAGTCAACCTTTATAATAAACAAATGAAATTTTTATTGTTAATAAAAAAATTATCAATTTTATCAAGGTATATCCTAATTTTTGAGATTTAATGAATTTTTCAACCATTTTATTAAATATTAGGGTCTAATTTGGCATTTGGGTTTAAACAAAAATTATTAAGTAATAACCATTTATTATTAAAAATGCTTTGATTATTCCATATAATGTTTCTTTTTAATTACTGATATATTGTTGAAGTAATTTGATTCGAAGAGTTTCATTTGATTTTCTTTTTTGATTATAAAAAGTAACATTTCATACTTCTACAATTGATTAATATTCAAAATTAATTTGTTTAACATTATAAAAGCAGTCTTATTTTAATTATAACAAAAATGACAAAGTATAGCGTGTGATTATTTTCAAAAATTTTCTTTAATTATAATTATTCATATGATTGTATTTTTTTAAATTCATAATATTTTTTAAATCAACGTTTTCGTATAAAAAAATTGTATGCAAATGTATGCTTATGGAAAAAATGCACTTAACTGGTACAATATGACAATATGTTTAATTTTATATAATATAGTAAATGAAAATATTAAAAAAATAGTGTCCTTCAAAAAATATACAAATTGAACTAGACCAAAAATAATATTATGTATTGAAATAAAAAAATTATGATAACAAAGACAATTAGTTATTTTATTAAACATTTGTAGTACATATCTGTCACCGATGCATTTTTTAATTTAGTAAATAATATCAACTCTATGTGGCCTTTGGTTAAAGTTCTAAATTAACTTATTTTCATTCACTGAATTATTTATATAAATTGTCACAATCTTGGTGTTATATACAGCATTTATTATTTATAAAAAAAATAATAATGTCTTATGTCATTTTAATTTTGAATAGAGTTTATTGATAGACGAATAACGAGTACAATATTGTTAAATATTATAAGATACAATAAGATAAAACACTACTCCAGAAAAACTTCCGATTACGCCATAATCAGGAACGTATGTAAAAGAAATAGTTAAACCCTCTTACACAATTTTTTTTAATAGTTACCAAATTAAATTAGAAATAATGATTTGGATTCATGTATTGAACTCCTTTATAAATAATCTATATCTACGTCAGTGGCCATAATAGTATTATGATATATCATATTATCATATAATAATATCATCACGTTTTAATTCTTATAACACCAAAATTTAATAATTTATGCCCGAATGTTTATTTATCACGCAGAGAAATTTACACTAAAATCAGACTAATAGGTACTTGCGTTAATTAGATAAGTAATTTCACAGCTGACTCTAAGCGCGAATGAAAATAATTACATATTTGTCATGTGAATTTTTCAACGTGAAAAATGATGAATTGTGTGACGAACGTTAAGAGGCGGAACATGATTGTCTACTTAAATAATTATGCTACACGTAGATATTAATCAACTATATAATTTTTTAATTGCTGTTTTTCATTTTAAATTTTATGGAAATTTATGATTTTGACGGTTGGTTTAATATATAAAATAAAAATGCGTTGTTGGTATTAATTAAAAAAAAGTTTACTAGTTTAAATTTCTAATAGTCAATTTGGACTTCACTTTTTAGAATTTTCGCACTTTTACTACTGTTATTATAGTCATAGTGTAATATTATATCTCATTGAGGTTAGGTGTAAAATACGATAACGAATAAAAAATAAGAAATACTATATACATTATACGTAGGTATAGCGTGTGTTGTATTGGCCAACCAGAACGGCCTGAAGGTTAAAATATGGGTAACGAAGAATAACGCGACATGGCACCGAATATAGAAACGCTTTAATTTTTAGTTTTTGTTTTTTATTATTTTTATTGTTCCGGAGTGACTTGCAAATGCAGACTTTTTTATTGCTATTATAATTATAATGGTACACATATTTTGCACGTTTCCCGTCACAGTATATACGTCACTTGAACGATAGTGAAGAGTTTGCGTAACAATAAATTTAGCACATCATATCACAAACTAAAGTATTTGATAATTTTACAGGAAGTATTAATATTTTAAATAGTTTAAAATTAATATATTAACATGAAATGTTCATTTAAGGACTATCTTGAAATCCTGCTATTAAAATAAGGTTAATTTAAATACATACAAAATAGTCCGTTGCATTATTGAAGAATAAATGCTTATCTTTGTCACACAAATTGTTTGATCTTTTCAAAACTCGAATTATTTTTACTTATAAGTTTATTGTGAAATATCATTTTGTAATTGATTTCAAGATATTGAAGTTCTTGTTATTTTATGAATAATGAAATTTATTTTTAGATTTGATATATAGTACCAGTAATACTTAATTATTCTATCTAATAAAAAAAACAAGGTTTAAAAATTGATTGTGATGATATTAATATATTACTGCTTAAGCAATCATATATTTATATTGTATAAACTAATTTGCTTACATAAATAATACTCATTACTCATTTGAAAATAATTTTCATTACATGAGTCGTAATAAAATATGGGCGTAACTTAATGGAAAATAATGGTATGATACATACAGTCTTTCTCAATTATTTTTAAACAATGTTATTAAATATAACCCTAGTAAAAACAATCAATATTATAATATTAAATAAATTACTCCTAAAAACATTCTGAAAGTACAATAGATTAATATACATAGTTATTGATTTATGATTTTTGAAAAAAGATGGAGGGATGTGATTAAATGTGATATGATATCGATTGATCTGTAAGTAGATGATGTAGGAGATCGTGTCAAGTGGAAGTTTAAGATAAGGGTTGCTGACCCCAAGTCGTTGGGATATAGGCAACGAAATAGAAGTTAAGTTTTATGATTTTTTATTTCATTGTAACAATGTCACTAAGCTTAGTAGATTATTTTATAGATAGATTAATTATATAATAGATTAATTATTATAAATAAAAAAAATTCCACAGAATTAATAATGCAGTAAACAATAATGCAAAAAAAAAAAGTCTTTACGAATTTTTTGTAACTTTGATTGTTAAACGTTTAACTAATAAAAACTGTTTAATTTTATTTTTTGCGAAACATAGTTTTTTTGATCTTTAACGTTTATTTCTACAAATATTACAAATACGAAAATATTGAATCTAAAAAATATTTTTAAAAACTTACGCATAAAAAAAAAGGTATTAACGTAATTTTTTTTTAGTACTACAATTTAAGTGTAAAAATTTAAAAAATAATGAATATTTCAATGTATTGAATGTATTGTATAAAATGTAATGTATTTTGTTAAAAACTATTATCCTAATTCAATCAAGCAATTCCCTTTAACTATATTTGCTTTGTCAATGTTGAAATAATATCTTGGTTATTTGACATAAATTACTATTAATGGCAAAACTTTCAACGAAAATCTACCAAGAGATGACTACAGAGAGTTTTTGGAATTAGTAATTATATTTTTAGGTTGGATACAACCTAACCATTTGGCCCTTACCATTTGGCTAGATCAATGTTTCTACACATTTATTGCCTCAGAATATTTTTGTTCCAAATACAATGTCGTCTAATTATTTTTGCATAGTTGTCTACTATTAGATGAGTCTACTAATAACTATAAAATTTATATGATCTAACTTACATTAAACATAAATTTATAATTATTTTGATTATTTTTATTCTTCAAATTTAAGAATAGCTTTTTAAAATTTTTGAAAATTTGAAAATTTATATATATATATATGATAAAATAAAGCTTATTTTATGTACTAGAAGTTTGTATCAACGATTTATTTTTCATGTGCAAATGACAATCGAAGTAGAACAAAAATTAGGAGTCAATTTCGCTTTTGAATAATCCTCAAATTTTTTTTAAATTAAACGCTATCTACAGATTTACATCGAAGTGTTTCTTATGATAGTGTTAGTCTTTTAATCACTGTCAGATATCATCGATATTTGTCTCAACTATGCCACGTCCCCACTATGCTGCAACTGCATTGTGCTACCGTTTTTATTTTAAATTAAACCACGTTCGCAACGTATAAAGACATACATTTTTAATTAAATGTAATTGAATTTAGTTTAACTGTTATTTTAACTAATTAACTGAAAAAGCTAAGTTATTTCAATGGAAAATTAAATTAGTTAAGTTAAAAAGTTTATTAGAAAAAAATTAACTAGGTAAGTTGAAAAATTCAAAAAAATTAACTTTTTAACTTTTTTTGGGTATTAACTAGTTAATATCCACTATTGTGAATAAGAATCCCATATATTTATTCAAGTATGTTTGAAGGCGGCCTACTTAGCAAGTTGGGAACACGTTGTGTCTTGATGTGTTCGGATTTCGATTCTGTTTCACTAGACTATGAATGTTTTCCCGCCCTCTCTAATATAAGTATAGTTTTAAAGGTAAACGTTAAAGATAAATAGAATGATAATAATAATTTTAATTCCAATATAAAAAAGAACACAATGTATAGATGCTCCAATCTTTCCAAAAAAAATTATCTTTAATTTAATTAAATTTAATTTTTATAATTTTTAATCAAATTAAGGAATTATTAAGGAAAATTAAAGAGTTGTTATATCAAGCAATTAGCAATAACTGTAAAATTAATAAAAAATAATAATTTAGAAAAATCAATGCTTTTAAATAGAAAGCCTTAAAAAACTTAAATTGATAATATTCCACTATCAGCTAAATTTGCCATGTCAAACACTAAAAAAACAGAAGAATATTAATAACATTTAAAATTATTAATTGTTGTCTTTTTTTATTAACCAACCGTTAGGTTGGTTAATACCAACTGGATTAGTATATCCTGGAGAAATTTAAGTGCAGTGGTTTCCCGTTGCCTTCTGCACTGAGAACATGGTGCTTTTTCGCCACCGTAGAAGCGCACGCATGGTCACCCATCTGTTCTCCTACGGCGGTAAGCGCGGCTTAACACTAAAGTTTTGTTAACAACTAGTGTGACCACCGCGCCAAAATTGTATAATTTGTCATAATCTAAAAATTACCTCTACAAATATTTACAATTGATACATTTGTTAAATATTTTAAAAACTTATGTTAAATAAAAATGTTTAAAATATAAACTATAACAGCCAACGTACAGCTCAAAAGTGTGAAAAATAATTATATCCAGTTAAAAGTTGACATTTACAGTTTAAATGTCAAGTTTTTTATAATATGACCGTTAACTAATAAAGATTAAAATATCTGAAAATATGTACGTCCAAAAAATAAGTGACAATCTTTCCAATGATAAAGGATAAAATATATATTTTAATAAAAGTAAAAGTCACTCTCAACAATCAAAAACTCCGTTAGTTATTTTTATTAAAAATATTTAAAAATAAAAACCATTTATTTTAAATTTATATATATTTAAAGTAACTCAATGCGGATACTTCTTGGTTTCGTAGATAGTTCACTACTGATCCTTATCAAAATATTTAATACTACTATTTATACATTTTTCATAGGTTACAAAAAATAAAAATAATAATTGAATCTATCGTAAAGTAAATTAGATAAACCATCAAATTTTACACCTTGTTTATAATTTATTTTAAAAGGTCAACTGCAAGATCTAGAAATAATGTTTAGTGTGCACGAGTATAAAAATGTATAATTATCCTAAGCTTTATACAACGCTGTTTAAATTCATTAATTTATTTAAATATGGTGAAGTGAGGTGAATATAAACGAATGGAGTAATTGTAAATTAATTTTTTTTTTAATATTTAGTAGATTTTATTTTAGGTTTTTAACCTTATATAAGTTGCTATCATATTAAATGAAAGTTAAAAGTAATACGTTGTACATTTATCTAAACAAATGCATTTACAATTATATCACTTCACTTAATATGAATATCTTTTTCGGAAAATTACGAAAAATTTTATGTTTTGGAGGAAACTATACTTGTCTTAGTTTATTAAAATATTTATTGACTTAACCCATAATAGAAATACTAATCTACAAATTATCGCAATGAATTATTATTTCCATGTTAAGATATTTTCATGATTTATTCTTTTTTGTTTTTTATTAATTGCATCCTCCGTGATTAAAAAAAAAATAAGCTTTAATGAAAATTTAGATTATTTTTTCAATATAGATATTTTAACTAATATTATCTGTTTTAATTTTTATACAGCAAATGACTAATAAAAATTCAAGAAAAAACGTCAACATCATCAAAACATTAACTTCTATTTTTCTGAAATAAATATGGCATCGAGAACTACCGATGCAACAACAGTAATTGAGGTAGTAGGTTCTGTAATGGATAGTATTGAGCACCAATCATTGGCCAATAAACCAAAAAGAAATGTGAGTGTACCCCAAATGAACTTACCATTAAGAAAACAGGAATTAATGAGCCGACCATCTAATAAGGAGTTGTTGATATTAAAACAGCATGAAAACTTCACCAGTACTAGAAAGCCTACTGAAAGATTGTACAGAACACCAAGTGACAGACGTACAGCTGGTAATACCAGAGGCAGTTTAAAGATTAAGCTAAGAAATTCGTTTAGGTCTAGACGTGTTAGACAGCAACAATGGGCAATTAATGCATTAGCAAAAAGTAGCCAAAAACTTGGACTTCACAACGTTTATGATAGCAGCAGCAGTCCTACTAGACAACTACCTTTGAAGGTAAAAAAATTAATTTTACTTAAAAAGACTAGAAAAATTTAGTAAATTTTCTAATTTGTGAAATATAAAGAAAGTATAAGAGGCGTATTTAGAAATGTATAGTGGTGGTAGAACAAAAGGAAAACAACATTTAGATGACCTTTTTTTGCTCATAACGTTGTTTATTAAAATCATACCTATATAAAAATTGAAAAATTGGAAGTAAATTGGAATAAGGTATTTTGAAATTAGTACTGATTAATATCTGATAGTTATTAAAATCGTTGCTATAAAACGCTTTGGTGTGTATTTGAAAAAATTAACATACAGGGTGATTTTTTTATCATAACCCACTCAATTACTTGCAGAATAATAATAATTTAAACATTTTTTTTTTTTATTATCTTTAGTTACACATTATTCTTGAATTTTTAACTATGTAATACTTTTTAAGTTCATCCCTTATGCCTTGGAGGGGGGTCAACTTTGTTTTTTTAAATGGTAACACATATTTTTAATTTAATAAAATGTTTGAGTTTTTAATTTAATAGTAAATGGCATTTGAATTTTTAATATAACTTTATTAGCTTATTAGATATAAACATTTAAAGTTTCAAAATTTTGAGTTAATATACATGTATAATACACATGGGATTGTAAATACAGGTAGCTAATTGGATTTTTATGACATTGCTGTCTCAGTCACGGATTGTTTATTATCAATTATGATTATCAATAGATATACTTTCTGTATTGTCAGTTAGTGTATTTATAAACTCATAACAATGTGCCTTACTACAATTGATAATAACAATGCTGTGTACCTGCTAATATCGATGTTATAAAAAACCAATTAGCTACCTGTATTTGTAATCCCTTGTGTATTATACCTGTATATTAATTCAAAAATTTGAAACTTTAAATGATTATATCTAATAAACGAATTAAGTTATATTAAAAATTCAAATGCCATTTACTATTAAATTAAAAACTCAAACATTTTATTAAATTAAAAATATGTGTTACCATTTAAAAAAACAAAGTTGACCCCCTTCCAAGGCATAAGGGATGAACTTAAAAAGTATTACATAGTTAAAAATTCAAGAATAATGTGTAACTAAAGATAATGGAAAAAAAATGTCTAAATTATTATTATTCTGCAAGTAATTGAGTGGGTTATGATAAAAAAATCACCCTGTATACTCCAAAATGACATTATTTTCGACTTTATTCGTCCGAACGTCTCTTATTTTTTTTTAATCATAAAATATATTAAATAAGCTATATTATGATTTAATTTTGAATGATGTAAATGATCCATTGCTATGTAAAACAATTTAAAATCTATAATTTTTACCAATAATTACATAATATTTGGATTTAATGAAATGTATTTAATTGTATTATATATTACCACTGAAAATTTTATTTTTAAACATATATTATTGAAACAGTTAAATTTATCGTATCCATAAAAAGTTATATAAATATAATTTTTAAAGGCTTATAACTCATAGACGACAAGTCATTAGAATGACTTTAAAATTAAAAACAGGCATATAAAAATTAACTTAAAATATATCAAAGATGTTTCTACGTATTAAATAATTCAAAAATATAAAATTCAGCGTAATTGTTAATAATAAATAATTAGATTTCTGAGACATCCCTACTGGGCGTTGAATTTTGCTCTATAAGACAACTTATACCAACATTATTTTTAAAAACATGTTATTATCGATAATCAAAATAATAACAGCATCACTCGGTCAATAAGGAAAGCATGTGCCGCTGTGTCCTTTTTTAAATACGCAAATGTAAATTATTTATGAACAACGAAAATTGATAACGAAGATCGAAAATAAATATCAGCTTTAATACGAATCTTTGCAGGTATTTATTTACCAAATTGTGTTTTTTTTTTTGTGTCAATCCGATAAAATTCTCAGTTTTCATTGGATTGATAATCAAAAAGCCAAAAACATCCGAATTATATATTATTGAAGACATTTCTCTTAAAAATTAAAAAAATTACCATTTTTTTAAACTGAATTTTTAAAAAAAGTTCCGGTACAATTTTTTTAACCTATTTCAAGTTAAAGCTTTTTTTGAATACTTAATGATTTCAAAAATAAACCTAAGTCTACTATGGGTTATTTGCCGTTAAAGCAAATATTGTAAAATTTTTTCAATTACTTTCATATTGTGTAAGAGTTTAAAAAATTTTCTTAACTAAACCAAACTTTTATCAAAATCAGTCTAGGCAATAATCTTTCTTTAGATATGCTTTTTTGAAAAATTTTAAAACGTTTTATATAATTAAAAAAAAAAAATGAAAAAGTTTTTAGTGTACTAGGTAAAATCGCTTAAAAAAAAAACACAATTTTTCTAATTATTTTCTAGTACTTGTTTTTATATTAATAAACAGTAGGGTGGTCCTTATTTTTTCGAATTTCAAAATTTCTTTCGGGACACCTCTCCATTTTTTTCTTTAGTATAAAAAAATAATATTCTGAAAATTTAAAATCATTTGGAAAAATTTAAATCGAGGCGCGCAGCATTTTAAGGTTTTTACCTCGAATTTTCGAAGAATATTCTATAAAACGATAAAAAAAACTTATATTAGAGGTTTTCAAGTGATTTTTTCAATAAAAGTCAAGATACAAAAAAAAAAAACCTTATTTAAAGACAAATATTTTGATATATTATTTTTAAAAATTTATTGAATTTTTTACATGCGATAACAATATATTGATAATTTAAAAATAATTAAACAGCTTATTTTTTATACTTCGTTACTTTAATGATTTCAACGCTCCATTATAACCTTTTCAAATGTTTATACTGGCTTGAATATAAATTAATTAAGTTATTAAGTTGAATTTTATAGCATTGAACTAGTATTAGTTGAAATAAATCATAAAAAATGAAATAAAACTTAATAATAGCTTTAAATTAAAAAAAAAAATTTTTGCTTTACTAAATTTGTTAATCTTTAATTTTATATATCTTTTTGTTTTTTTTTTAATTTAATTATTTGATTATTTATAGTATTTCTTTAGTACCACGAGTGACTTTTCTTTAAATCAATTTTAGTTTTGTAATATTCAATCAACACATGACCATTTTCGCATTTAATCATAGACAAGATCGATAAATGTTTATCTTATCTTGTGTTGTATTAGTCTAAAATCTATAATTGTAGAGGTTTACCTATAACCATGATATGTTAAATGTAATATTTTAAAATTTTCATCATTCAAGTCGAATTTTATTTAATGTAGTACAGCAAGCTATTATTTATATTGTCTGTGAATCTTTTTATTATATTTCATCATTTATATTGTTTTTTTTTACATTTACGTAATTAACTCATTTATAATTTTTATAATAGCAAAAAGATCTAGCAGTTATGTATTTCTAATTGGTAATTACGAAAACCAAATTGTTGGTGTTGATTTGCCCACAAATGGTTAAGTATTAAAAGTTTTATTTTATAATTTAAGAAAAGTAAATTTAAAAATTCGTAGTAGTGTTTTATAACATTAGTTATTAAAGAAATAGAAGTATTTTGGACTAAAGAAAATATTCCAGTAAAAAAAAATCAGCATAGTATTATTCTAGTAGAAGGTTTGTATAAAGAATGAAATCATTGAACAAATCGAGAAAACGAAGAAATTTGACACGAATTGCTAAAGAACAAAAATTTATAGACAAAATGTTTTGTCTATGCGATATAGCACACACAGATGCTATGAATACAATTGACTGTGAAGAAACTAAATTATATCTAAATAACCAAAAGCAGAAAGGTTATTTTAGAAGTACAAGTAAAAATGATTGTTTTGAAGTGAATCATGGCGAAGTTCTTGTTAACTAGCAAAAGAAATTAATCAAAAACGAAAATTTGAAGAAGAAAAAGAACAATGTAAATAAATTTTTGGAATGTTTATAACCATTATAAGCAATAATCATTATACAATTAATAATAATCATTAAAAATTTTAGTTGAGACTGTTGAATTTCAGTCATCAAGTAGTATTGATTTTCGTTGCACAACTCGTCATTAGAATCAGTGGTTTTTATAGTTCTAAAAAGATAACTAAAAGAAAAAGGGCGCAGAAAAATATTATGACAGAAAATCTAGCTGCAACATTGGATCGTTGTAAATTATCTGATAGAGATGCGGTATTTGTACTAACAGCTACAGCTGTCATAATGTAAGTGACTTAATCATTAATCGCTCTTCGATCCATCGTTTTCGTGAAAATTTTCGAAAATATTATGCTACTAAAGTTAACACTCTTTTTTTTAAAACCAACATGGATGCTATAACTGTTCATTGGGATGGAAAATTGCTCTCGTCATTAACAAATAAGGAGCTAATTGATAGGTTACCAATAGTTATAACTTATAAAGGTGAAGAAAAATTAATAAGTGTGCCTAAGTTGCCATCCGGAAATGGAAAAAACCAGGATTTAGCGGTTTATAATGCCTTAGAACAGTGGGGTCTTGTAGATAAAGTTCAGGCTTTATATTGTGATACAACAGCATCAAATACTGGACGTCTCAATGGTGCTTGTATACTTTTTGCAGCACTAAAAATGCAGCACTAGAATTTTTTGATACAAATTTTCCCATAAATAATAAAATAAAAATGGTTTGAGCATTGAAAACAAATAATAAATTTGAAGGAACAAAAAAATATTTTTTACAATCTCAAGATATTAAAGTAATAATCAATATGAATATAGAAGACTTCATTACTACTGAATCAAACAACTTTTTTAAACGTTTTAATATAAGTATGGATTTCTAAAAATAGATCCTATTTTGTGGGAACATAATGACGACTACATAACAGGATTGAACACCGTAAATAAATTAAAAGTTTCAAACGATGTTGCAGAAAGAGGCGTAAAATTAATTGAAGATTACAACAATATTTTAATAAAAGATGAAAAACAAAAACAATATTTATTGCAAGTGGTGTCTGAACACAGATAAATTTATCTTAATAGCAATAAATCAACTTTATCCCAAAACTTTTAGGACATATGGATAAATATAAATAAAAGATATAATGCACTTTTATAGTATTTCATTTTATTTTATTTCATAAAAATAAAAAAATGTTATTATTCATTAATTAAAAAAACTACATATTTAATATTATTAATTTTTTACAAATTTTCAGAAAAAGCTATTTTTTAAATTTTATTTCATTTTTTATGATTTATTTCAACTAATACTAGTTCAATGCTATAAAATTCAACTTAATAACTTAATTAATTTATATTCAAGTCAGTATAAACATTTGAAAAGTTTATAATGGAGTGTTGAAATCATTAAAGTAACGAAGTATAAAAAATAAGCTGTTTAATTATTTTTAAATTATCAATATATTGTTATCGCATGTAAAAAATTCAATAAATTTTTAAAAATAATATATCAAAATATTTGTCTTTAAATAAGGTTTTTTTTTTTTTTGTATCTTGACTTTTATTGAAAAAATCACTTGAAAACCTCTAATATAAGTTTTTTTTACGTTTTATAGAATATTCTTCGAAAATTCGAGGTAAAAACCTTAAAATGCTGCGCGCCTCGATTTAAATTTTTCCAAATGATTTTAAATTTTCAGAATATTATTTTTTTATACTAAAGAAAAAAATGGAGGGGTGTCCCGAAAGAAATTTCGAAATTCGAAAAAATAAGGACCACCCTATTAACAGTCTCAATCAGAAATTAACCTATTCCCATTGATGCGATTTATGGTAGTTATGTAAATTACAGTCAGATATCAATATATACTTTTTTCTAAATATTCTTATATAATAAAATAATTTTAAAACAAAATTAAAAAGAACATGTTGTTTATGTGGACGTATAAATTGTACAATAATTATTTTTTTAATACTTTTAGTTAAAAATATCAAAAAAAAAAAAATTCATCGTAAAAAATTGTGGTCTTAGAAAATTATGTGTGAAACAAAAAGAAAGTTAAAGATTTTATAATACTTCATTAACACATATCAATTGGTCTTATTATAACGAAATATTTTTTATTAAATAAAAATTTATTGGGAATTTAAAATAGAAGAATTTTCAAGTATAAATTATTTTTCATAAGCATTTAATAGAATTGTATGCAATACTACAAAGAGTTTTATTATTCAAATAAAAACTAATAATTTATTAAACTAATTTAAAAATTCCATTTCTTAAATAAATAAAGCTTTTTATTAATTTTAATCCTTTTTTAATATAATTAATTACGTAATGAATGACTACTTCCCAAATAAATTAGAAACTAAAATTCATCAAATTTAACAAAAGAAATATAATTACTAAACATTTGATTTAGAAGGACATTTTACTATTTTTGCATACAATAATGGTAGTTAAAATTCAGTGGCCCTGGCATAGGTAACAATTTTATTGGATTTCATACTTAATTTAATTACTATAGTTGGCTCATCGGCCATAATAATCTTTTAATTAAAATCTCTATTTTACAAAAAATAATAATAAAGAGAAATAATTATCAAGATCGTTAATTATGTTTTATATGTACTGTTGAAAACATAAATTATAAATATACATGTAAAAAATTTTCTATTATATTTAGTTCTACATTTTTTTTTATAGTTTTCTTAATATTTTTACAATTTAAAAAAAATAAATATACAGAGAGGAATACGTTGTTTTTACAAAATTAATAACTTTCTATCTACCAAATAATTTGCGTTGTATTGAAATATATATACAAGGTGTTCAGTAAGTTAGGAAACAGTTAAATTGTTACAAACAATGAGTACAATAGAAATTCGTTTCCTTATTTACTGAACACCCTTGTATATATAAATGCTGTGTGTTACTTTTTTTTACAAATAATTGATGGTTTAATTGAATCACATTTTTATTATTTATTTTTAATAATAAAACAAATAATTATTTTTTTAAATGTTAAAAGACCGTTTTTATTTGAGTTGAGTATATAACATGGGTGGAGCATGCATTATATATATACACCAGTAAAGTGTTGTACTCACTTACGCTATACACACATTCTATTGTATTAAAATGCTTATAATTCAATAAGTACTCAAATTAAAATTTTAATTGACCTAATAAAATTTTTTTTAAAAAAATTCTAAAAGCAGCTCTTATGAAATTAAAAATATATATATATATATGAATTTAACGTAATCTAAGAATACATAGATCATTTTTAAATAATACAAAATATTTAGTATATATTAAGTTATTAAATATTTCAAAATATCCTATACCAACTTGTATTCACTAAAAAACAATGGATGAAACTAAAATATTCATAGGCAAAGTTTGCATTGGGTTTTAGCCCCCATATAAACATTTGAAGACCCCATAAATAAGTGAAATTTTTTGCGAAGAGAGAAAGATAGAACAATGTGGTAAAGTTTGTTATCTAATATTATCAAGTAATCCCAACAGATCAATTTTCCAAGCTACACTCATTAAAATATTGCTACAGATATTTTAAAAGAAATAATATAAAATAATTTATAATATTTACGCGCCTCTTCATAGTATTTTACACTTCCTATTTTATACCTATTCAATCTATTATTTTTATATTACTTTTTTATTTAAATGCTAGGAACAACACGTTTAATGTTCCACGCACTTAGATGGCAAAAATCCAAGTATTGTTAATCCTCCGTAAATGAAAAAAAAAATATTTAGTTTCATGGAAAACGTGTATATTATATTTTTATTACATTTTAATACACTTATTCACTCGAATTTCCGCCAAAAAACATATTTATAGGATAATATTTTTTTCATGGCCACAACTTACTCCATTTAGAATATTATACGAGTGGGCTAAACGATACAGGAAGTTTATTATAAACATTTCATATAACGCTCTGTTTACAATGATCATCTTCTTATTATCTATAATGGAAGCAAAGCGTTCAGTTATTAGCTTGATTTTAATATTAGATACACAAAGAATTAAAGGACTTACAATTTATAAAAAAAACCAATAGTACATCATCGAATTATGTTGTGATAAATAATTATTAATACGAGTTTTTCATTCGGTTATACGTGTCCAGAAAACCGTCATGGAAAACTTACAGGTAACAACTTAAAATAATAAATTTCAACTGTATAAAGTATTAATATTTTATTTGATTAACAATTGATAATTACTATAGGAAAATTTAGAACAATGCTCAAGAATGCATCATAATTTGCAACCGGGGCTATTGTTCCACTCATCATCGGGAAGCGAAAATAGTTTAGTACGTGACAGATCCCCAACTATAGTAAACAATATCCGAAAAGGATCTCCGACGCCATGGACAAGTATGTGGCTCCCACATTATATATATTAGTAGAAACTATGTCTATGAACCTAATTAATTGGAGCTGTGATTAAAACCAGTGAGGTTTTTGCAAAAAACCCTTTTTTTTTATTTTAGGATATACGCTGATTTGAGTGTATACCCTTCAATATAAATAGTACATAAGTATTATTTTTCTTATGTATACGTTGATTTAAAAAATTATAAATGAGTATACGTATACACCTTAAAATACCACTGATTAAAACCCTAACTTATTATATTATTATTAATTACAATACCATAATTATATCATGCTTAAGATTCTCTGTTTTAAACTTTACTTAAACATAGGTTACCTGTTAACAAACCTATTTTTTATAAAATTATGTTTTTATAATTATATGTTAACCGCTTTGAAATAATAAGTAATTAATGTGCTTTTTCATCATGTACTGTTTTCGAATGATTTTTCAAATAAAATATTAAAAGTGATTTTCAAGTAAACCACTTTTTTTTTTATTTAAAAAAGATATTAAAAATAATTTACTGCATCTTCAAAAAGTAAACATAACTATATACCTTGATTTTTAATTTTTCATTTCACTGTAGACAATAACAAAAAATTGTAATAGTATAGTAAGAAATGCGAAGAAAATTGAGGATACGGACGCAAGAAAATTAATCAAGTTAAAAATCAAGCTAAACTAGTATATCTGCGTGACATAAAACGTTTTTAATTAAAGGCTTACGATTAGGGTGGCTGATTTAATATATAGCAACGAAGTTTTAATTTTATATTCTTATACATAAATATGTTTTATGTTTTTAATAGGCTCATGTACTCCGATTGAAGGATCACAGTTTTCTTTAATACCTAATACATGTTGTTGTCACCACCTAATTAATAATTACAATAGTAAAATTATGACTGAGAACAATAATATGTGGCAACACTCATTTAAAAACAATATGGTAAGTGCAATATTTCAATTAATAAATCAATGGTCTAGTAAACATAAGAGACATTTTTGATAAAAATGAATATTGCATAATTACGCGTTTTTTATCATCAATGATAAATACTTAATTCTTAAATAATTTATAAGCATGTTAATTTTTTATCGTTTACCTGTGCAGTCAAGATAACTTAGTAAATCAAGCGATTTCTGAGACTTCACGATTGTGAAAACTTAACTAAAAAAACGATAGCATAATGGGGTTGGGGCACATTATTGACGTGGCATAGATAAGACAAGTATAGATGATATCTGATAGTGATTAAAGTCACTTTCATAAGAAGTGTATCGATGCAAATCTGTAGATAGTGTTTAATTCTAAGAAATTAATGGCTAATAACCAAAGCAACATCTACTCCTATTTCCTTATTATACTCCGATTAGTAGTTCTTATATTTTAAATTATAATTTATAAATAAATATTAATTATAGCAATTAAATATAGTATGTAATTAATATTTAATAATTAAGTCGCTAATTTTCGACATTTCTTCAATTTTTTTTAATTAAAACTGCCATAACTTTTTCAAAAATA
Organism: Daktulosphaira vitifoliae; assembly: GCF_025091365.1. NCBI lineage: Eukaryota > Metazoa > Arthropoda > Insecta > Hemiptera > Phylloxeridae > Daktulosphaira > Daktulosphaira vitifoliae. The sequence continues at coordinate 63,334,033 of NW_026099572.1, read as the reverse complement.
ACCAAAACAATATAATTTTTTTTTATAATTGCATGATGTTATTACCTATCATTTGATATATTTTTTTTTTTATAAATCTGACTCTTTACTTGCCCACAGGGGGGATTCAAAATAACAACTTTTTCAACTTTACTTTTGAAAATGTTCAGGAAACTCTGACACTTTTATATATATCTTAAATTAAAGCTAATGTAATATACTTTATTATGGGAAAAAAAATTTCGGACTTATTTTGTCTTCACGGTGATAACAAATATCAAAGTTAATAAAAAAAAATATGATTTTTGTAAAAAATCATTTTTTATATTTTTAACTTAATAATGCTATAACTTTTTGAAAAATATATGGATCATTATAATTTTTTTATAATAATAAGATACGTACTATTTATATTACTCTTTTATGGAACATACTTTTTTTTTTAATCGGACCATTTCCTCCCTTAATATATTTATATATTATAAATATATATATTCATATATTACACTTATAAATCATAAAACTTGTAATCAGAATATAAATATGGAAATAAGAGATCATGTAGCTTTTGGAATAATCCACCAATTTTTTAAAACTAAACACTATCTACAGATTTTCATCGAAGCGTTTTTTATGATAGCGATTTTAATCACTGTCAGATATCATCTATACTGAACTCAACTATGTCACGTCCCCACAGTGCTGGGTTCTTTAACTTTGTAGTAGAATCCTATTACCATATAAAACCTAATTCGAAAATAAATACTTTAAAAATTAGAAATTAATGAATTGTCTATATAGAGAAAGCTGGTTAAAATACTTTTTATTTGATAAAGGTATTTTTTTTTTTAATTTTTGAGGGTAATATCTTTGACTAGATACTAGTTGTGATCATTTAATGTATCGTTCAAAAAAATTGGTCAAGTGAGAGCTCAAAAATAAATGACTGTCACAAAAAAAAACACTTAGTAAAATAATTTTAATATGAATAAGAAATTGCTTCTCACGAGGGAAAACTACACTGACGGGGTCCTTTATATTCATTGAAGTTATTGAATCTAAATGAGGTAAATATTAAATGAGTTGAACATTTTTTTCTAACTCAAAAAGAATTAAGTAAAAAAATGCAAAAAATACATCTCCTTTAGGAGTTTAATCTTCGTATTTCAAGCGTGAAATACCCAAGTGTTATTGACTCAGCAACCGTACATCACATTTCCTTGAAGGATAAAAATGGCAATTTGAGCTAGTTCATATTTCAAATTTATTTTTATTCTCTTATAAGAAGAAAAAAAATTTAAATAAATTTAACATTCTATGCTATGTGAAATAAATTTATATAATATTTATGAAAATTAGTGTACTCCCCTTGTAAGATATTTTAAAATACAATAAAATACAAAGCTCAGAATTTTAACATAAAAAAAGCATATTTTTGAATATGGTTGCTATTTTCACCACGAAGATAACGTAAAATTCGAATTTTTTTTTCATAGTAAAGTATGTTACATTAGCTTTAATTTAAGATATATATAAAAGTATCAATATTTCCGTAAAATTTTCAAAAATTAAGTTGAAAAAGTTAATTTTTTGTAAAAAAGTTTTCATTTTAAATTCCCTCCTGTGGGCAGGTTAAGGGTTAAATTTAAAAAAAAAATACCAAACAATAGCTAAATACCTCATTTATCTATAAAAAAAATTGATCGATACTTTTTTTGAAAAAGTTATAAAAGTTTTCAGTAAAAAAATTTAAAATATGTGCGAAAATTACGGATTTTTAAAATTAAACTTTTTTATGGATTTCCCCTATTTATGGGGAACGAGAGAATTTTATTCAATTTTCGAATTTAATGTTTTCAACTATAAACGATTTGTGATATTTTGACGTATTGTTCATCAAAATCGGTCAGAGAGAACTAAGAATGAGTAGTAACCGACACAAAAAAAATTATCTTTTCAGTTTCGCATAGAGTCTGAGAAAGTATAAGTATTAATATATTATTTTTGTGTGTCTGTCACCACTTTTTCTCAACTCTTATCAGACTGATTTCTCATAAAGATACATCAAAAGATCACAAATTGTATTTAGTTTAAGATATTGCCCATAAAAATTGAAAAAAATAACCCCATTACTTGTAAACAGAGAAAATTTCCCAAAAAATTATTATTTTTAAAATCGGTAAATTTCGACATTTTTAAACTTTTTTTATTTAAAACAATCATGAAAAAAATTACTAAATATTTTATTAATTGTTTTTTTTTTTTAGGGTAAACGTTATTCTGGTACAACTAATTTTAATGGGGAACCTTATGAAGACACTGATGGATTGACTTGGAGAAGATTGCATATGAGTAGAGCAAAACTGAAAGCTACCGCGACTACTTCTGAACTTTTATCTGGTTTTGCTATGGTAATATATACTGTATTAACAATTGTTTACATAGATTTAACATTCTTTAAAATAAATAAATGTAAAAAACAAATAATAACAGTTATTAATTTAACTAACACATTAATTAAATTAATCAAATTTTATTTTGATTTTTTCATGGGATGTCCTTACCACACTTTAAATGAAAATTGTATTATTAAAGTATAATATATTATATATATACACATAATTAAAAAAAGTCCAAATTATAGCTTATCATTTTTAATATATACATTAATTTTATGTACATGTAGTGAATTATGAGATGAAAGATTCAAAAATCTGTATTTAAAAAATATTTTATACCTCTATGACTTCGAAAATTTGTTTAACTTATTTAATGTATACATTATATACATTAAGAATACGCACATTTTTTTTAAGCGTGCCTATGAATATAGATCCTTACTAAATGGCAAAATTATAAATATATTCAACATCTGATTATACAGAGTAACAAGTTTATCATAGGCCATTTGATTGTTTGCAAAATAAAAACGAACTTTTTCTTTTTCTTCACCTATATCACAACTACTTGGGGTCGATCAAGGTTATCCTAACTTTCCACTTGACACAATCTCCCACATTAGCCGCCCTCATATCACATTCGATGACATCCCTCTACCTCATCTTCCTTCATCATTCATTTTCATAACTGATCTTACAGCTTCCGATTCCTCTCTCTTCATAACATGACCAAACCATCTAAATCCATTTTCTCTCATATTAATTACAATTGATACTACACCTATACTCTCTCTTAAATGTTTGTTCCTTATCCTATCTTCCTAGTCACTCCACTCATCCATCTAAGCAGCATTCTTTTCTCTGCTTTATTCTCTTATCAACCGCCCAACACTTTGAATCATACATCATGGCTGGTTTCACTACAGTCTTATAGAACTTACCTTAAACATTCTACCTCTTCTATCACGTCCTTGCCTAATGCCACTGAACTCCGCATTTCACCTACCTCGTATTGACCTTTGTCAAACTAGTTCTTTATCTTCTCTGTCTTACTTCTACATATTTTTAATATCTTTCTTTCGATAGATGATCTTCATATCTTTGGCCTTTGATTAATTTGTTCCCTAATTTCTTCTACTAACACTTTATCGTCAGTGAACAACATGTATCATGGTACCTCACAAATATAATAAATAAATAAATACAATATTGAAATAAAGGAATTTTCATTTTTTTTAATTACATATATTTCCTGATTTATCAGCTAATAATTACTTTTTAGAATCATCCCTTATGACTTAAAAAGGTGTCAACTAAATTTTTTTAATGGCGAAATACATATTTAACTATGTATGAAAGTAATTGGTCTATAAAAACCTTTGAAACAATATTTCAGAAGTTATTAATAATTGAAAGTAATAACTGGTGGTGAGGAGTGAATTCTGTTATTTTTATCATTAGTAATTTCCTGACTGTACCTAGGACAAAGATTTTTAGTCCCACTTTGGTATAAAAATAAGAATAATTTCCAAAGTATTGGTCAAAAATATATACATAACTAAAAAAATGCTTTGTTTTTATTATTGTATTTATTTTGAGATTAATCGAGTGGTTTATGATAAACCGATTAATCTGTAGATAAATTTTATTTTATTTTTATTTTATTTTAATTATTTAACGCCAAACGGCAATTTACAGGAATAATATTATGGTAACCTAAATATATAACATAATATAACAAAAAGAAGAGAAAAAAAAAATAATGTACATGCATATATGTAAAACATAGAGTAAGAAACTATGACAACAAAATAATGATGACAATAAATTAAGATTTATAAGATAAATATAATATATAATTAATATAAGACAGTTAAATTTTTTTAAAAGTAAATGTAACCAAAAAACTAAGTATTATTGAGAGAGCGTAGCATTCTGTGTATTGGATTATTATTATTATAGGAGGTATGATGAGAGGGAACATGAAAGGGAAAGTGATTTCTAGTGGGATAGGATGGAACACGAAAGGATATAGAAGACAAAAGGTCTGGTGCATCAATTAGACCATTAAGGAGAGTATCGATAAATGAACGGTCTGCATCAAATCGCCTAAATTTTAAATCAATGATATAATTATTTCGTTGATTATACAAATCAAATATTAAAAATTACAACTATAATATTTCCATTTTAATAAATTTACTTTTAATTATTTTTAAAATAAAAGCTGAACTTTAAATGGAGTTAGGCTTTACTGGATCACTTTAAAAGAATCCTTAAAAAAAAATATTTTAGTTTTAACTATTTATTATATAGGTGGCCATGGTTGAGTTACAAATCAACGAGCCAACTATGGTACCTGAATGGTTATTCATCATGTTTGCTGTTTGTACTACAGTGTTGGTAGCAGTTCACATATTCGCGTTAATGATAAGTACATATTTACTACCAAACGTGGATGCCATTAGCAAACTACAGAGTACTAAACTTATACAAGAATCGCCTCATGAACGCATGCGAGGCTTCATTGAACTGGCTTGGACATTTTCTACTGTCCTCGGATTATTCTTGTTTTTAGTCGAAGTGGCAATTCTGTGTTGGGTGAAATTTTGGGATCATTCAGTTCGAGCTGCTATGGCTGCCACCATTATTGTCATACCAGTATTATTCATATTTGTATTCTTTGTATTTCACTTTTATAAAAATTTGGTGGTTCATAAATGCAAATCCACAGTATCCGATATTAAAGAGTTGGAGGCTATTAAAAAAAAATTAGATGCTTCCGCTTCGAACGTTTAATTTCTATTTTATAACAGCTAACAACCTTTAATAAGAAAATTTTAATATGTAGAAAAATTATATTTTAAATTAATATCTACTCAGAGGCGTATTTAAGGGAGGGTCAATAAGGACGATTGTCTCCTTTATGAGTAGATACTATCAATATTTTTTAAGTCAATATGTATGAAGTATAGCTCGAAAGAACTTTTTTTGTCATCATTTTGCTTTTTAACAAAAAAAATTTTTCTAATATGATTACCAAATTAAAAAAAAAATTAAGTAACCGCCCTTAAAATAAGCTTTAAATACGCCTCTATATTTACTTATGCTCTTCGCATAACTCAATCCATAAACACAACTTGTAGTTTTAGAAGCTACGGTACTGATCAATCATACTTTATCTAATTAATGATGGTTTTTTTTTCATTTTTATAATAAAAATGTTATACAGGGTGTTCAGTAAGTCAGGAAACCCGTTTCCTGACTTACTGAACACTCTGTATATTTATACTATTTGTGTTATTGTTTAAAATTTTAGTGTATGTATAAACTATGTACCTAGAAATGCTCCCATTCAACATTTTATTTGTAAATAATCGACATTGAATTTCTATGTACTAATGCATCGCATATTATTAATCGTCCTTGCAATAAAAATAAGAGAGCATTTATATTTGCCAAAGGACTTCATGCGTGTCATTTACATATAAAAATAAGTTGTTATTTTAATTTTTGTATATTTTCTAATGATGTGAACATTTTTGGTAATGATATATATTTTTTTAATTTCATATTTATTTCCTAAAAATTAATTAATTTAATTTTTGTATTTATATTGTTTAAATTAAATACTAATAGAAGAAAAGGCCATAAATCATTTCATTATAGAGAAGCACAGACCAACGCATCGGACTCACTGGTGCAATTACGGGGGCGGGGTCTTGAGTGTCAGATTCTTCCAGTCATAAAGAAGTTAATAACTTCCCAAATAATGATCCAAAAATTATTAACGGCTAGCTATTTTCTTAATTAGATAATTTTCTGTTTTATAATCTAGTTAAATATTTAGGTTATATAAGTTTAAAAAATAATTTTACACCTTTGTAATATATAAGGGATAAACATAAAAAATACTTAATGATTGATACATTGAGAAATACTTGTATCTAAAAGAAATTGAAAAAAATAAAACTCTCAATATTATTTATATTTTTGGTTTAAATAACTAGTTTATAATAAATAAATTACCAAATTTTATATTAATTTATTATAAAATACACACACAATTTTTCAATTGTATTTATATTAGTTTGGGAATATAATTAGGTAATCAATAATGAGTATTTTCATATGCAGATAATTCTTTTATTTCTGTTGTAAAAGTCTTACCATACAATCCACGACACTCCCAGTGTAACAATAGATAGGTGCTGAATGCACATAGGTCTAAACATACAACTTGTTGACCATGATGTATAACTTAACTAAAAACAAGTTCACTAACTCCGAAACCTTGAAAGAACGACTTTATTATAAGGACAGCAGTTTTTTTTATTTTACTCTCTAATAAGCTAAGCATTTGTAAAAACATAAAAAATAATGATCATTTTTTATAAAAAGAAATATTTGAACCCTTTTCTTACAATAAAGAATATTATTATAATTTTAACAATAAAAAAATACTCTTTGCTTTTAAAAGTAAAAATTCAATGATACTCGCGTGAAAAATATCTAATTTTCTTAATATTTCTTTTAAATAGCATAGATACTAAAATAAATGTTTATATAAAGAGGATCCATTGATTGCTTTTTGATTTTTGCTCATGTACCCGATCTCTGTAGAAAAAATTCTTTTAGTACATATTTATAAGTTAAATATTTTCAATTTATAAAAGAACTGTTGTGATTAAAGTTATTTCTTAATTTAAAAATAAATAATTTATTATCGTATACTTTTAACAAAATAATTCTCATACAATGACCATATAAATGATATTTGCATAAATTCAAAGTGGTTATAGTATTTATGCAGACATTCTTGGCTAATTTAAATTATTCATTGTAAATAAATTAGTCCTTGATTATAAAACGTGTATGGTATCATTATTTTTATAACCATTGACGATGATTATTCTAATGATACCCGTCTCCATGAATTACTGTTAAAATGGTTTTAGGGTGTCATGCACCTTAAAAAAACATCGGTTAAAGAAAACTAAATTAAGATGTTTAACCCATAATGCATAACTAAAATAATACTTATTAACAAATCAACCGCTTAAGTTGATTTATTTTTTTAATATAAAAATTAAAATAAGAATAAAATAGTTTAAAAAGTAAAAAATAGAGAACATTTCAACAAATTATATTTAAATAGATAATTCTAACAATTATTACAAATAATTATAATAAATGAAATTCCTAATAAAATATATTTATTTTTTAATAAATTCTTTTTTAATATGCACTAAAATTTGTTATTTTTAATTTGAAAGAAATGAAATAATGTCAAACTTTACTACTTAGAGATTCATGTTATATAATTGCAATATTAACAAATTTATTTATTAACTGTGTATAAAACTAATATTTTACACATTTAAAATTGTTTAGTTGATTTAAAAAAAAATGCACTTACAAGGCACACAAATTGTTGAAAACTGGCACACTCGTCGTTTCTCACCAGAATGCACATTATATTAACTTTACCACGTTATCAAACTTATCAATAATTAAAACTATTGAAAAAATTAATCGACTCTAAATATTGTAATACATTTTATATTTAACTATCACTGAAATAAGTGACTTATTTTTAGTTATTATAGGATTTTAAAGTTTGAAACAACTATCCTGTCTAAATTTATTTTTCCATTAAACCAAACTTAAATTTGTAAATTATGTTTTATATGGTTTATAATTATTTATATGTGTTAGTATATTTCTTAATATTTATAATAAGCTTTTAATTGCTAGCAACATTAACCATATCATAGGCGTTCCAAATGTGCACCAGACTTATTTTTAATGAAATAAAATATTGTTTAAACTAATATTTATATTTTATATAAATTCGTATATTAGTTATTATTGAGGTGGACATAATGCCCATGCACTCAGACCTGTTGGTCCATTGTGCGCAAAATTCGTATATTAAATGAATATCAGATTTTAAAAAAATTTAGCCAGAAAAGTACTCAGATTATACAATAAATAATCTAAAAAAATGTGCATAAAAATTAAAAAGCTCCATGTGAAGTTATTGTTTTTACCATACAATGGAATGTCTATATAAATCTACCTGAAACAGCTATCCCAGGACGAAAAAGGCCCTCTTCAAACCTTAGGGGACGTCATAGCTGAATATCTGTTAAAACTCAAGTAAACATTATATGTATTTTTATTTATAATTAATATTCTTACGTTTATGCATATTCTAAATTTTTAAGTGTAAAATATCTTTTAAGATAAGCTATGAAAAAAATATTTATTTTACTCAATAAAAAATTTTAGAATATCAAATAAAAACTACTGAAACCCTTAATATGCCACTGTTACCTTGGTGTTTTTTTTTTTGTGTCTGTTTATAAAAATGTAGAACTCTCATAATCTATACGTTTAAAGAACCTAAATTTAGCTTCTAAAATTGAAACAATTACTTTCAATTTTAAAAGAATCTCAAAATTACAAAACCATTATATGAGGCATTTTCAAAGTTTCTTTCTTTTTAAATTTCTAGAACTTCAATTAACGAAACCTCTAGAAACCATAAGTATTAAAGACAATAAGCTTTAAGATACGAAGCTAAAAAATATGTCATAAAAACCTTTAAGTATGATTTAAAAAAAAATGTTGGTAACAAAATACATAAACATGATCTAATCGTTTAACTGACTCAGTGGTGCAACCAAAATTTATTTATAAGAAGTTATAATTTTAAAAATATTTGATTTCTCATAATTTTATACAAATTTCTTAAAATATAAAGTTTGATGACCAAAAAAAAAGCTCAACAATAGAATATGAATAAGAATCGCAACAAATTTAAAAAATAACTAACCATTTGGGAAGAAAAGAAAAAGGTTTCAATCTAAGGATTTTGTTTTATATGGAAAAACACGAGCTTATTGAGTTCCCTAACCGCACACTAAAACATTAAATGTTGAGAATTATTTATTGTTAACGTTTCTTTTTATTTAATAGAAATATCTCAGCAATTTTTAAATTAAAACAATGAAAACTTAAGTTCAAGCAATATGTAATTTTTGATATTGAAATAATAATTCAAAAAATGTATGCCAGTTCAATTGATAAAATCTAGTTATCGGTTAATTTGGGAGATGCCGCTGTTTCATTGCTGTTTCACATTCCAATGTGAGCTATTGAATTTTGATAATTTTTGTCGTATACGCTGCACCAAGGATGGAGTCGATTGCAGAAGTAGTAGTAGTAGTAGTAAAACAGGTCTGGCAATCGATTTGAAGGTCTTAGAACCTCGTATTTTTTTTCTGTATTTTCGTACTCCTGTATACTCACTTATCAGTAGTTTGGCAACATTAGATTTACTATCTGTAGTTTTATGCACAGTTCATATTTCCAGAATAGTGCTTTTTGGGTGTTGTAGGCCCAGTTTTAATTATTAAAAACCCTTTGCGTGTTTCTATTGTATATATAAATATACAATTTTTATTTATTATTTATTTAATTGTTAAACAATTATAAAAACTAACTTACGAGGTATATATTTATACTTCGTCAATCGGAATATTATTTAAATCAAGAATTAGTCATTTTAGCTATATATATTTTTTTAGCAACGTGTATAACTTATCATTACAAAATTGTACAAACCCCATTGAAAAATGCTCATCAAAGAATTGTAAGTAAGATTTTTAGCAAATGGTAAATATTATCTATGTAATACAAATATATGTCTTTAATATCAAATTATTATATTTATTGTTAATTTATTTAAATCACTGCATTATTTATTTGTTAATTATCAAAAATTGAATTTATGATTCAAATTGGGTTTTTAAATTTAATACCCGTACTATGTGTCTAAGACACACAATATAAATTTAATTATAAATCAAATTAAAATATTGAAACCACATTTTGAATAATTTTTATTTTTTCTATTTTCATGTTTTTTATAATTTTATTAATGTGTTATATGTCTAAATTTCCAATAAGTATTATAACTTGATACTTTTTTTGATATTATATTAAAAAATTCTTTTTATTCAAGTTATAAACTAGTAAGGAGTATATTAAAATAAAATTTGTCTTTCAAAAGTTATTACAAATTTTTGCATTTATAAATTTTGTTTTAGCCACTTTGAAAATTCAACTTTATTATAGGTCTATATAGGAGTGTAAAATATTTTTTGTTTTAGAGGGATTAATGCCCCTGATACCCCTTCTAAAACTATAATTTTGGTAATATCACATTACTAATTTTTCAAGACAATTATTAAAAATTTTTCTGGCTGATGGTGTTTTCTGAATAACTTCACAAATATTTTTAAAATCATTTAAATTTGTCTTCTAATTATTACTGTTATAATTAAGGATTATTATTTTATGAAATTCTTAAAAAAATAAAAATTGACCTACTTAACAATAACTTTACTTAACTTCACTTATATAAAGCATATATTAGCATGTAGTTATTCACTTTTCATAAATATTAATTAATAAACTAAATATGTTATTTATTTACTCAAATTTTTCTCAGTTAAATATTATATTTTTAAAGTTTTCAAACTTTTTAGTTTCTTAATATTCCATTGAAAAATGAAAGTTTAAATAAAGTAAAACATTTTAATTTTAAATATAGTAAAATAAAATTTTCAATTCTCTTATCAAACAACAAAAAATAATTTGTTACTTTGATGAATTTTATGTAAACAATTTATTTGAAATATGTAATTATGTAATAAAAGGTAATTAAATTAGTAGAGCTAATTTGATTATATTCAGATATTTTGCCCTTAAAATATAAATTATAATTCTATGGTTAATGATTATTTTTTGATCCTTAGTATTTCATTTTTTTACTAAAAAAAATAATTTGGAAACTAAGTAACTTTTTATTATATTCTTTAAAATTATTAAAAATTACATGTCATATAGTCATGAATATTCAGTATGTGTATTAATGAGTGACAAAAAATTGGAATATGTTCTTTTTGATGCAACATTTTTGCATTTATTATTTTATAAAGATTCATTATAACAAAATTATATTTTAAAAAAATGTATGGAAAATAATAATAATTATATTTTAGAATCATCCCTTATGACTTAAATGGGTGTCAACTTAATATTTTTAAATAGCAACATATATATTTAACTAGCTTATAAAATAGAAAATAATCTAATTAAAGAAATTACTGGTTAACAACAATTTTTGAAACAGTATTTCAATTTCTAACCTTTTCATTCTAAATTAAAAATAATATTATAAATATCAAATAGGAACAAAATGTAAAATATATTTCTATTAATATTTAAAAAGTAATGTAAAAAATTAATACATACAAATTATAGTTATTTATACTAAAAATCACTTAAAATTAAAAAAAAAAAATTATTTATATATATATTTTTAATTACTACCAACCATCTCCTCAAAAAAATTCTGAATACGCCACTGATGAAGATATATTTTTCAATATTTATGTTCATTCATTTAATTGTTTCAGTCGTGTAGTGCTTCCTCTCACTGTTGAAGAAGTAAGTATTCATTTTCATTTATTTAATATTATTTGATTAATTAAAATAATTTGTGCGTAATAGTCTTTATATTTTAATATTTATAAAACATTTATTTTCTAAGACTTAAATGTATCTTATACAAACAGTATTCTTTATTGTTGTTGAAAAAAAATAAAAGTATAAAATGTTTTTGTAATTTTTAGTATCAAATTGCTCAGCTTTATTCTGTTGCTGAAGCCAGCAAAAATGAAACTGGTGGAGGAGAAGGTATAGAAGTTCTAAAAAATGAACCTTTTTCAAACTACCCTCTTTTAGGAGGAAAGTATTCAGAAGGGCAATATACCTACAAAGTATACCACTTGGCTAGGTAAATTTGTTTAAAATTTTAATGTTTTCTATTAATTTATTAGATTTATAGAAATAGAGGAATTATGAAGTGCTTTTTATTTTCCCTAATATTTAATAATAATTATTCTTATGAAATAATCACTCATAAATAGTTTTTCATTTTTATTTTTTATTAAACTTATATCTAAATAAAATGTATACAGGTAATATATTGGTATCTAAATCTTTTTACAAAAATTATTATATTCTTTCCAAATAACATTGAATAGTGTGTTTTTTGAAGGTTAATAAAATAACATTGAATTTCTTAAAAACCAATACACAATATTTAATCAATTTTTTTAACCAATTGTAATTTATATTGAGTTTTATGTTTTAATTATTAATTAATTTTAGTATAATTTAATTCATTAGTATTGGCAATCATTAAAAGTATCTACAATTATATTTTCAATTATCATTGATAATTAATTTTATTTATTTATATCTACTTGTCATGTTTAGAAGTATAAATAATGCTCATTACAAAGATAATTATAAATTAAACCATGCATTATTATTGCAATAGAAATAAAATTTGTATAGCTCCTTTGAAACATTTCAATTTTTTTTCAATTAATATATGACTATTATATAAATAATACCTTATTTATAGTTTTTATTATTATTAAATTTACTAAAAACTGTTGCCTTCCTTCCTTATAATAATATAAATAATTCTAATATACAGGATTATTTGCTTACTATGTCTTAAATACTATTATGTACACACTTTAATTAACTAAGGTATATAATTCTATCCCCTTTTTTTTCTCCTTATAATTGTATGCCTTTGAATTTTTAAATAGAAACATACATGCTTAACTGGCTCAAAAATAAAAAACATTTCTGAATCATTCTCTTTATAAGTTAAAAAATAACATATGATGACAAAAATGTTTAATTTATGAGCTAATAATTACAGTTTTATTTATGTTGGACCTTGTATATCAGTTATATTTTACTTTGTGTTTAAGAGAAAATAATTTTTTTTCTGTATTTTTATAATTAATGATTGAAGTAAATTTTTTATGATAATTATTATAAATTTACATAAATATATTTACACAGCCATGTAAAAAATAGAGGTACAGTGCAACATTAAATACTATAATTCAAGATATCGTAAAGACAAACCTTATCACTAGGCTATTGCACACTTATGTTTTTTATGTCAATATAATTTTTTCTAGATTGATAGCATACAGGGATAAATGGTACCTTGTTAATACCAAAACAAATTCCACTATAGAACTATTTATATTCATCATATATTATCATCATATGATAAAAAAATTATTAATTTACATTCAATGTTATGAATTTAAAATAATTATACTAATTAAAATAAAATATCTGTATAAATGAACTTGTATTCTCGAAATAAATATTATTAATTTTACATAAAGTTTTTTTGATATTTAACACTAAAATAAGATAAATTATTGTTATTATTAAATCTGACACTATAAGTCAATTATTTATTTTTAGTGATAATAATTTTAATTCTTTTAGTAAAGTACCTGGAATGATAAAACTTATAGCTCCTAAAGGAGCATTAGAAGTTCATGAAGAAGCATGGAATGCTTATCCATATTGTCGAACTGTAATTACTGTAAGTTGTTTTTGATAATGTATTTTATTGGATATTTGCATTTATTACTTAGTTTAAATTATATATCTTGAGTAACAAATGTAAAATTGAAGATAAAAATTCTATATTTAATTATTAGTTATGTGTATTTCTTACCGAAGATTTAAATTCAAAACTAAAACAGTCAAATAATAGTTATACTAATATAATAATTTTAGGTTATAAAAACATTAGTGGTAAGCTTTTATCATTCTAAAAGCTTACTATTTTGATGAAATAAAAATTTTTATTTTATCTTTTTCTTTATTTATTATGTTATTATTATAAACATACTGTGTTTACTTAAATTTGTCTTTCATGATTCTTTATAATTACACTTATAAAGACTTTATTGTACTTACATATAATGAGGTTAATCACAATATTATTTTGTAAAAACTCTTTGTTTGGGGTATAATAAATATATATATATACACAGTGGAACAGATCTAACTGACAACTCATATAACTTATGATTTACATAACATGTTATATATTTTATTTATTTATTTGAAGATAGCCATTTTATAGATATGTGTTAAAGAAACATTTTGATACCAAAAACTTTTACTTTAATTCAGTAGTTATGTTTCTATTATATTTAGAAGTATAGAACAAATTATGTCATTTAATAAAGAACTTTAGTTTTTGAAAGATTAAATTTTATTTTTAGAATCCTAATTATATGAAAGAAAAATTTACCTTAACTATAGAATCATTCCATTATGCTGATCGAGGGACACAAAATAATGTAAGTGAAAATTGAAAGGTTGAGGGATTAATTTCATAATTTTCAATATTGAATAAAATTTTAAGTTTGCTTACTGGGATATAATATCATGTGCTTTAACTCCATGCTTGGGTATATAAACATTTATGTCACTTTTTATTTATGAATTATTCATCTATTTAATGATGGTGATTTATTACTTTAATAGGATAAATTAGCTAAATTACCAGTAAAATTTACATCAGTGTATTCTTAAATACTTATCGAATTTAACAATATTCTAACACTTGAATTATGTAGAATGATTTATAAAACTATTGCTTATCAACTTTAAGGAACATTAAAAAGTTGTGATACATTATAAATACTAAAAAAATTACTGTTAAGCTATTTCTTAAGAAAGTCGCATACAAAACTTTTTTAAAATCTCCAATGCTCAATTAGAAAACATAACTAAATACCAAGGTTTGATACTGTTATAGTGAGCTATATATATATATATATATATATATATGCCCCTTTTCCACAAACCCTAATAATAACTTACCTAAGAAGGCGATTAAAAAATAAATATATTCATTATATATTTAATAAGATGCTATTTAATGTATTTGCTTTTTGTTTGGTGTTTACTTATATATACAGAATCCAAACTATATGAAAGAAAATTTCAGTTTAATCATAGAATCTTATCATATCGCTGATAAAGGTACACAAGAAAATGTAAGTGCTATAATATATACATAAACACTTATAATATTAAGTTAGATGTTTGATATGTTTTGAAATATATACTAGTGTCATAATTGTCTAAATCAATAAGAAAAAATAATATAAAATGTGTTGTAATTGTTAATAAGTAAAATTTGTGTAATTTTCTATTTTTATTTTCTAGGCAAATTAAATTTTTGTCAAAATTTACCTCAAATACCCTAAAATTAGTTTTCCTATTAAAAATTAAATTTAAGCAAGTAACCCTCTCTTAAAAACTAACTTCAAACTAAAACATGAAACAAGCCATTTATTTCTTATTTGCTTTTATATATTTAATAATTGATTGGGTTGGGTTATACCATTAAACAAAAATATAAAACATTATACAATTTCTATTGAAAAAATGGTTTTTATAAAATCAATTGTGTCATTTATTTGATTTTTTTAAACCGTAAGAAATTGTACTTAATTTATGGTTTAGTAATAAAATTACAGAGCTGATTTTCTAATTTTTTATTTATTCAACTTCATGTAATTAATTTTGATTAAATATTTATAAAATTTGAAATATGTTTTTACTAAATTTAATTACATGTTTTGTTATCATTTTATGTGGGAGTATAAATTAAAGTTATTAGTGACATCGAAATTTATTCATATATGATAAACGTAATTGCCTATTTATATATAAATAGATAAAAAAGAATAAGTTTTTAAATTATTTTAGTTTCTTATAAAAAAACTAACAATTAGTTTTTAAGGAACTTAGATTATTATAATAACTAGTTTTGCTTTATTATTTTTTAAGGGCCATTATTATGTTACACATTCTAACCAATTATGGTTTTAATTGTTAAATGTTGGCATTAAATTAATAATTTTATTAAATTTTAAAATTTACTGCTTTTGCATGCTATTTATTGCTTTCTACCTATACATATTTAAAACATACTAATATTTTATATAAACTTAAGATTGAATATCTTAATAAAAAGTTTTAGAGTATTGGAAAAAAAAAGTTCAAGTTAAAAAAATTAATTTTTCAGTAAAATAAATACTTTTAAGTTAATATTATTGTACAGCAGTCCATTGTCTATTCCGTTAAAATCAAATATCATTTATCGTTTGATTTAAAAAAACTCCAAAGTCAAGAAAAATCATATATATATATATATACATATACTGTTTTATATAAATATTTTTCAAAAAGAGAGAAATTAAAATTAAGCCTTCATCCAAACAAAATTTGACAACTTGCCCTATGATCTCTACAAATATGTATTTTATTTTTTTTAATATACTGTACAAAATTTATCATCATATATGATTTAGCATATCTGAGCTATCTTTATTATACCTTTTAAATATGAGCATCAGATTAGTTATAAAAATAACAAAATTCTAAACAAACTTTTTTGTTCTAAGATTACAACATTTATTGTAATAGTATGATATATAACCAATTAAATATAGTCAGTCTCTTCTATTTTTAATTATTTTTATATTTCAAGCTTACAATATTTAAAGAGAAAACAATTTGTATTAATAGACTAATAAAAATATAAAATAACAGGTTCATGAACTTCCACCTGAAAAATTAAAGCATCGAGACGTACAAATGATTGACATTGGAAATGATGCTGTTTCATCTTCAGATTACAAAGAAGATGAAGATCCTAAAAAGTTCCAAAGCAAAAAAACTGGACGAGGTCCACTTTGTGGAAATTGGATAGATAATGTAATTATTATTACTACATTCATAGCAATTTGAATAAAGTGAAAATTTTGATTAAGTTAAAAATCTTTTTTTGATTAATAAATGTGATGTTAGTTGTTAACTAACCCATTTACATTTAGAAATACTCAAATTTTTCTTTTTGAACTTAGTACAGGTGCGATAAATGTTTTTTTTTTTTCTAAAAAACTGGAATGAGGGTAATTTTTTTAAAATATTAACCAACCATTTTTTAAATGAAAAATGATAAAGCGTATCATGAATGCTGTTGGTAAACTTTCTACTAAAACCTCATATGTATCATAATATAAAAATATATGTTAAACCACTTTATTGTAGTGTTTTTAACATTTTTACCTAATCAACTATTAATTTTCTTTCTTTAGTAGAAAGGAAATTAGTAGTTTTCCTTAATGGGATCCTAATCATCTCTAATGAAATTTCATGTAATAGCGTAGTTTTCGTAGGAGCTGAAGCCCCTACAGACACATTTATAGCCATTTCAAATGAACTGAATTTCTTTTTGGAGGTAAGACAGTAGATATAGCACTGTAGTAAAAAAGCTTCCTGCCATGTTTTTTTATCCAAATAGAATGTGACACTGTAGCCCCTACAGACTAATTTTTCAAGCTACATCTATGAATTCAAAGCCAATGTACTGAGAGCAACAAATATATTTTAAGATTAAAACTTTTTAATTACAAAAAGTTACTTATATATTTTATTTTGTAAAGTCACAATTGTCTAGAATCTTTTATACTCTGTGCTCTATATATTATCATAAGTTCAACTATTAAAAAAAGAAGATTGTGTTTACTATGTATAAAAAAAATGTTTAAAAATGGCTTGGATTAACCTAATGAAAATAGTTTCTACTATTTAAAAAAATTATATTTATAAAAAAGGTATATTATTATAAGTAATTATATATAACAACTCCTAGTATTTTACTGACTAAAGATTTACTGCATTTTTAGGCAAATCCAGTTATGACTTGCTACAAGCTAGTATCAGCAGATTTCAAATGGTTTGGGCTACAAAATCGAGTAGAAAACTTAATTCAAAAGTCAGAACGACGTTTGTTTACTAATTTTCATAGGTAAATATAGGTTAATTGTATAATATTTAATAACTCTTTTAATTTTCTTTAATTCCTTGAAAATAATGCAATTTAGACAAGTATTTTGTTGGATGGATCGCTGGCATGGGCTTACTCTTAAAGACATTCGAGAAATTGAGGATAAAACTAGAGAAGAACTAAATAAAGTACAGTTATATAATGATGTATAATATAATTAATTTTAACCTATATATTATTTTTATTTCAGCAACTAAATGAAGGCACTGTAAGAGGAATGAAAGCAGATGCTGATTAAAAAAAATCCTCAACATAATAAATCTAAAATCCAAAGCTTTATTTCAAAATTTATACAACAGATAAATTATTAATAATAAAATATTGAAAGAATAGAAACTTACATTAAATTTTCTAAATTTAGTTTTGACTCAAGTTAACAATATAGTATGATTTGAGTTGTGCACATTAATAACTATAGTATGCCTAATCAGCCAATTAATCAGTTTTATTTCTAATTTTATTTGATTTTTTTGCCATATAAATTTTTTAGTACCTATTTACATAGAAAGAAAAGTCATTCCACTTTCTATATTTGTCATTTTTTGTTTTTATTTTATTTTGCAGTGTGTGTGTGGGTGTAATAAAAATTACTTAAATATGGTGAATGTATACATAATTTCTTTGAGAATTTTTGGTGATTTTATACAAGTATATAATGTTCGGTTTTAGTTATCAAAACTACTATTTTTTATTTATTTCATGGTTATAATGTTAACTAATTTTGAAAATTATTTTATATTAGTATTTAATTTTGTGGTTACCATGATAAAATATATATTTATATATTATTAAACATATTTAAAAACATGAATTTCAGGTGGCAAATAATTAGTTCTTTTTGCAAATGTAGAAATATTAAAAATAAAAGTGATATTATTATTGATTACATGACATTTGTAAAATAACAGTTGTTAATAAATGTTAAAACTTAACTAAAGTTAAAAAGCCATGTCAAAATCTTTAAATTAAAGTTTTTTAGAAAATTATTTAAGAGTAATATATTATAAAATATTTGTCTATGCTTTTTCTTTTTATCTGGTTTTCTCAAAATGTATAATCATTATATTACTTTTTCTAATAAAAATATGAAATTTTCTATTATAGTCTATCAGTAACATTCAATATGTTATATCAGAAGATAGCATAATTTTTTTTGATTTGAAATAACTTACTAATCTTTTTTTGAAATGATTACTGTCTTATATACATTATTATTTTAAATATACATTATAATTTAATTAAATGCATAAAAACAACTTAAAAACTAAATTGCTGGTTTACATAATTCATTTGAAAAATAATTGTCACCTTAATTAATCTTCTTTAATTTAAAAATATTACCAAAATGTATTACAACTTATGCAAAGATGTTATATATCTTTGAAATTATTAACCATTTGTTTTCTTGATTTTAAATAATAATTAATTGCATTTATTGAATGTTAAGATAGTTCTGATGTTTGTTTAGTAATGCAATTTACATTAGAAACAAGTGGTTTTATTTTGTTAAGTATTGATCTATCAATTTGTAAATAATCAATTAATAAAAATATGACTTGTTAACATTAAATTTATTTATAAGTTACTAAAAACCATCATAGCAATTTGTCTATTGGTTAAATTTCTGAACGTTTATTAAATTAAAATAAAATTCAAATTGCTTTAAAAATTGTTGTTAATTATTATATAGTTAAAATTTTGTTTTTAATGTAATTTTTATTTTCTACTAATAGATTCTTTTTTATAGAAACTAATCACAATTTACAAAAAAAAAATTGTCTTATTATTTTTATTTTGAATTCTCAAATTGTACCTATTTATTTTACAATAATATGAAAACCTAATTTGTTTGGCCTATTCTTGTATTATTACCTCCATAGTTTCTGTAATTGTATATTAATATTTGGTGTACTTATATTTAAGTAGCTCTATACATTATATATAATACATTGAATGTGACTTAAAAATATTTATGTACTGCCCTTTTAAACTGATATTTTATTATTTAATTTATTATAGCTTATAAAAGTCAGCACAGGTAAGATAATATATGTCTAGTCCTAGTATGTAAATATATTAGTAATTAACTGTAGACATACTATTTTTTATGAAATACTTTCTAGTATTTTTATCAGCAGCTAACTTGACTAGCCATATTTATTTCTTTGAATTCAATTTAGTCAGTTAATAATTCTATAGAAATTAAATGATAATTAGATAATGAACTGTATACACATTAAATATTTATGAATAAAACTCCTTTTTAAAATATCTGAATTAATTTAGCTTATATTTTAAAATAAATATCTTATTTTACTAAAATTGTCAAAATATTATAATTGTTTAAAGAAGCATTTACCTACCTTTTTCAAAATATGTAATCATTCCGTAAAAATATAAGGACTGTAGTAATTTTTAATCCAATATATAAAAAATGAACAGAATAACCAATTTTTTTATTTCCTTATAATTAATAAGCGATCCGCGGTGGTTTATTGGATTTTAATCTCCTGGTCTTACTGGATCCATTTTACTCAACGAACGATTTGTCGAAAAATTGTATAGTTAAATATATTACGTTCATAATTAAAAAAAATTTCTCCAACCCCGTAAATGGTGTTCCTAAAGAATTACAATTTTTAAGTCGGCAATTTTACATTTTTATTTTTACGTTTCTATAAACTTTAAAAAATTGGTTAATTTTCCTATTATAGAGTGGGGTTAAAAATAGCAACTTACAAAGTTAACTTTTTGAACATGACTTATATAAGTGTTATAGAAATTCTTTACTCTTTAAATACATACATATAAAACGCTAGTTCATTTAATTTACTATAAATTTAAAATATAAAATTTGTCCTGTTAATTTTTCTTTTATGTGTATGTTCTACGAAGTTAAACAAGAACTACAATTTTTATATAAATAATAATCACTATTTTAAGTACCCCCATTTTTAAAAATGACTCCTCGTTAAAAATAAATAAATGAGTGTTAAGTGACATTAAATATAAATACTTGTTGAGAGAGTTTTTTCAAATATTTACAAAAACTCGCCATGAAAATAGAATTTAACATATATTAATATGCATATTGAAGGATGGTAAAAATGTTCAACTCCCGAAAAAAATATTGTTAATATAGAATCTATATTAACAATATCTATATAATCTATCTATATTATAGATAGATAATTAAGTTTCCAAATATTTTTCTGTTATCCTCTAATATACAATTTATTAGCTTCAATTTGGCCTAGGTAACTTTAAAGTACGCAAGCCTTTTTAAATATTATCAAAAATAAAAACAAAATTTTCCATGATGTTTAAGCCCCCCAATACTTTTGTTAATATTTGGATTTCCAAACAAAAGTATGTTGTCAGGAAGGTAAATATCTAAATTATTGTTAGTAAAAATGTTCTAAAGATCCATCAAGTTTTCAAATAGTTATACCACCGTAAAGTGAAAAATAAAAACATCAATATTGACAGTTTTATAACAATAATAATTTATTGGTATATTCTTTTAATAATTATTATAGAAATTTAGTGGATTTTCCTAAATTATAGCCCCAATAGCTTCATTAGATTCAATTTGCAATTTTTTGACATTTTATTAAGAAAAATCGGACTAGTAAAAAGTGAGTATTCATATAGACAATAAAAAAAAATACAATTTAGTACAACCGATACCTTATACATTGAAAAAATATTTTAGACAAAATAGTTTCATATTTATCAATACAAATTTTACACCAAATGATGGTATGAATTAAAATATGTATTTATGTAATCCATAAATATTAATCATCCACTTAACTTGATGAAAAAATCTTTAACTAATAAAAGCAATTTTAAATGTAATTGAATGATCAAAACACGGTGATTATCTTAAATATTATTCAACAAACAGAAAAACGGGTTAAGATTTTATTTAATTAAAAAAACGAAGGCTAATCAGCAGATGGTGCTATTCGATAGAAATATTTCCAGGGGACTACTTGAACTACTAAAACTAATAATTATGAGCCGTTTCTTCGGTTATCGAAGAATACGTTAATATTTCAACAATATTAAATTTCCGATGATATACCAATAAGTTAAGAAATCAACATAATTTGTTTTAATAGTTATATTTATTTTTAATAAAAGATATTTTAATTTTGATTTAGTTGTACCCAAGGTGGATTGATTAATTTACTTGGGTTTTACCTATCTTGAGTCATGTATCTATCTTTAATAAACAGTGGGCTAAGTAAATATTCGGACATCGTCTAGAAAAGTAAAATGTCATAGTCTTATCGACTGATAAGTATGGTAAACACCATTAAAAAAATGTGTCAAACGACTGATTAAATCTAATTTAAAAATCTGTATGACAACGACAATTCAAAAGGCAAATTATTTGTTCAATACTATGTCGGAATATTTACTAGATTCACTGTATGTAATATACTCAATAAAATTGAATTATGAGATTATGATTCATTACTCCTATAACACCTGACAACACCAACGCAAAAACTACGAGTTCTATCTGTGAAATGCAAACCGAATTGTTTGACCATAGTGCAAGTATTCAAAAAGAACCAACTTTTTATTGTGAAAAAAATGATCAATTACATAGAGTTAACTTGTTTTTTCCATGAACAGCGTCATGTTGGCGGCCTGCCGGGTGCGGCCATATTAAATCCAGATCATTCGTGTGTCGGCGACGGGAAACTGTGTAACGTTCCCTCATAGGACTCAAATTTATTCTTAATACCGCTTAACCGTATCCAGTGAGTAATTCGCGTGAAACGCCGTACGTCTCTACAAAAAATTTCAATTTTCACACAGTTACAGTTCATCTTCGAGAGGTGAACTATTTATTAAGTACTAAGTGTGACAGTACGTTACGCGATAACGTCAAATTACATTAGTAAACGACGCGTTGTCATTTTAATAAATTCATTTTTGTGATTGTTACTCATAAGCGCTAACGCGTTCTTAATCATTTTTATTACTTTAATAATACAGTAAAATAATTCGTCATGTCTGAAAGAGAAGAAAATGTGTACAAGGCAAAGCTCGCCGAACAAGCTGAAAGATATGACGGTAAGATCTCTATTATTTATAAGGTATTTTTTTGCAGCTAAGCGTAGTTAATTGTGATGTCTGATAATTTCGTAATTGATTAAAAAGTTTTTGGATCAAACGTCGTATCATTAACTTTTTTTTAGGGTGGTCGCTGCTGCTTTCTATGCATTTTTTTTGTAGACGCCGTCGCGGTTGCTCCTTTATCGCACCCAAATAATCAATACAAATAATCAGGCGCGCTACAATATTAGAGGTTAGCCAGCCGCTATACCTCGTACGTATGTAGGTATGTACCGTTACAATAATGATTGCGTCCCTATCTCCGTCTTTATGTTGCATTATTTCTCGACACCTGAAAATTTAGATTAATCAATATTTTCAGTTTTGACGGTAGAATTTACTATTTTAGTCGAAACTTAAGGAAATGGATTGTTATAGCCAGTTTTTTTTTATAATAAATTAGAAAAAGTATATATTCATTATATGATGTTATTAAGTACTATATGAATTTTCATAGTATAATTCCTTTTAGCAATAATCTTTTTTTCGAATTATTTCTAACTGATGTAATCCTTTGCTGCAATAAAATATAAAATGTCATATTTTTAATTATTTAAGTACAAATTTATTTTTAGTAATTTTGTCTTAAAATTATTTTACTACTATTTATTATGCCTGAGGCCAACCCCAAGTAGTTGGGATTAAGGCTAGGAAAAAGACTATTTATTATGACTGTAAAGAACACCATCATTAAAATTATGTTTTAATTTGCAATATAAATTAATAATTATTCAACAGTACAGTAAATATATATAATTATAAACTATTTTGTTTCAATGTATTATTTCTACTTCAAAATAAATTGCAAACTTTTGTTGTAATAATGATTGTTGTGTGAATGTCTATTTTGAGTATTCTATAATATCTATTATATTGTTTGTTTGAAAGTATTTTATAGTTATACATTTATTTAACTAATATGCCAAAATTAATTGAATTTATTGTAACTTATTTGGACAGTAAAGTAAAATTTTTGGTAATTGTATGACATTTTTTTTTTTGTCAACTGATTAAAGTTAAATTAGGTTCTTTCTAAATTTTGGATAATTTTATTTAAAATTTAGAAACAACCGGGTCTTAAATTATAAAGTAACATGTTAAAAAGAAAAGTTTTATTATTTTAATTAATGTAGAATACATTTTTAAGTTTGTACTTAATTAAAAAAAATTATTGATTTTGGCTGTTTGTCTTATTTAGATTTAAAAAGTAAAATGATTAAGTAGATTCATAAAAATTTGGACATCAATTTTACTTAGTTTAATTAAATTATACTTAAAATCAGAATTTTTATGATAGCTAATGTCGACCTCGCCACTCGCCTATGAACAACTATAATTTATTGTTTTCTTACTAATATTTTTATTACTTTTAAGTAATAGTTTTTATGTACTAGTTGTATTAATTTAAGTGTTATTCTAAATTTGAATATTATTTGACTATTTTATAAAAAAAAAAATATGATGATCAACAACAACCTGTGTTTAATGTATATCTCACAGTTATAAACTTCTTTTGTTTATTACTAGTCTTGATAAATGAAGGGTTATTTGATAAATAAAATTGACTACTACTTTTAGCATAAAATAAAATATTACTTGATAGGTGTTATGATTGCAAAAATATGAATGTAATAATAAAAAAAAATTTTGTTACTCATTTTTTAAATTACTATTTTTCTTAAGTAACCAATGTTTTTTTAAAAAAATTTATTGTAATATTACAAATTTAAAAAAAGTATTTTTTAAAGTTATTTTATATTTTGTATTCCTACTTCTTATAAAATCCTAAAATTTAAGGAAAGCTCCTTTTCTTAAAAAGTATTTCACTAAATTTAGGTTGAAAACCCATTTTTTCTGAAAATGAGTTATAAAATATATGCATGGCAATTCTTCTATAATGCACCCATTATTACCTATTAGATAAACAGGATTCATAAAATTTTGTTTAAAACATAAGTAAACAGTTAGAAGATCCCATAAGATCATTAAATATTTTGAAATTTTTACAATGTAACAACCATGTAAATAAACAAGTTAATTAAGTATGTTGCCATTTGAAAAAATCCAGCACAGTGGTATAGTCAAGTATAATGATATCTGACAGTGATTAAAATCACTATCATAAAAAAAGCTTTGAAGCAAATCTGTAGATAAAAAAATTATATTGATCCATACATTTTTCAAAAAGTTATAACATAATAAAGTATAAAATGTAAAATATAAAATCGAGAATTTTCACACAAAAAAAGCATTTGGTTGCCATTTTCACCGTGAAGACAAAATGAAGTCAGAAATTTTTTTTTTCCATAATAAAGTATATTACATTATCTTTAATTTAAGATATATATAAAATTGTCAAACTTCCCGAAACACTTTTAAAAGTCAAGTTGAAAAAGTAAATTTTTTGTGAAAAAGTTGTCATTTTAAATCCCCTCTATGGGCTGCTAAAGGGTCAGATTTATTTAAAAAAATGTCAAAAATTAGCGTTTTTTAAATTTGTAATTTTTTTGGAGATTTCTTTTATTTATGGGGAATGAGGGAAATTTTTTCAATTTTTGAGCATAAGTCTTTGACTAGATACAATTTGTGATCTTTTGACGTATCATTGAAAGAAGTCGGTTCGATGAGAGCTGAGAAAAAGTGGTAACAGACACATAAAAAAAAAAACA
>NW_026099572.1:63294905-63307940 GCF_025091365.1 Daktulosphaira vitifoliae | reverse complement strand
AAAAAAAAAAAAAAAAAAAAAAACATCTTAGTAAAACCAATACTTTTTCAGCTTCGTATCAATGCTAAAATTTATAGTATAAAATTTATATATATATTTTTATTAAAAAAAAAACATGAATTATCTCACTATTAGTGAGTTAGAAAAAAAAATAGTGTTCTTATGCGTTTTTATATTTTTCTTTATTTTAAGCATGCTCAATTCAAATTAATTATAAAAGTTTTGATAAATTTATATATCATTATTTATTCTCTATCCTTAAATATTAAAAGTAACGTATTTTGTAAAAATTTAAATTAATTTATATCAAAATACCTTTTATTGAGTTAGAACCCTTTTATGTTGTGTAATAGATAAGATTAAATATTTGTTATTATATTTGAATAAAATTCAATAAGCAGATGTAATAATTATATTGTTAGCTAAAACCCTTATTAAAACTTTATTCACATAACTTTTAATATTTGATATACAAAAATGTGACCTTAATTATTTTAAGATTACTTACAAGACAATATTTTTAATTTCAAACCCATCATAAAAAAAATGATCTTATGTTTTTATATTAATTGGTGGTAACAACAAAATATAAGAATAATCATTATGAGTTTCCACATTAATTTATTAATGTAGAAATATATTACTTAGTTGAAAAACTTCTAAGTCACAAAATTATACTAAAATGGTTTGTTGATTTTAAATATATATACCTAAAATCAAAGGCTAGTAAAAACATTTCTAAATGTTAAAGTTTAATGCTAAATCTAACGTATTTATTTAATATAAATAGTATTTAATGATGATCTAAATTGTTTACTTTACACAATTGACTTCATAATTCAAAGATTAAAATCTTTCTCTGATTATTAAATTGTCAAACATATCAACTGATTATTTTAGTTAGGATTTAATATTTCTATTTTCTTTTTATGATTGAAATAACATATATTTGAAATGTAATTACATTAAATTTTTACTATATTTGTATTTTTTAATAAACCTATTAATTAAGTGTATATATATATAATATTTTGTATTAATTATGTTTTAAATAATGTTATACCGAATTTTTAATCAAATATAAAATATCATACAATCTAATAATTAACACAAAATAAGCGACCGAAATTCAATTATATTTAGTTTGGTCAATAGTGTGTAAATAATCTATTTTCAAATCATGATTACGAAATTTGAAATCAATAATATTATTTCATTTTTATAATTTCTATCATATTAAGATTTTCGTAAACACCTGCCATATATATATATATATATATATATATTTTTTATAATTCTATTTCAATAATAATTGTTTTCTTTATTTGCTTGCTTTTTTTCTTTGCAATTTTATTGAATACCAATTCATGGTAGTTAAAAAAATAAATATCTTTTTAGACCGATTATGTTAGGTAAAAATGTATTGACAAAACGGATATCGAATTAAATTTTTTTTAAGAAAATTCGATAGAATCCCAATTTTTGGAACGCCCAAGTTGGATACTAATAATATAGTTCATACTATTGAATTTAAATCGTCTGATGATGAATGATCCCTAAATTAAATTACAGCACTTTCTTACTAAAAATACTAATATAATAAAAGTGTTTATTCTACAATTAACACTATCAAATAATTTCCTAATGGTTAAATCTCGTAGTTTTTAAAATATAAAAAGTTTAATTTTTTAGGATTTTTATTTAATATTTTGTCCCTAATCATGCTATGCAATAATACTTTGATATTAAATTATTTTATTAAATTCTAATTTATATATTTTTCTAAAATGTATTAACTGTATAAATTAATTTTCTTATACATCATTTTGCCATTAATTTAAGTTGTTAATTTGGTATAAATAAATGCGCACAGCATTATAAAAAATATAATAATAATGTTGCCATGGAAATGGTTTCTCTCTTAATGCAACTTTTACGTACATAAAGTGTATGCATACACCTTATGTACTAACGTACGTTTTAGTAGTCTATTGATCTGAAAATGAAACATCTAAAACAGAAACGGTCACTAATGAACTAATACGTATCTTGAATTGGTCATGAAATTAAAAGTAAATAAATTGAATTTATCATTCATGACGTAAATTGTTAATGTCATATGTTGGAAATGCTGGGTTAGTTAATTTCATTAGATCGTTGTTTGAATTAGTTCAGTGTTCAGTAGTTAGTATGCTTGTTATTGTAATTATGAAGACATTATTTGTGTAATTAATAATATTGGACTTAATTAATACTAGTTTACAGATAAATTAAAATAATTTACTTCACTTTGTTTACCCTAATACTTACAAATATTTGTTATTATTCTATTAACAAATAAATTTATTAGTTAATAAATAGTATTCAAAAATTATGTTACTTTATATAACATAATTAAAAAAAAAAAAAATTTTTATCAGTCATATTTGAAATTAATAATCGTATAAAAACAAAATATCGATATTTTTTTTTGTTATGGCTTTCACATTTTCTAAATATCTTAATAATTTTATTATTACTTATTTTATTAATATCTTAATTATTTATTTTAGTTTTTTTAAAGGTTGATGCTCTTTATTATGATTTTCCAATGAATACTTATTTGTATTTGAAAGAGACATATTGTAGTTAACTATTCAAATGTTCTACCTGTTACCTATAGTCAATTATAGTCCATTGATAATAGATTTTGTAGCGTGAAAAACGAAGTTTAAAAATGTAGTAAAAATTGCTACAACAAATATCGGTTGAGCGAGCATTATGTACTTAGTATTTATGAACTCGTATGATTTTATGCCAAAGTAAGTGTTTATAATGAATTATCGAAATCTCAGTGTAAGAGGGTCATATGAGGGGGTTAGAATGAAAAAGATGTGAACCAATTTTTATGATTTTTCAGGAGAGTCATTAAGTCCTATTAGGTCTATTATAAATGTAGATTTTAAAATAATCAATA
This sequence comes from Daktulosphaira vitifoliae, assembly GCF_025091365.1. Lineage (NCBI taxonomy): Eukaryota > Metazoa > Arthropoda > Insecta > Hemiptera > Phylloxeridae > Daktulosphaira > Daktulosphaira vitifoliae. The sequence goes on along the minus strand of NW_026099572.1, from coordinate 63,304,984 downwards.
GAATTGTTCTAAAATATCATTTTATTGCTATCATTGATACTAGAGAAAGTTTTAAGTTTGAAATATTCATCTTTAGATCATACTTATGCTATCCGATAATTGTCTTCAATCACTTTTTTTCTAACCCTCTTTAGATATATTTTATTTTAATATATATATTACTTTTTAGTAAATTTTAATATAATTTATTATTTTAGATTTAAATATTCAAGATACGTTTATGAAAATAGACTTGAAATCAAGTTAAAAATAACTTAAAATCGATACTTAAAAGTCTTTTATCTCGAAATGCCTTTTACCAACATACGACCCTTTTGTACTAACAGTGCAATAAATATATTAGACATGTTTATTAGTTATGTATTGTTCATATGAAAAATCAATTACAACGAACAAAATATGGCTAAAATTATAGATATTAATGAAATTGATCCCGAAAATTCTTAAGGGCTAATTTCGATATTAAAAAACAAAATCTACAAATATTATCGTTAAACGGCCGATTAAAAATAATCTATTATTCTAAAATGTATGTTATGGTTTTTATGATATTTTACGTTCTTCAGGAAGAGGAAAACCGAAAAAGAGGTGGTTGAATGTAATTAGGAGTGATATGAAGAATGCTGCTTGTGGTGTAGATGATGTGGAAAATCATGTTAAGTAGAGATTTAAAATACAGGCGCTCAATCCCAAGTATTTGAGATAGTTACTCAGTTTCGTTCTTTTGTGACCCGCGGTATAATAACACATTTTTGCATGGTCCAATTTTTTGTTGGCTAGAAACGTGTATTTTTTTTAATTATTAGTTTTAAATTTTAACTCCTTTTGTGTTATGTTTTCCGATGGCTAACGTTGTTATAATTTATGTTAGGTGTATATTATCTTACGTAATGTAATTTTACCAATGCTCGTTAATAATTGTATATTTTTATACTATTATCTCCAAAACATTGGTACATTGTTTTAAAAATGGACAAAACTTTTTTAGATATTTATTTAAAAAATTGAATTCATTTTTAGACATTAATATAACATAATAGAATAAATAAGTCTAAATGTTAATAATTAATTTAAAAAACGTCTTTATATTAATTTTGTTAAAAAAAAAAATTCTGTCCTGGTTTTAATTTTTTTTTACAAATAAATTTCTATGAGAGCTACAGTTGAACTTCTTATATTATATTTAGTTTAACATTAGTTACTTTACGAAAATTTAAACTTCGATTAACACTGAAAAATTAATTATTAAACTTGTGTAAACTGGCAAACATTACCTAGCGATAACGTCATTAGGTGATAAGGTTACTAAGGGTATATGAAGAGGTTTTTTTCGTTCGAGGATCAGTATGCGTGTAGCGTTAATAATATTAACATTGTTCCCAAAATATGTATAAACAATTTTTTTTTTTTTTTTTCTAGTATTTTTTGTTTTTTGAGTTAAATATTTTTAGTATAACTTTAATTTTAAATTAAATTCTAAGTCAACGACATTTTATGATTTCCCACATTTTTTTAAATATATAAATCATGATATATCTAATATAATATCTGGATATTGTAATATTTAATAATTTTTGCTAAAAACTAAAAATTAATAATGACTGACGTCTTAACCTTAATAAATTGAACTAATGCTAAATTTAATGAAAAAACTTTATTTTTTTTCTTAGAAATGGTGGAATCCATGAAAAAAGTAGCATCATTAGATGTAGAGTTATCTGTAGAAGAGCGAAATCTTCTCTCTGTGGCTTACAAAAATGTTATTGGCGCCAGACGTGCAAGTTGGCGTATAATTTCAAGTATTGAACAGAAAGAAGAAAATAAGGGTGCTGAAGAAAAATTAGAAATGATACGACAATACAGATCACAAGTATGCTTTGATAAATTTTTATAGTTAATTATTGTTTATCTTATTTTATTTTGTCTAATTTTTAGGTTGAAAAGGAGTTGCGAGATATTTGTTCTGACATTTTAAATGTTCTTGATAAACATTTAATAGCTTGTGCTGCTTCTGGTGAATCTAAAGTCTTCTATTACAAGATGTAAGTTAATGTAAGTTACAAGTGACACTTTTAATAATATTAAATTTTACAGGAAAGGTGATTACCATCGGTACTTAGCTGAATTTGCTACTGGTGATGACAGGAAAGAAGCCGCTGAACACTCACTAGTTGCTTACAAAGCTGCTAGTGATATTGCCAATCAAGACTTACCCCCTACTCATCCAATAAGGTATTTTTTAAGTTTATAATTTTTTATTTTCTATACTTAAGAAATACATATTATTTTAGGTTGGGTTTGGCTTTGAATTTCTCTGTTTTTTACTATGAAATTCTCAATACCCCTGATAGAGCATGTCATTTAGCTAAGAAAGCATTTGATGAAGCTATTGCTGAATTAGATACCTTGTCTGAAGAAAGCTACAAAGATTCCACATTAATCATGCAATTATTAAGGGATAATTTAACGTTGTGGACCTCAGACATGCAAGGAGATGGTTAGAATATTTACTCGTTTGTTTTTTATCTATATTATCATAACTATTTATTTCAGGTACAGAAGCTGAACCGAAAGAGCAGCTTCAAGATGTTGAAGACCAAGATGTCTCATAAATATGATAGTGGATTGCACTAAAATTTAAATTAATAACTAAATTGTCATCGAAAAACTATGTCTGTGTACAAATATTATAATATCAAGTATGAAACATTAAATTATGCATTCAATAGTAACAGCTCTAAAAAGTTATCACGACTCACTCCAAGACTGTCAAATATTTTTCATACACTTTGATTTTGTGTTATTATACTGGCAGGGGAGATATGGCATAGCAATTCTACTTCAAAATACTCCAAAATTTTATTGTCTATTATTATTATTACTTTTTTTTTTTTTTGTTCAGTATTATATGTTAAAAGTTTTATTTTTATATTTAAATTATAAGGCTTTTATTATTATATATTTTTTCTTTTCTTTTATTATATTTTTTAGAAAAAAAAATAGAAGAAAAGTAGCAGGGAAAACAAAAGTAAACATAATATTTTGTATTATTTTTCACTTAAAATATATTTATGAAATATAGAAATAATCGTAAAAATCTCATTTCTGTTTCTGATTTAAATTAAAAAAAAAAAAAATTAGTAAGAGTTCCTGATATTATACCAGTGATTTTTTCTTCATGTGATCATTTTATTTTATATTCCTTGAATAAATGAAATCTTTTTTTTTTAATTATAGCACAATAATTTCTACATCACATTTAACATTCAATATAATATTTTATTATTTGCTTATATATAAATAAAACTAGATCTGGCTACTTTTAAATTTAGCCATTTTACATGCAGACTAAATATTTTTATGTATATATGTATGTATATTTACATGATAAATTCAACATTCTATGTCAATTAGTTTATACTTTTATACTGAATATTTATGACATACATTATAATGTGGATAATTAATTTCATTTCTTATACTTTCTTCCAACCCCTGCCTTAATATTTAAATTAAAGCTTTTGTGTTATCTACTCTGCCCTTGTAACTATAACAGCAATAATTAATCATAATTACTTTTAATGGATTTATATATTCAGTATTAGTAACAAAAATAATGTAACATTAACATTTTAATATCTGTCATTCCACCAAAAAGAACTTAGGTTATGCATTTATTGTAGAAATATTACTACTATAAGATTTATTATTACTATTATTAATATTATTATTAATTTACATTATGAAATGGAAATTTTATTACAAAAAATTACTGCTTTCTCTTAGTGTTTTCCAGGAGTTTGTTTTATAGTAATTATTATAACTATTATATTAAATAATATACTTAAATAAAGTAACAAGGTGTTGTATTGATAGAATTACTTGGCAACTTAATTTTAGCTAAATTTGTAGTGCTATGAATATATCAATTCGCCGTATTACAATGATGGCATTTAATTTTTTTTTTTTTTGTGATATATTTTTATTATTATCCTAGTTATTATTTACTGTAACCATGTACTGACAATATTTGTGTGTAATTTTTACTGTATATTAAACAAGATGAATACGGACCAAAATGTTTATCTGAAACAAATATTCGTGTAGTCATTAGCCATTTATTGATTACTTAGTATTATATATTGTGTAGACTTTTTCTACTTTTCGGTATACGTGACTATTTTTTATTAAAATTATTGTGTTTAAAAAAAATCATTTGACAGTGTTTCCGGAGTGTTTCTCTTTTGCCAGTTATCAGTTGTGTAAAGTATTTTATAATATGTTTATATATTTATTTAAAATAATGCATTTAAATAATAAGTGAGTAGGTGAGATTGGGTGGCTGTATACCCTAATCCATCCTTTCTGCCTTACCTATTATATTATTAGACATGCCAGTAATTTTTTATATGCAGTTTTAAGATGTATATTAATAATTGTCTCTTAATTATATTACAAAATATTTAAACTAAAATAATTTAATTTGATTTTTTATTTATTAGACATGTAAGGAACTATTGATGCCTATGATAGAGTACCAAGAGAGGTTTTAAAGTGGGCAATAATAATAAAAACCGTCCCAAAAAGGTACATTAATATAATATGATGATGGCACTTGTATCCCAGTTAAAATTGTAGGCGGAATAACAAAAGAATTAAGGATAAAAGTAGGTGTGTACTAAAATTTTGCTTTAGACCCTTTCTTATTTTCTATAGTAATGGATAGAATTACTAGAAAAGTGCAAAACAAGATACCTTGGTGCTTGTTGTTTACTGACGATATAGTGTTAGGAAATTGATGAGTATGACAAAGAAGAAGACGAAGTGGGTGAAATGAAGGATCAGTAAAAATAAACGAGGACATGATAAGAGAGATGAAAAGTTTTAAGTATTTAGAATCAGTTGTGCTAAAAAATGGCGGTATTAACGAGGATGTAAGCCACAGTATAAAGTAAAGTGTGGGCGGTTTGTTGAAGTGGAAAGAAGTATCTGGTTGTTATGCCATAAGAGAATTTCAATAAGGCTGAAAAGTAAATTATAGAGTATGAGTTTGATAAAGAAGAACACAAAGTAACTGAAATGAGGATATCAGTGACAATAAGCAAGGGCGTAATAGGAAAGTTTTAATTGTTTCGGATCAGTTTTGCAAAAGAACGATGATGTAAGACACAGGGTTAAGTGCGGGTTGTTGAAGTGGAGAGAAGCGTCTGGCGTCGTATGCGATAAAAGAATTCCAATGAGGCTGAAAGGTAAATTTTATAAGACTAGTGAGACAAGCTATGATGTATGTTTCATAGTTGGGCGGTTGATAAGAAAGTAGAGCAGAGAATGAGTGAAACAGAGATGAGAATGCTTAGATGGATGAGTATAAATAATAGAAATATAGTTAAAGTGTCAAATGTCATATAAATTGCTGGGATTATTTCACTTTTATGACAAGTTCTAATGTTTCATTTAATGAGGATTTTTTTCAAGGATTGGCAACATTTTTTTGACAATTAATTAATATTGTCATTTTTATCATTTAGAAGTTCTTTTATTTTTAAACGACAATAATCAAGGGGGTGCATTCTTAAATCTGAGAACTCAAGTTCCATAACAACAATATTTTTGATGACCCCAGAATTTTTTATTTATTTTTTTTTTGTTATAACAACTATTTTTTTATTGTTGGGTCTCTTTTATATAACTTATTTTTTAATTTCTCGTTCTATTAATTTTGACAGAGTGACTAGACGAAGGTTGGGGTGTGTAACCTTCATAGTTCAGATAGTAGCCTCTCAAAACTAAAAAAATTGATAGAATTAAATCTGTATAATTTTATAGACTGGAATAAATATACTTAGATAAATATAAAAATGTTACAATTTTGTGTTTAAGATGAAGAGTATTTGGTCTTTTAAATTTGTAAAAGTGTCACGGGAAAAATTATACGACCCAGTTAATATTCAAAAAAAAATAACCTTTGGAAATTTTTTTTTCTTGTTGCTTAAATTTACATTTGGATGTTAACCCATCCCTCAGATTTTTTCTGGTTATTTTTTACGTGTAATAAATTGGTGTAAAAACATAAGATATGCTACTTTTAGCAAATATTTCTATTATAATATTATAATTTACATAGTTTTTCATTAAATATTAATGATTTTGTTATTAATATAATGATATTTTAATAATATAGATATACGCGATTTTAATGTTTAATTTAATTTATTTCCAATTGCTGTTGTTAGGCCTCACATATCTAACGTTTAGCGTTCTTTTAAAGCAATGAACTGTTTTAAATACTGAACAATAACAGATGACTATGTAATTTAAATAAAAAAGTCAATTTTGATATAATTATTTACTAAAGGTGCTGGAATGAAGTAGTGTTATATTAACCCCTAACCCTAAATAATATATTTATTTAACAATAAATATAATTTTGGGGAGTGGAGGAGAAATTTGAACTTTTATCTAAGCAAAAAAACTAAAATCTAAAAAAAAAAACAGTTAATGCAATTTTAACGATAGAGCAGTGTAACCAACACCAAAATGTACAAAATTATGTTAGGCTAAATAAATAAAAAAAACACTTATTGTCACTAATATTTTTCTTCCTATTCCGTTTAAAAAATTAAAAATTGATTCTCAGACTTTTCTAGAATCAACGACCAATAAAAAGAGGATTTTAGTAAAAAAAAATAATAATTAAGGACACAAAGATTAAATAAACTTTTTTAAAGCTAAATTAAGTTTAAAAGTTATAAAAAATTTTAACTCGACTTTTAACATTGCTAGTTAAATTTGTAATTTGTTAACTTATTAATGTTGTTCTTACTTAATTTGACTTAACTATTTCCATTAACTTACCAATTTTTGAAAATGAAAACTATGAAATTCTGTCATTTTGAAATGATTTACTATTAAGAAATAGTTTTCCAAGCTAATATATGTTTTAATTTTTAGAAGTCTTTTTTTAAGAGGAAACAGATATACGGGTATTAAAAAACCGGGCTAATTGTTTTGTGTTAAGATACATTAGTATTGCTAGAACTCCCGAGCGCTCAGATCAACTTAAATTAATCTTCCGGTACAATTTGTAGTAGTAACTTTCTTATTAATTGAATTCCCTCACATTAAATAATTCTTAAGTACAATGATATTGTTTTCAATAATGTGCATTTTTTTGTGTACTTTATTATTTTGATATAAAATATAAAAACTAATCTGTTAGAAACTCTGAAACTAAGTAAAAAGTATGACTGGAAATTATACCCAGGTATTTTGCTTATCCGAGCTTTCTCATTAAGATACCTAATTCCCAAAAAAAAAAATTCGTTTCCTCGTACTACTTATTATGCAGAAATGCATTAAAAAATATTTTATTTTAAAATTATGCTTAATCACAACAAAGTTTAAAACTTGTGCATTTTTTGTCAGCTACAAAATAAGAAAAACCAATAATACATAATAAAAAAAAAAATTTCATTAAAAACTTGTTCTTCATTGAAAATTTTATTGTTCCTTTGTTTTATGTGCTACTACATTTAAAATACATTAATTAATTTGGTCAGCATTAATAATTTTCAAGAAAAATTTTTAACTGTCACCCCCGCACGTCCATCGAAAAAATCACTGATTCGCGTTCTATGAAGTACTCCGTATCAAGCAGCTGATTTCTACCAAAAAGACAGTGGAGGTTTCAATGTACTACAACAACACCGCAACCAAGCAACCGTGACGACTGCGCTATCGCCATCGGCCATACTCCATCGTCGTCCCACTATTCTGTAAGACACTCCGATTTCCCCCTCTTACATCGCTTAACAATTTACCTGTGATATGTTATTATTCTGGCCGTCATCTACAAACGTTGTGTACTCTATACTCTCTGTATACTTCTATCTTAACCGCTTAACAATAACAAAAGATCTTGGTTGGCGTCCGTTGTTGGTAAATTAGAAGGCACTGTTAGTCGGGTCTACCGCACTGTTGCTCGTAGTGCCCTTCGCTAGTTTTTGTTATCATTATTATTTTTTAAGTAAAAGTGTGAATCATATAAGTAGAATAAAGTGTTCCACTTAGACTGCCATTATCTTCATTATTTATTCGTATTCATTTAATTGTCAGACCATCTTGATTGAAAACGTTCTCGTCTTCTGTCCCTGCTTTTTAAGATGAATTCATGGCGGTGATACACAACAAGTATTTACAATAGTAATACAATCGTAATAATAAAATTGTGTGCCACTTATGAAGTCTCTACAATTGTATTGTTTGCTGATAGATCAAGACGTGGACGATAATCTACATTCGGCCACCGAACGTCAAAATCATGGGACTCTATTGTGGATAACAGCATAGTAACGGTTTACATTATTATTGACCACATTGCTGCAAGTTCGCCGTTATTTCTGTCCAACATCTATTAACGTGAGTCTTTGGCCAATGACCCAAAATATTATATTGTGTTTATTAAATGCGAGTGTAATATATTATAAAGATTTAAAGTAATATAATTGATGTATTGGTTTAAATTTTTCGATAAAAAAATATAATTAATTTGTTTAATAAAAAAATGCAGCTGTTAAATTCTTTATAATGTAGCAAAATCTTTATTATATATATATATATATATATATATATAGCTAATTATCATTAATATCAAATATAGTATTTTCTCTATGAAAGTATAACATTCTCTTGAAAATTATTAGAATTGTGTATAATTGGGTAATTTACAATTTTTTACTATTTCATATATTGACCGTTTGCAAGTTATTTAGTATAAGAAATTATTATTGTAATCAACCAGTATTTTTTTTAAAAATATCTAATATATACTTCAAATCAACTGATTCTGAATATTTGGGATAAAATGTCGCTTATTACAATTAATCTGCAAATGGTCACTGTATAAAATTTTACTCATATAAGTCTAAAGTTTTCAATGAATATACAGTAAATAATATTGTGTCATAATATGTAATATTGCTGTAGAACAATACCTAGATATCTTTTTTGTTATAAATGTTATTAACTGCTTATTGAAACCAGATTATACTATTTTTAAGTTAAAAACTAAATGGTAATTATTCATTAGAAGTGTTCATTTACTGGTGATATTATACTAGTATGAAAGTAATGTTAATTCTATTAATGAATTTGATGATTATTAATATCCTATCATGTTGAATGTTTTTTAACTAATTTTTTCTAATGGCATAATAAATATTGTAAACATTTTTACTATTATAAATTATGTAGATATCTAATTTGACTGAACAAAATTACATAATTATTAAGGCCGTCCTGAATGGAGTGTTAACCTTCTACTTGTCAATATTTGATAATTTTAGTCTGAAATTTTTCAGTATATAGGGTTGCTACATAAGACTAAAAAAAATGTCAAACAATTAAAAAAGAGTTGTTCATTCAATTGTTAAAAATAATTTTTGACTACACCAACACAAAATTTTGCTTGGGGATAGCCTTATTGATTGTACTATTTTTAATAAGATATCTATTAATATTTTATGTGTATTATTTCAGCTATAGTTTTTATCAGTATATGATACAATGACCAATCAAATTGACTACCAATGGTAAATAGTGTTTTGTAACTTATTTTTTTTTTGTTTATATATGTTTCTTTTAAAATTTAGGGCTTATACAATCATGGATTCATCTCGTGTATCAACTTTTTTAATATCGATTCTTCTCATTGTCTACGGAAGTTTCAGGTTTAGTGTTTTGAAAATTCATATACTTAGGTTTTTATCCATTTTTAATAATTTATTATAATTTGTATTTAGATCTTTGAATATGGAACAAGAAGCAAGAGAGAGAGAAAAAGAAAAATCTAAAAGTTCTAATGGAAGTTCTGTTTGCTTGACTGATATTAGTAAGCGTAAACAAGGTTAACATACTTCTAATCCATTTCATTTATTTAATACATAAAACAATAGATTACTGTATTGAAAACTAAATATTTTTTAACTATTAGGAAATAAACTATTTTAGCTTCGATGCGAAGCTGAGAAGGTATTAATTTTACCATGATGTGTTTTTTTTTTTTTTTTTTTTTTTCTTCA
>NW_026099572.1:63195004-63294753 GCF_025091365.1 Daktulosphaira vitifoliae | reverse complement strand
TTTTTTTTTTTTTTTTGTCTGTCACTACTTTTTCTCAGCTCTCACTGGACCGATTTCTTTTAACAATACGTCAAAACATCACAAATTGTATCTAATTGAAGACATTACCCTTAAAAAATTTAAAAAATTTCCCTCGTTCCCCGCAAATGGGGGAAATATCCAAAAAAATTACAAATTTAAAAATCGATAAATTTTGTCATTTTTTTCTTAAAACTTCCATAACTTTTTCAAAAATCAACAAATCAACATAATTTTTTTTATACTAAAACCCTAGATATTTCCCTTTCGTTTGATATCATTTTTTTGAAAATCTAACACTTAACCTGCTCATGTGGGGGATTTAAAATAGTAACTTTTTTACAAAAACTATCTTTTTCAACTTAATTTTTGAAAATGTTCCGGAAATGCTGCGTCCTTTAAATATATATCAAATTAAAGCTTATGTCATGTATTATAGAATTAAAAAAAAAAATTTGTCCCGACGACCTATCTTCTATGCGCAAATAGCTACCGTATTCAAAAAATATGCAATTTTTTTTTTAAATTCTGGGTTTTGTATTTTATTTTATTTTAAAATATCTTATTAGGGGAATACACTGACTTTCATGAATATTATATAATTTAATTGACATAGAATAAAGTTCATAAGACATACGAAATTAAACTTATTAAAAATTTTTTACTTTTTTAAAGTCGAAAAAGTAATTTTTAAATTTGAGTTAGCTTAAATAGCTAATTTTATCATATGACAAAAGCAACGAACAGTTGCCGAATGGGTAACATCTGTGTATTTTCACGCTTAGGGTACGAGGTTCAAATCCGTCTGTAGCTTTTAATATTTTGCATTTTTTTTTGAGTTAGAATAAAATTAATATTATAGTCTCCCCTCGTGAGAAGAAATTTATATTCATGTTAATATTATTTTACTATGTAGTTTTTTTTGTTGCTACGATTTATTTTGCCAACCCTCACTAGACCTACTTTTTTTAACGATACGTCAAATGATTCATTTAAGTTAATGATTAGTTTAAGTTATTACTCTTAAAAATCGAAAAAATATTCCTTATTCAAATAAAAAGTAGCTTAACCAGCTTTTTCCATACAAACAATTAAAATCATTAATTTTTAATATTCTAAAAGTATTTATTGTCGAATTAGATTTGATATGATAAAAGTATTCAAAAGATACAAAAGTAAATAATTTTACTTTGTAATTTATTAATTTTTTAACTCTATTTGTGTGTGCTATTACCAGTCTATAATATTCCGAATTTGTTTGTAATATGTTGCTATATAAATCATAAATTTAAAAAAAAAATGATTTTTAGTTTCACCTGAATTTAACGATGGATTTTTACAATTATAATCAAATTTTATAATACGCTCAATTAAGTAAATCATTTTAATAACTTTTTTATTGTGGGTTTTTTTGGTCATATAATCATTAAAATTAATTAAATTCTGAATATTTCCATTGTACAATCTTTTTAAACGCCAAAAGTTAATTAGAAATGATTCCTATGATTTTTATTTAAGTGATCTATTATAATAAAAATACAAAAAAATCGAATTTTTCTGAAAAATGTACTGTAAATAGTAATTATAAAATTTCCTGATTGCATATTAATTTTAACAATTTAATTTTTTTCTATTTAATAATGTCAATTTCAAACTTGCAAGTTGAACTATAAGTTATGGTAACAAATTCATTTTTTTTTCATTAAAACTTACTTTGAAAGACAATAAATGTAGGTTCAAAATTATTACCTTTAACATATTAAAAATCAAAATCAGTATTAATTTAATACAATTTTTTTTGTTCTTAATTATTTTTTTTTTTATATGTAAATACTTATTTTTTAATAATAAGTAATAATATTAAAACTTAGAAGTAATAGAAAAAGTTTAATTGCACATTTGAAAACATCGCGAAAAGTTTATTTAGAAGAGTATATTTTTTTTTCTGATGAAAGTTCCTTTTGTTTAGTGTATTTATTCATAAGTAACAAAATTTTTTAATTAAAAATTATTCCATCAATGCTTTAAATTTGTATGCGCATTAAAAGTATATGAATATACAACTCCTTTTTATTTTTATATTATCTCCGTAAAAATTACAATATTATATTATTGAATACCACTTTCATACTCAATTTAATTACTGTAATTATTATGTATTCATATATTATAGTTATAAATCGGGGTAAAATTAAGGGAATAAGTGTTATTGTTGTTTTTGAAATAATCTACCAATTTCATTATTTTCTATTTAATAATATTAATTTCAAAATTGCAATTTGAGCTAAAAGTTATGGTAATAAATTCATTTTTTTTATTAAAACTTTCACTTTAAAGGACAAAAAGAAGTAGGTTCAAAATGATTACTTTTAACATATTAAAAGGAGATAATAATTTGAAAATAATTAATTATAAAAATTATATAATATATAATTAAAAGAATTACTAATCTGGATATAATTAAGGAAATAGGAGTTGATGTTGGATTGGGTTGGTTACATTTTTAACTTTATAATGCTATAACTTATTGAAAAGTGTATGAATCAACACGATTTTTTTATGAGAAATAATATTTTTTAATAATCCCTTTTTCATTCGACGTACTTTATCTTAATCAGGGTATTAATAAGGAACTAGCAGATCACGTAGCTTTTGTAATTATCCACCAATTTCTTAAAATTAAACACTATCTATAGATTTGCATCGAAACGTTTCTTATGATAGTGATTTTAATCACTGTCAGATTAAATCTATACTGGATCCAACTATGCAACGTCCCCACTATGCCGCGACCCCACTGTGCTGGGTTTTTTCTTTGAATATTTATAAAATATTCTTATTTATTAGACCATGTTAAAGTATTGTTGAATAATTTAAGAGGTTAATTTAATTTTGTAATATAAAATGTGTTGAGAGTAAATTTTTTTCTACAGCATTTTGTTATTTTTTATTTACATATTACATATTTAAGTATATGTATTAATGTCTATTAGTGTTAGATGATTATTTAAAAAAAAAGCTTTAATACAGTTTTCCATATTTATATATAAATAAATACATTTAAAATTTTTAAACTGAAAATTAAATTAATTTTAAATTTACATGAAATAATTTTACAGATGTTCAAACTTTAGATACAATGCAGGCATTATGTTTGCCATTAGGAGCTTCTATATCATTATTAGTGATGTTTTTCTTTTTTGATTCTATGCAAATATTGTTTGCTATTTGTACAGCTAGTAAGTACATATTTAATTTTAAGAAATTATATTGATAATAATAGTTCAAATACAATATACATTATTATATAAATACCATACATCATATTTATGTGAATTGTTTACTCTAATAATTCATCATACTTAATAATGTGTTGTTCAAGTTATTAAGTTGTTTTTTTTTTTTAATATTTTTATTAGTTATTGCTACTGTTGCTTTGGCATTTCTATTGCTTCCTATGTGTCAGTATATTATCAATCCATGTTCAGACGGCAACAAGTAATATTTTTATTATCATTTTTAACATATCTGTATATAAATGAACAAGTTTTATTTTCAGGATCTCATTTGGAATATGTGGTAGATTTACACCTGCAGAACTTTTATCATTTTCAATGGCATTATTTATAGTTTGTATTTGGGTATTGACTGGACATTGGTTATTAATGGATGGTAAGTAAATTTATTTATTTATTTTAACGCTTTATACTCCCATTAAGAGCCATAGCGGCCTCCTCCAAAGGAAAAGGTTTCTAAACCATTCATACTTTGGGACGGGTGGTTAGTCCGTTGTCAGAGAGAGGAATGGCAACTCTAATTACCAAACTGATCTCTTGTTCTCCAAAGAAAGCCGCCCATGACAGAGTTTTGAACCCTAGGCAGTGTGCGTCAAGTACTGCCACATTACATACTCTATCATACCGTCCTTTATGTATAAAGTAAATTTATACATAACAATTTTTTTTAATTTGTAGTAAAATCGATTAAGTTTGACTTGCTTGAATAATATATTTAGCCATTTCAACAAATATATGTTTATTTAGAGTCACTAATTTTATAGCATACGATAATATTATTTGTAATACTACTATTTATTAGAACATAATATAAAAAAAAATTATTTTACCTATATGAAGTATTTTTCTAGTTAAAAAAAGAAACAAATATTATTACTAGTATTTGAGCTATTTTTTTGTTTATTTGTTATGTTTTATTTCTATCTGTAAATCATAAAAAAAAATTTTTATTTTTTATTTATAGAAGAAAGAAATTCCATATGCCAACAAGTAAATTAATATTAATATTGTTTAAATAGGTAGTTTAAAAGTATGAAAATTAACTTGTTTAAATTTGTTGTTTATTAATTGTTAAAATGCATGAATCAAAATATTCACTTAAAAGCTACATATAATTATAGTAATTAGTCAAAAATCTAAGCGTTAAATTGTGAATTTTATGATGTATAGCAATATTATTTGTTTACCATACATTTTATTTTTAGTTGACTTTTGTTACCAAGTTAGTCAATATATTTATATTATTAACTTATTTGGGATATAAATTTTTAATATTGATCTTTATATGTATTATGTATATCTATTATATATTTGATGTAATATCAACATAAAATTTTACATTTAAAAAATTAAAGAACTCCTTGTTGAATTGAACTCTGGGGAAAATAAATTTATTTTTTTATTTTTAGCGATGGGAATGGGACTCTGTGTTGCATTTATAGCATTTGTCCGTTTGCCAAGTCTCAAAGTGTCCACTTTATTGCTAACTGGTTTGCTGATCTATGATGTTTTTTGGGTATTCTTTTCATCGTATATCTTTAATACCAATGTTATGGTTAAGGTAATTCTTATAATAATAATAATTAAATATTATTTTTTATGTTTAATTAAATAAATTAATATTTTTTGAAATGTAATTATTGTTAAGGTTGCTACAAGATCAGCTGAGAATCCAGTTGGTGTTGTTGCCAGAAAGTTGCATATTGGTGGTGTAGCTAGAGAAGCTCCAAGATTATCACTGCCTGGAAAGCTTGTATTTCCTAGTCTTCATAATGGCCGATTTTCTATGTTAGGATTGGGCGATATTGTAAGTTGGTTTGAATTACATTTTTAAATTTGTGTAATATTTTTAAAAATTGTATAATAATGAAACAGAATCTAAAATTTTTGTTTCATTTAATTTTTAGCTGTAAGGAATACATTATTTCAATAATAATTTATGTTTTATATTAGGTAATGCCAGGATTGTTACTATGTTTTGTACTTCGTTATGATGCATATAAAAAGTCCCAACTGTTGCATTTTGGTGAAACTGGTGTTCCACCTCCTAGGCATCTAAGCAAAATAAGGTAAATATAATATGATACAAATCATACAAATATTAAGAAATATATTTATATTTGAAAAATTGTATTGAATTGTTTTCCTTTTTTTTTTTTTTTTTAGTTACTTTCATTGTTCATTAATTGGATATTTTCTTGGATTAGTTACCGCTACAGTTTCTTCAGAGGTTTTCAAAGCAGCTCAACCAGCCTTACTCTACTTAGTTCCATTTACATTATTGCCTCTTCTTACAATGGCATATTTAAAAGTAATTTTTTACATCATTTTATGATATTAACTTCCTTTAATTTTATAGGATTCAATTTCTATAATTTTAATATAACAAATAATGTTCAAATTTTGTTTTATCTAAATGCAACACAATTTGAAATATTTAAATTTCTATGCAATATTTTTAATATATATTAAGATACTGATGGCCTAAACATTTTAATTTATTTTATTTTATATCATACTTATATTGATATTATAAGATACTTAGTTAAACAAACTCCTTTTAAAAATTTGTTCTAATATCTAAATTTAAACTGTAATACAGATGGCCAGCATAATGAACATAACATTTACATCTGACATATTTTGTTTACTTATTATAATTCTTTTAACATTTGCTATAAATGCTAACATAAATAATTTTATAAATTTATGATAATTTACTTAGGGTGATCTGAGACGAATGTGGAGTGAACCATTTATAATACAACAACCTTCAAAACATATGGATGTATAGGTTTTTTAGTTGTACACTAGTAATGTTAATATATTTTTAATTTTTTTTTTTCACGAGTTATTTTAAAATTTTTAAATTTAGTTAAAAAAATATTTGTTTTGTATGAGTAAATGACTCAGAATTGTTCCTTAAATTTCTGAACATACAACTAAAGATTATTTATCATTGTATCTTATTACCCTATTGTGATATAGAAAGTGTAATACTAATGATAAAAAGTTTGTTTTATTTATTTTATCGACTCTATTTAAATAATGCTGTACATTTTTTAGTGTATAAATAAAATAGTTATTTTCCTCGTTTTTACATTATTAGTCTGTTAAAAAAAAAGAGAGAGAAAAATATAACTTTGTATTCTTAAACTTTTATTGAATTAAAAATTATAACTTCATGATCTAATTTTAAATATGAATTAGAAGTTGCCAAAAAATTTACTTTTGTTTGTAAAATTTATATTGTGATTGACAGCATTATATTTATGAGATATGCAATTATACATTTTAATGTTATGACAGAGTCTACCTGCATAACAGTTAATGATAATTAAACTTTTACCTAAGTAAAAAGATGCTTGTAAAAAAATTGTTACAATTGATGTATAAATATATATATATATTTTTTTTTTACTAAAGAAACTTAATTTCAAATAATAACTTGTATTTTATCTATGCTTAAGTTATTGAAAATATTTAGTTGATTTTAGTTTGATAGTAAATCAAACTAAAATTTGATATTTTATAAATTTATAAATGTTTTATGTATTTTGTCAAAATTTCAATGAAAAACGAGAGGTGTATCTAAGACTGATTTATGTTGTAATTTTTTTCTCTATTGTGCAAGTATTTTTATTAAACATTTCTTCCTACTTTTTTGTTTTTTCTTCACAGTATGTTAAATTTTAGTAACTGCAATCTATTGTTGTATTCCTAAGTATAACTTATTAATAAAAAATATAATATTTATATTTGTAGAGATTTTATATCATTACCAAAAATATAGCTTTATTTTTTTTCTAGTGAATGTGTTTTGATTTTTATGTTATTTATCACAATAAGAATTATATATTCAATTACAATTTTTTATTTAAAAAATCAAGAAGATATACATTCAGTAAACATACTTGGGAACCAATACAAAAATTCTTCACTATTTTGATTATCAACCCAACATAAGCCTTCAGTTACCATTTGTTCAATTGTATTGGATGCTCTTCTTTCTTCCCATTTTAAATTTTCTTGTAATGAATTTAAGGAAATGAATGGTTGAGTAGATGATGATAATAGTGTTAGCACAGTTGTTTGATCCATACTTAGTTCTCCGGGTACAGACTGAACCATGTATTGTCCTTGACTAATAGGTATAACACTAAATCCGTTTCCAAAAATTTTTAATTTTTTTGTTGCACATAATAAATCGTCAATAGTTATTTCTTGATGTTGCCGATTTCGACCACGTGCTTTTACCTTAAATATACATCAAAATATCTAATAAAAATATTGGAAATATTATTTTGTAAGATAAATTATTTAAATCATGTATTAATAACTAACCAAACGTTCTCTAAGCTCATCTAACAATATGATGCCTCCATTTTTATAGCTAGTTGCTATGCAAACTTCTACAATTTGTATAGCTAATTCATAGTAAAAATCACCAATACCAAGGACTGACCAAAATCCTTTACCTGAAGCCAATGGATCAACTCCAATTGAAGCACACATTTCTTGAAATTGTCTTCTGAATAATGAGTTTTTTTTAATTTCATTTTTGTATTTAGAAGCGAATTCTTCAAGATTACTTCTAAACACCTCTAATTGCTTGGTCATCTGTTCTAATTGATTTTCTTGGATAACTGTCCCTTTATCTTTGTATTTTTCTTGTTCTAATTTTTGTTTATGAACAGCATTAATTCCAACACGTCGTCTCATTTTAAAACCTAGATTTAAAAATTATTATAAAAAACTTTTAATAAAGTTTATTAGAAGATTAATATGTTAAGTGATCATTTTATATTTCAAAATTTGTTTTATTAACATATAACAAAAAAAATATGAACGTAAACAATTTTATTTAATTGATTATAAAAAAAAAAGTTAAAAATTAATATAAAGTTTTACTTTTATAAAATCTACTAGTTGTTTCACAATTTATCGATAAGAAATGAAGATATCACAGGGAACAATTGTTTTTTGTAATAATTTAACTTATGTTTTCTCTTCAAAGATTTAATAGAAAAGAATTGTTAAAAAATATTTAAGATATTTAATATTTTCAATAAACACATTGATTTTAACCAATTTAAGTTTCGAGTATTATTTTTTCTTGTTTCTGAATATAAATTATTTACAAATTCAAAAAACATTTATACATTTAATTCATATTTATATGAAAGATAATATTATCTTTTATCAGTTTGACTAATTGGATTGGAATGACAACAGTTACTATTCAAACGACAAATAATATGTCACTCTTTCGTTATGAAGACTACCAATTATTTTCAATTACACTCATGAAACATATTTTCTTTATCAATTATCAAATTTTTTTCGGGAATAGTAGTTACGGTATAATTAAATAAAAAGTCAGAATAGAAGAAATTCTACACATTATCTATAGTAAAAATTTGTAATTATTATCTATGGAAAATATGACTTGTGGATAAAGTGGTAGCAATCACTTTTGAAGTGTTGAATAAATATCTTATATACAGTACTACGCTTATTATGTAGTTAAATATATTGAAATTTTTTAATAAATCAAATAAATAATATTATATGTTTCTATCTTAATTCAAATTATTGAATACGAAGTATACCATTTATTTTAATAAATAATATTAACGTACTTCATATTATTCAAATTAATAGATTTTATTTGAACAATCTGTGTTGTTTTGTAAGTCAAATAATATGTTAATTTGTATTGTTGATATTTCTAAGTTAATTGATAAATTTATTCATGAGATATTTATTATTATTTTAAGTGAACATTAATTTTAGATGTAGCTTGTCCTTTCTAAATAACACAACCCTTTCATAAAAAAAATTATTGACTTAAATTTAAAACTTTCATTTATCAAATTTTTGTAGAAAATTTTAATTTTTTTCCTTTGCAATTTTTATAAATTTATCACATAGGATAAAGCTATGAGATTGGAATTAAAAATATAAAGATATATTTAAATTTTGATATGAAAAAAAAAACTATACAATTTATTCATATTTTAAGAGCAATTAAAAATAGCTATTAAAACTAATCACATCTATATAATTAATGTATTTTTGGCCAGTTTTTTAATAGTTATTTTAATTATTGTTTAAATTTTTTTTACAGCTGTGTTGAATGAGTTTTTGTTTGAACTGAGGTACCATTTGTTTTTGGAACCTATTACATAAAAGAATACAAATGTCACATAACAACTATTCTGGAGAACGTACTATTCATGAATATATAAATAGAAATGCAGAAACTGATAACATGCATCCAGCTATACTTAGGTCAGAGGTTGAAGCTAGACCCATGAGATCTAGATCATTTGTTCCTAATTCATTACCTTTAACAAATACTGCTTGTAAGTAATGTTTATAGAATAACTTAAATTTTTATTTTTCTAGTATTTTGGATATTTGATAATTATTTTCTATTTGAATACACTATTTTTTTCTAAGATAATCAATAAGGGAATCCGACATTCCCAATCGATCCCAACATTTATAAATAATATTAAAAAAAATTATTGAATATTTTTGATATAGCTCCTAAAGGTTATACACCTAGTCCACAAAATGGAGAAATACCTCATTCTAAATTTTCCACTTCTAAAATTGATGTGATTAAAAACTGGAGTGTATCAACTTATAAGTGTACTAAACAGTTAATAAATGAAAAACTTGGAAAAACATCAAAAACTGTTGATATAGGTAAGGTATATTAACATTTATTACTTGCTATATTCTTTGCTATAAACACTTTTTTATTCTCTTAATAACCTTTCAAATGTATCTAATTTTTTTTCCTAAATCATATCATGTAAAATTTAATTTTTGTATGTTATAGCTAAAATTAGTACATCAATTTTAAAATAACTTAATAGCAATATTTTGTGTTACAGTAATTTTTAATTTATTATAGAATTAGAGACTGAAATTGAACAATTACGAGAAACCCAAAAAAAATATGGAAATATATTAAAGCTAGCTAAAAATATGGCTACACAGTTTCATAACTTTATTCAAACACAAGTAATTATTATTTTATTGCTATATAATTTGTAATGTCCAATTTTTATGGATTGAACATTGATCACAGACATTAAATTTCTATGTAAACTATACAAAAATAAACAAAAGTTTTTTGATAATTTTGTTACAAAAGTTTATTTATTTTTTAATAGATTTCAGCAGTTTCTTACAATTGAATTGCTTATTGAAACAAAGACCCAATTTCAAATTATATGTTTTTAAGGAGATACAAAAAAATGATTTTTTAGATGTTTTATTTTTTATTTTAATATACAACTTTTCATATAAAACCATTAATTTAGTTAATTTAATTTATAAAATGTAAATTATTTAAATTAGCATAGCTCAAATAATCATATAAAATTGATAAAATTGAACCCTTTTTTAAATAATTATTTTAATTGTTAAAGTTAATTAAGTTTTATTCAACACTACATTAAAATTAATAAAATCACAGTATTTAATATTATGTATCACAAGAAAAAATGTATTTTATGCAAAAATAAGGGCCCAGTTCAGCAAAAGTTGAACTGAGCCCTTATTTCAATAAGTGATTTAATCATTTTTTCTTAGCTCAAAATTACTGGTATTCCTACCATTATTTTATTTATTAAATATTTTGTAGCAATTACTTGGTGAAGCATTTGCTGATTTAAGTCAAAAATCACCAGAACTTCAACAAGAGTTCATACAAAATTCCGAAGCACAAAAGTGTCTATCAAAAAATGGCGATCACTTACTTAGTTCTCTAAATTTTTTTGTTTCATCAGTCAATACTCTGTGTAATAAAACTATAGAAGATACATTAATTACTATAAAGCAATATGAATGTGCCAGGTATTATTATACTGTTATTAAAATAGAGTTAAAATTTCTTACTAAATAATTTTTTCATATAACTTATCATCATATTAGAATTGAATATGATGCATATCGTTCAGACCTTGAAATGTTGGCTCAAATACCAAGGACCACTTCAAACACAATACGAGTTGATGAGGCTCAACAAAACTATCAACAACACAAGGAAGAATTTGAAAAATTACGTTCTGATGTTATTGTGAAGCTTAAATTTCTTGATGAAAATAGAGTAAGAAAAAGACATTTCTAATTATGAAATTTTATAATATAGAAAATATCTTAACAATTTTATTAATCTTAACTCGTGTCTCAATATCTTAATACAAATTCCTGCTAATTTTAAAAAAATATAAAACAGTTTTATGGTAAAATTTTAATTAATAAAATGATCAATTCAAAATTTTATGTATGCTTCTTATATGGGTGTATTATAAAAACATGGATTTGAGAGGCAGGTTGAATTAAATAGAATGACATTTTTTATAGTATTATTTGAATGTTCAAAATAAACTTACAATAAAAATAATTTAAATTTAACAGTTACACAATGAATACCAAGATTGAACTGAGATCTAATTTCATATAAATTAGAAAAAAGACTTTTAAGTTAAAATTATTTATTCCATAAATTAAGTATGACGGTTTCTAATTCTTTCTATTTTAAGTTCATAAACTCATACTATTTTAGTAACTTTTGTCATAGTAATATTTTATTATCTTCTCTTAACTAGATAAAAGTAATGCATAAACAATTATTGATGTTTCATAATGCTACAATAGCATATTACTCTAACAATCATCAAGCTTTAGAACTATCATTAAAACAATTTAATTTAAAACCAAAGTCACCTACTACACCATCACTGGCAGCATCTTGGTTAGAAAAGTAATTCAACAACAAAAAATTGTTTTATTTCATATTTGATTTTCAAATCATAAACTGTAATTTATTCAACTACGAGTATGCATTTTATTGTGATAAATTTAGTTTTATTGTCATCTTTATTCTGGAGTTGAAGGCATCAGTGCAATAATGTAGGAGTTCCAACTTTCTGTAAAATCATGGTTTAAACAAATGTAATAAAAAAAAATATGCATTTTTTTCAAACAAAAAATGTCAAAAATCCATATTAAAATTAAAAAAAATTAAATGTACCCGTTAGTAAGCTTCTATATGAAAATCTTTAGTTTTTTTACTAAAAAGATTATAAAAAAAAATAAAGCTACTATATTTTGCACTGATATTTTCAATTAAATCTTGTGACATATTCTTTCATATACTAAATTATTGTATTATTTATTGATAAATAAATATCAATTATTTATTTATAAAATCATCTATTTATTGTAGTAATTGATTTTTTGTTTATTTTCTAACTTCTATTTTGATTGAAATATTTAACTTCAAGACTAAAATGTTAAATGTATTATAACATAAAATTTTCAATTTAATATTGATTAATCATTTATATCACACAAATTTAAAATATGTTATCAATAATTATTATATGATTTACTTTGTAATTATATATATTTATTTATATTTAGAATAATTATGAATGTTATTAAGCTATTGAAAGAACCTTCAAATACTATTAACTACAGATTTTTTTTTTAAAAAAAGGACAAGTACATATATAGTGTATTTTTTTTTTTTTTAATGAAGTATTAACATAAGTACTATCTAGTCACTTTTATTAAATTATTTTATTTTTATGTATAAGAAATTGTATGTTATTCTTATAAATTTAAAAAATGCACTATAAATAAATAAACATTAATCAAATGACTTCAATTTATAAATATATATATATATATATATATATATATCCAGTTCCATATTTACGGAAGGACATTTGGGACATTTGTATTGAGCTTACTTAAAAGAGAGGACTCCGGAAAAATAATTTAGAAGGATTTACATTTTATAAATCAAAGATAATCTTATTTTGTTTACTTTAATTTAATTATTGTATTTAAAGAGTTCAATATTTTAAATTGTACTAGGACTATGAATTAGGTATGGTAGAGCCTAGATAGATGACAAATTTAATAAAATAGATACATACAACACGACACCAATATATATAGTATTCAGTAAGTAAGAAAAAGGTTTTCTATTGATCTCATTGTTTGTAACAACTGACCTGTTTCCTTACTGAACTTTTATATAATCAATATTTGTCAAACTTGTACTATATATACCTTGTCTTACTCCTACTTATTCTCATCCCTTTTTTAACACGCTTTTATTAGTTTCACATGTATGTTGTTTGTATATTGTTTGTATGTTGTTTGTATGTAAGTTTGTAACTCTCCAAACGCCACGCGTTATCGCATATTCCGTTGTCTAGACTAGACTGTTATACGCATTCACCCCTCCCCACGCCTCGCTCACAATACGACGGTACACTATTCCTATAAAAATTTATTTTTAGTTATCGTACCCGTACACGCGTGCTTGTCATCAATATTATATATATGTAAACAAATTTTTATTTTGACTGACCAATAACGCCCGCGTCTAATGCGCCTTACGTATATATATATATATTCCTACCGCCGTTTATACCTCGGGTATAACGTTAGTCCGACCCGCCCGGCCATAAAACACAGCTATACTTAGTNAACATGCACCACGGTTTCTCTCCTTGTATTTCTCTAGTAATTTCATCCATGATTAAAATGTAAATGCTTTTTAAATGGACAGACACAGTATCGTGTTTTCCTTAGCCACACATCACGTTATTAACCTTAATAGAAGTCTATCGAGATTTGAATCATAAGTGCCTGGTGGTAAGGTTTGTCTCGACGATGCCTTGGGTCGCGGTTTCTTATCCCGTACCGTTTATTCTTCTATTCATACAATTTCCGGTACGCTTTCTATAACCGCCGTCAAATTCCGACCGGTCGTACGGTATAGGACATTTCAAAAATATTCTTATCTTTTTAATTGAAATAGATCAGCTTGTGAAATTTGGCAACCAATATGAATAAATAAATTATCGGTTTTACATCCTTCTTTTCCCCAAACTTACATGCTTCAGAGGGTGGTGGCCCTCCTTTGCAGGTTGGGAAGTCAAAGATGGTTCTTGGATAGGCTAATGATGGACAGTACGGTTATTATGACACGTTTGCACCAGAAACCAGATACCATCAATAAGAAAAATCTCGTTGGCACCCTGGTGATCGAACTCGGAACTCCATGCGCCGAAACATAAGTTTCTACACATTAGGCCACGCCGACGACTTTTGGCGTATAAATATATTTTGCAAATTTATAATTTTAATTTTTTCTTAGTCGTCATATAATAGTTGGAAAAGACAAGTAAAATATAAAAGGGGGTGAAAGAAATTATGTATAGCACTTGTTCAAAGGTGGAATCATAACCCTTTGGTACTCGCTTTAAAAACACTATTGATAAAATCACGCGTTATTCTGGCCAAAACAGACTTAGTAAGAATCAAGAAATAGCGAACTTTTTAAAAATCAGAAAAGTAGATACATGCATAAACAATAAAGAACATGACGTCTCAAACGATTTAAGAACGCCACTAATTCGGACAAACTATGACTTATATTCGTTGAGAACAAATCAAAATAATATTAGGACCAATACGATGTTACTAAGCAGTACCGAAAATAACAGTACTCCAATAACGTCTTGACTAACAATTTATCGCTAAAACAAAATATATAAGTTATTTTAATTATTTTTTTTTTAAATAATTAATCTTATTTAACATCTTTTCAATGATGATAGTTTAAAAACGAAAAAAAATATCGTACCTTGTCTATTTAATGAAAAGCAGAAATTTGTGTGTCGATACAAGCAAGGAACAGTGGCGATTTCATAAATGGTTAGCGGTGTGTCACACCCCAAAAAATTTATTCAAGTCATTCGTGGATGGTACTTTTAGAATATATTGTGGAATTATTACTCACAATAATCACACATTGAGGTAACTTAGTCTGAAAATGTATCATCAATAGTTAAGAAAATTCACACCATACCCCCTAAAAATCTTTTTTAAGATTGCCCCTGGACGAAAGTTTCTTTAAATGTATAATTTGATAACACAACTATTTATTCTTAATATACTTTATCAAGTATTTGGTCCTTTTCCCCTTTTATTTTTTCAGACATTATATTGACCTCAGCTTCAGTATCTGACTTAATATTTATCAAATATATACAAAGTATTCAGTAAATAGGGAAACATGTCAATTTTAGAAACAATGAGAACAATAGAAACCCATTTCCTTACTGAACACCTATATATGAATGGGAGATTATCGTTTTCGCCAGATCTGAATAAGGTCGTTTTTTCGTTTCCGCTATACTAATCTACCTGTCTATCTACTAAAAAATTTGAGAACCATATAGTTTTATCCATGGTAGACAGCTACCCGTTCCAACATTTTTGGCATTTATTTGTTAAAGAATTCAAAGTTACGTTCAGGTCTGTTTTATGGTTTCTGTGTGGGGTATTAATATTAATGAGCAAAATAAACTAATTTTTTATAATATTTTTTTCCCATCACCATCAATTTACATTTTCCCTCCTTAACCATCCCCTAAATATAGCCACGTAGTTTTAAATAATTACTTATTTTATCTCATAGATACACTTTAATAAACAAAATATGGCGTTTATAACCAAAGGTAAAAAAATTATAATAGATAAATGTCTTAAGTATGTATATATATATATATTTGTAAATAAATAATAAATAATAAATAATATAATATAATAATATATTAACCGGTGGTCCTTAAGCTTCTATTTGAATACAAGTATAAACTATCGGTTTGGCAGAAACGAAAAACCGACCTTATCCAAATTTTGTCGGAAACGATACGGTAAATTTTGGCGGAAACGATGAACGCCCATATGAATAGCATGCCACCAAACTTTTTGAGTCTCAGTACTATGTACTATTAATTCAATTGAAAATATATCTTAAAACTCTTCTAAACTGTCATTATTAGATCTTATTAATCTCTTTTTCATTAAACATCTTACAACCAAATGGAAACTGATTAAATCCATTTTTATAAGTTACAATTTTTCCCATATGTAGAAGAATTTATTCTTTTTGCTTTTTATTATACTGTTTTACAATTATATTGAACTGTTAAAATTGAAGTTATTTTTAAAGTTACCTATTGCTTTACTGTGTATTGCACCTGCGATTTTGAACTACTTGTTTGATTTTGATTATTCTTCATACATTTATGTGATTGTGGTTTTTTATATTTTCTTGGATTAACAACATAACATTTTTAACTCTTGGTGTTGATTTAATTTTCAATTGTTTTAATTGAATTGCATAAATTAATTACTTTTTATAAATTTAGATTGCATTTTCTCAATAAGCTTTTTTGCATTGAGCCAATTCATATACTCATGACTATACAATTTCATACTATTTCATTAAGGTCCAAAAACTTACATGCATTTACAATACTCTTTAGTTCTGTTAGAAATAATTGTTCTGGTTTTTGTATACATTTACAAAATTTTAATCTCCCATAAACAACATGTTTTGAGCGTTTACAATATTTATAAAATGTTTTCACTACTAAATTATAGTTCTTCAGTTCATAATTTAAAATTAATTGACATACAAAATAATTTGAACGAGTATGTTAGTAAAACTACTCTAACTTAGTGACAATATTCTCATCAATTTGATGACAAAACTATTCTATAAAATTCTACCCTACTATTCATTGGACAATGTATATTTTGTTTTAACATTGATGAAAACCAATAATTTTATATTTCCAATTCTTCTCGATGTTACTCATTTAAATTATGTTTTTTATTTTTATTTCACTATTTATTATTTTTTTGAATTATTTTTATTTTTGTTATTTTTATTTTGACCAATTTTTATATAATTTTATTAATGTTTATATTTTTGTTTTCATTCATTAAGCATCACTTTTAATTCACTAGAAAATAGAGAATTAGAATATGATCTGCTATTTGTTTTTAAGTTATTTAATAGGCTCATAAATTGCCTGGAATTTTTATAAAGAATTCATTTAAAGGCGCCTACATTTAATTAACTCATACAACTCCCTTTTGCTATGATTTTTGAACATAAAACAATTATAAAAATAGCCTGTGTACCACTTTATTAGATCATGTAACTGCTTTCCAAACATTAATTTTGTTATTAATAATTTATACAATGTAAAACACATTTTACATAGAAATTTTTTATAAAGATTTTTTATTGTGGTTTAATTTTAATTATATTTTTATCATTACTAATTAATTTGATATGTAATTTTTACCCTACAAGATATTGAAATAAATAATTTAATAAAATAAATATTTAATTTTGATTCAATGATCAAATGTCATTTGTAAAATTAAATTTTTTCTTAAACAAAATAAAGCTGTATTTAATACTTAAAAAATAACAATGTATCTTATTTTATTTTTGTAGATTTCATTTTTTTTAAGGCTAGTAAAATAACTTATTTTGTTAACAAAATTAATTACTTCGTTTTTATATTTATTTATGCTTACTATTTAAACTGTCGTCTCAAACTTCAGCATCATCGCCGGTGGTCATTATTATCAGATAAAAGCTTTTGATTTTATGTATTATTATGTATATATATAAGCGATTATTTGATCACTTTTATCACTTTACGATTTATCACTTTTCTATGCAAGACCGGTACATGCTTATTGTGTGAAACTTTTGTAATTTTCTATATTAAACTGTTCATTATTCGATTATATTTGTATAGAGACCTTCTAACAAATTTTTTAAATTATTGTAATTATATTATTTTTTATTTATTAATTTTTATAAGTGGGTACCAGATTACTTGGTCGTATTTTATGTTATTATTATTAATAATTACTAAACATTTTAATTTCATAAATATAATATAAATAAATTTTCTAATTAAATTTTATATTTCACTACTTTTTAGAAAAATACGACTATTTTAATATTATGAGTTTTTTACAATATCGTATTTTGAGAGTAAGTTTATACTGTATATATTTTATTTTAAATGGTTGACATGATTATTTTAAGTATTTATAGCTGCAATTTTATACATGAGAGGCAGAAATATCTATAGCAATTTGGTGTTTACTAATATTAAATGTTAATTGGTGTTTTTTTTATCAAATTTTTATTCATATTATAGTAAAAATTTAATTCAAGATTTTTAAAAGTTTAAACTTTAATTGTAGTAAAATGTTGGAAGATTTAGAAATAAACCCTTTTTATAATTTAATCATTATTTTAATTCATAGTATTAATGAATAATGTAAAACAAAAACGCTTAGTGATAACTGTTTATTTTCAAAATCAATTTACTTTAATTCAGTAATAAATTTCAAAGCTTGGCATAAATGCAGTTTAGCTCCAAAACAATAGTTTTGGTTTAAACAAATTGATTATTAAAAAAAAAAAAAAAAAACAAATAGTGTGGGAGCTAAACTATATTGGCTCTCAATGTTCTTTACAAATAGTTCAGAAACATTAAAATGTACTTTTAAAACAAAATATGTATTTAAATAGAAATTATTTTTATAATAATTTTATTATTGTACAAGGTGATCAGTTTATCATAAACCACTCGATTACTCTCAAAATCAATACATTGTGAGAGAAATTATTTTTGATTTCTTTTAGTTACATTTAATTCTTGAGTTATCAGATAATAATTACTTTTTAGAACCATCCCATAAAACCTAAAGGTGTGTCAACTCAATTTTTTTAAATAGATCCATATATATTTAATTAATCAATAAAATAGAAAATCACTGGTCGAAAACAACTTTTGGACCAGTACATTGGATGTTACTCTCATTTTTTTATTTAAGCGAGATGAAGAGTACGACTGGAAAATGACTAGTGAAAAATAGCTGTCAATACTTTAAATTGTTAATAACTTCTGAATTATTGGTCCAAAAGTTGTTATCAATCAGTCATTTTCTTAATTAGATTATTTCCTATTTTATAAGCTAGTAAAATATGTAAGTTCCCATTTAAAAAAATAAAGTTGATACCCCTTTAGATTATAAGGGGCGATTATAAAAAGTAATAAATTATAAATAATAATTTATCAGTGATAACTGATAAATCAAGAATTATATGTAACTAAAAGAAATGAAAAATAATTTTCCCGATATTTTATTTATTTTGTGATTAATTAATGAAGTGGTTTATAAGATACTGATTACTCTGTACTATAATTTATTATGTTAATGTGAGAAAGATAGAGATATTCTTTTGATACAATTAATATCAAGACTCAGAACTATTAGCATTTGAAAATTTTTTTTTTTCAAAAGTTTTAGAGACACTTATATAAGTTCTATACTTTTTTCAAAAAAATCAATAAGCTATATATGAATTTTCATGCTGCGTATTATAGCATATTTCAAAATTTAAGCACTTTTTTGTTTTTTTAACATTATTTCAGTACTGTAATAGAGAAAAATATGAAGATTAAAGCATGAACATATTAATATTTTGATTGTATTTGAAAGTTTAAAGAGCCAATAAAATGCACTGATAAAAAATATGTCTTTTTATTAGAACTTTTTTTGTGTCATTTTAAAAATATTTATATAAAATTTAATGATCAAAGTATAGTTTTCTGTTAAAGTTTAAACTAAAATTGCAAAAAAATTCATAAAATATAATTTAACATTTTACTTTTTTGACATATTTTTGTTTTTTAATGCATATTAAAATACTGAAAACAATACTTATAAGTAATTATTATAGCATTTAAAATAACAAGTTTCAGTGCTATAATTTATGAGCCCTACTTTTTATCATTTAAGTACACTTAATACTTGTTAAGCACCTTAATACAATAAAAAACGAAATAAAATAAAATTTTTTGTTTAATTATATTACATAATTTTAACTCTAGAAAACAAGTAACTTATTACAATTTAGAAATAAATTGATACAAAACAATGTTCGTGGTTTAACAATTCCAATAGTTGTAGAACAAACTGGCCGTGGAGAACGTTCTTATGATATTTTTTCGAGACTTTTAAAAGAAAGAATTGTTTGTGTTATGGGTGAGGTAAGTAACTTATTTGTAGTATGTTATGAATTTTTCAAATAAAATTATTTTGGTATATTATTTATTTTAAAAATAATTTTAGATTAATGATCATGTAGCTTCACTTGTTATTGCTCAACTATTATTTCTACAGTTTGAAAATCAAAAAGCTACTATCAATATGTACATTAATAGGTAATTTAAATGTAAATAACTTAATTTATTCAATTATTTACTGAATATATAAAAATTTATTTTTAAATTTCTACATTACAAAATACAAAATTATGGTCAAAACATAATACTTTTAAGAAAATAGCTTTTATTGTGAAATAATTTTTTAATTGTGTTTTATGAGTTCATTTTAGCTTCGATGCGAAGCTGAGAAGGTATTGGTTTTACTATGATGTGTTTTTTTTGTCTGTTACCACTTTTTCTCAGCTCTCACCGAACGGAAAAAAAAAAAAAATTATATTGATTTGTTTCAATTTTTGAGGGTAATGTTTTTGACTAGATATGATTAGTAATCTTTTGACGTATTGTTGAAAGAAATCGGTTCGGTGAGAACTAAGAAAAAGTGGTAACAGACACAAAAAAAAAACACATCATAGTAAAACTGATATCTTCTCAGCTTCACATTGAAGTCAAAACTGTAAAAAAATTTAGTCCTTAATGATATACTATTTCAAAATGGGAGAATTTCAAAGTTCTCATTTTTGTTACTAACTTATTATCAAAATTATAAGACACTTTTAAGTAGAAACTAGAAATTTGGCACAAAGGTAGGTCTTATTGTAAAAGTTGAGAGAAAAATTATTATTTTCTCAAAATAAATGGTCTTACAATCAATAGCATCATTTAAGGGAAGCAGAGTGAGCAGTCACCCATTTTAATTTTTAACGATATATGAAAATTATGTATTTTGCAAACATAAGCTAGTATATCCTCAACAAAATCCTATCTGGAAAAAAGATCCATGTTCCAGCCTCCTCTCCTAAAAAAAATGGACCTATCAAAGTAGTAATATAAAATTATTATCTATTTTAGTCCTGGAGGAAGTGTAACTGCAGGCCTTGGAATTTATGATACAATGATGTACATAAAACCTGAAATATCAACTTGGTGTATTGGACAAGCGTGTAGTATGGGAAGTGTTTTATTAGCAGCTGGTCAAAAAGGCAAACGTCATTCATTGCCTAATTCAAGAATTATGATACATCAACCTTCCGGAGGAATGCAGGTAAAAAATAAATAAATAATAAATTTTTTTAATTAATACAAAAAGGAATTATTATAATTATGGAACTATGTTAAATATAAACAGGGAAAAGCTTCTGATATGAAGATTGTTACTGATGAAATTTTAAGACTAAAAACTACATTAAATAAGATTTATGCCAAACATACTGGATTATCTGCTGAAAAAATAGGTTAGTATTATGTTTTAATTAAATATATTTAGCTAAATTACTATTGGTCACTAAGATGAAACATGTTAGCCAAAGTAATTTAGTAAAATATATATTCAATACCAATAAAAAATGTTTAAGTTGTTTCTCTATAATACTTAATAGATTTAATTACATTTTGTGTAAATTTAATTTATTTCCAGATGCTAGTATGGAAGCTGATAATTTTATGAGTGCAGATGAAGCTATTGCTTTTGGTTTGATTGATAAAGTAGAACATCCTGAAACTAATAATTGCTTTTAAGTGTTTATAAATTTACTTTTTCAAAATGTATTTATAAAGTAAATAGTATAAGTTCGCTTGCAATAACAAGAAATAAATATTTTATATGAAATTCTTATTAAAATATTATAGCATTTATTTATATTCATTGTTTATTTGAAAAATAGTACATTGGAACTGATAAAAATAAAGAGATAAAATTGTATGTACTAATCAGGAAATATTATGTTGAGAATTTTATACAGTTGGCTGTTAGCCAAACATGGGTATATATACTCTAAATTTAGATTTTTATTTAAGAATATCTTGAATCTGAAAAAAGGTCACTAACCTAGCTTTAGCAGATAAAATGTAAAATCCCCAATTTAATTAATATTAAGTAAGTATGAAAATTATAGTTAATTTATTGACATTATTAATTGTAGTTGCATATGTAATAAGTGTCACTGATGATGAAAATTATGAGCTTATGTAAGTATTTAATGAGTCATTGAAAAACATTTCTATAAATGATAATGATTTTTATGACATCAACTTATTTAATGTAGGGTTGAAAATTGGGCTGAACAATTTGGCAATGAACTTTGGTACTTAGGTCAGAATATAACTAAAGCTAATGAAATAAAATTGGTAATGAAATAACATAACTTATTTTACAAAAGTTAAAATAAATTTTTAATCAAAGGTACATTTTGGTATAGCGATACAAAAAACTAAATGAAACGCATGTGTTTAGAACTAATGCTTCTCAGCTATTGCAAAATATATCAATGGCAATGAACCGCATGATAAGATTGAAAATGACAGCTGTATCTGTAAACTTACCATAAATATATTTTGTGATTAATGCTCATCTAAAAATCATTTAAAAAATTTTAGTGTCTTATGGATGCAGCAGAAAGGCTTTCAGAAGAATTTGAATGGAAAACTTCTGGAGTTGAAAACTATACATATTATAATGCCAAATATTCTCCTGTAGAAGGAATCAATGATGAAGATGACCCTGCGCGTACACCTCCTGTAGTTAAAATTGGGAAAAACTCTTATAATTTAAGTTTTAAAACTATGAAATTAACAGAAAATCGTCATTTTTATGGATTAGCTGTAAACACAAGCCACAGTACTGCTTATTTACCTACAATTTTGTTTGAGCGGAGTAAGATTCAACAATAATTGAAGACTTGAAGTATATAGGAAGCTAAGTGTCATTTTAATCATTTTTTCAGAAATTGTGTTTTTTTATTTAACTTTAGTAGATTGTTTCTATTTCTGGAAAAAACTCAATTTCTTGGAAAATGGTTCATAACTTCCTATTTACTTCAAGCCTTCAATTTTATTTGTTTACTCGATAATGTAATTTTTTTTAAATATTTAGTTAACCATGTACAAATACCCTTGCAATGGTCTGAAAAGTTAGATGAAGTGTTTTTAAGTAATTATCGAGCTGATCCTTCTTTGTCTTGGCAATACTTTGGGAGTACAGCAGGATTTATGCGTCATTACCCAGGTGAAACATAATAATTCAACATTTAAAGTATCTAAAACTGATCAAAATATCTGAATGCTTTCACATATACTTTTGATTTATAGCTAAGCGGTGGTTTTCAAAGCCAAGTGTTTTTGATACCCGTCTTCGACCTTGGTACATACAAGCAGCAACATGCTCCAAAGATGTTGTTATTTTATTAGATATTTCTGGATCAATGTTTGGAATGCATTTGACTATAGCTCAACTTGTTATTAAAACTGTTTTAAGAACATTTAATAATGATGATTCATTTAATATAATATTTTTTAATACAGGATTTACCTATTTGGTTCCATGTTTTAAAAACATACTTGTACAGGTATTAAAACAATTATATTTCATTTACTTGAATATTCTTATAAAATTACAATTGAATGTTTATTTTCTAAAGGCTACTCCTGAAAATGTTAATACATTTCTTAATGCTATAAATGAAGATACTAGATTATCTCCAACGCTTACAGCAAATTATAGTATAGCATTTATTGAAGCATTTGAATTATTAGCTAGAGTTTGTATATCGAGTATTTTTTAATTTATTAATTTTAACTTTCATTTAAAATTAGAACAGGGATAATAAGTGCAACTCTTGTGATACAACTTTTAATGAAACATGTAACCAAATGATAATGTTGATCACAGATGATGAACCTGATAGGGACTTATTTGAAGTTGTCCAAAAGTATAATAGAATCTTTACTGATAATGGTACTAATATACCTGTTCGCCTATTTACTTACATGATGGGTCGTGACATAACTACTACTCCGGAACTTCAAAGATTAGCCTGTGAAAATAGAGGTAAATTTTGTCTAAATAGTAATTAAACTATAAATGACAACATAATTTATTTTGATGCATATATATTTTGATGTATTTGCATAAAGGTAGTTTTGCCCATGTTCATTCAAAAGATGAAGTAGTTGAAAGTGTTCTTAAATATATTGTAATATTGGCTAGACCTTTAGTACTTCAAGCAGAAAAACATCCTGTTACATGGTCTCATACATTTATGGATATATCAGTATGTATTTTTAGTATACTTAAATTAGTTAATCTCTAATTTAAGAAACAACATTCACAAATAGTATATGATTTTGTATTTTTAAATTTATTTTTATGCTATTATTATTTAATTTTAAGCTGATGATATAAAGTTATGATATAAGACTAGTAAGTATCTGTTGTAGTAGTAATACATATTGTATTCAAAAAGTAAGGAAAAGATTTTCATTGTTCATAAAATTTTAACTTAAAATTAGATGAACATTTTTTTAACTTATTGATCACCTTGCATAGTTTTAGTTTAAATTATAAGCAAATGTAAAAAGTTCCTATTGCTCATTTCGTCATAAAATAGTTACAGTTCTAGAGTGGCAAGTCTACTTTTTAACATTGTTCATGTTACATACTTTTTTATAAATTCTAATAACTAATACAAAGAAATTTGGAGGATGACATAGTGTGACCACTTTTTTAAATTAAAAACACTCATTTTAGTTTTAGTTCATTTATTTAACTAAGTAATTCTGCTCTTAAATTGGTTAGAAAAACATCTCGATTTATCTCAAGATAAATGACTTTGTAGACAAGTTTATAGGTGTATAGTGATTTTTTTTTTTACAAAATTTTGATACAATCACTATATAAAACAATTTAGTTAGAAATCATTGTTATTATTACAATATGAAACAATTTTTTTGTCATTTAAAGTTTAAAAATTAATATTTAGTATTAATTTTATAATATAAAATTTATATATATGTATTTAAATTTGTCCTCAAATTTGTTAGTTTAAATATTTATATAGGCTATTAATGAAGATGATTTATATCAAGAGTATAGACCAATGACTGCAATTTCTATTCCAATTTTCAACAAAAAAAGAGATGAGTTTAATAAGGTATGTGTGTATATCTATTTAATAAGGAATCAGAACCAAATAAGATTTATATACATATATGTATTTAGAAAATATTTGTACTGAGATCTTCTTGCATTACTTAATAGTGGTCTTGAGTTAAACTCAACAATAATGACAGTCAATATAAAGATGTTTTGTTTAAAATTGTTTTTATAGAAATAGTGATATAGTTTTATAGAAAGTCATTAATTAAAAAAATTGTTTTAGACAAGATTTAAAGGTGATTTGCTTGGTGTTGCTGGAACAGATGTACCAATTGCTGAATTTGAAAAACTTACACTTCCCTATAAAGTATGTATGTTTTAGTTACTAAATAATTTTTAAATTAAAACAAATATATTTTTCAGATTGGTGTAAATGGTTATGCATTTGTTGTTACTAGTAATGGATATGTTTTATTTCATCCAAAACTAAGACCAGTGGTAAATTTGTACCATAAAAATAATTTTCAATTAGTCAAAAAATATTTAATTTGTTATTTTACAATTTTAGGAAGATGGCATCCTTAAAGTAAATTACAACAGTGTTGATTTGACTGAATTGGAACTATTAGATGATAATAATGAAGAACCAAGACAGCCTCACAGTGATATAGTTTTGGTATTATCAGGTTAAAATAATTTTTTAATTGTTTGAAGATTTCAAAAATATACTTTTTACAGCTAAGAAGAGAAATTGTTAATCATAAACATGGTTCAATGGAAAACTTAAGCATGAAATTCCATTATGATAACATGGTTGTAAATTATACTATTATAATTATTGTAAAAATTTAAAATTTATATTAATCTTATAAAATTTAGAGACGAGTAGGTTCTGAAGTTCGTAATTTTCATTATACAGCTTTGGATCCAAAAATTGAAGGTCCGTTTACACTTGGCCTAGTTTTACCAGCTTCATATGGTAATAATTGGATCAAAGCAGGGGATGAAATTAATAAGTCTATAGAAAGTGGTAATTAACAATTTTACTATATATATTTTATTTTTGTAGATGTTTTAAAACTTGGTCAATACAGTATTAATATAATTAAGGCATACAATTAAAAAAATATAAAAAAAATGTTAAATAAAACTTTTTTCTAGTTTTTCATTATAATAGTAATAATTAAGACTAATATTTCATAGAAAACCTATATATTTGGAAATTTAAGTTATTTGATATAGTATCAAAAAAATGTATAAATATTTGTTACATAAAATATAAATTTTCAATTTTCATACATCAAATTCTCTATCTTTATATTATATTAACTAATAAAATGTTAAATATATTATATTAAATATTATATATCAAAATAAATAGACTAATCACCAGTCTAGGGGTAATTATGGTGAAGAAATCTCTAAATTGTATAAAGTATAAAAAATAAATTTTTTTTTAATAAATAATTGATTATAGAAATTATTTTCTTATAAATATAAAAATAGCTGTTAAAATTTATGTTGTCTGTTAAAATAAACTATAAATAATTTTATACTGAAAATTACCCTTTTTTTATTTTTTAGGGGAACCCCATGATAAGTATTTTCAAGAAAAATGGAAAATCCATCCAAGTTGGTAAGTTAGCAAATTAATTATTTTATAATATTTTAACATTAATATTTGTATTATATTGTCCAATGTAATACATTAACACATGTTTTATAATTCATCTTCATAAATTTACATTAAAAGATATTAAATACACATAATAATTATATTTGAATAATAACTAAAGTTATTTAATATATTTTTTTAAACATTCTATCGTAAATGTATATAATTTAATTAAATCAATTTATATTTATATAACTTGTTTTATATCTGTATATTAAGGGTATATTGTGATTACTTTCACTCACATGAGTGGAATTTTAAAAACCCAGAAGAAAAACTTTTACATTTTATGGAGAAAATTTTTTCTCCTAATTGGGAATGGAGAGAGCAGTATCCCGATTCAGATTTTGAAAATATATCTATGGATGTATTTGATAGAAGTGAGAAACTTAATCATAAATAATAATTACTAACCAATTATTATTTAAAGATAGTAATTAATATTGCATAATACATTTTAGTTCAAGAATTTACATTTATATGTTATAAATATACAGGGTGTTCAGTAAGTCAGGAAACGGGTTTCTATTGTTCTCATTGTTACAAACAATGAGAACAATAGAAACCCGTTTCCTGACTTACTGAACACTCTGTATATAAAAAAGTTTATAAATGTACTTACTCATCATTGTTATTATCTTTTTTTTTTTTGTAGGTGAATGTAATCGTCGTCCAATTAATATCAATGAATCTTATTGTAATTATAATAAAACTTTTTTAATTAAAATTAAATATTATTCAGCAAAAAAAAGGGGATATAATATAATAAAACAATTGTTTAAAAAATAATATGTATTAAAATTTGTTTTCTTGAAAAGTCAAGAACTAGATACATTATTTCAAAGTTTTCATATTATAATTTAACTGGCAACAATTTTGTTACATAAGAAATGTTGCAAACCAAAATATTCATGCAAGATAATTTTTTTTATTAATATATTTTATTACAAATAGTTCTGGAATTTAAATTTTTAGCTTGGATGTAGTTTAATTAATTTTTAATAATAAAAAATAAACTCAAAATTGATTAATTTATTTAGTTTTTATTTACAGGTGACAAAGAGTTAATGCAACTATTATTTTTTGATGCAAAAATCACACATGCATTGTATAATTCTACATGGAATTCAACGGCTTTTGAGTAAAAAAAAAAAATTAAACATATTCATCTATTTATTAAAAATTTAATTTGTATCTTATTTCTACAATTTTTTACTGTAAGGAATTTTACTTAATAAATTGTATTTGTAAATGTATTATTATTTCCAGAAAAATATATGCATCCTTATATCAAGTAAGTGTTAGATTCTTAGCAACTCAAGGAGGGTTAAGCAGATGGCAGCATAGAAATGAATTATTAAATAATGAGTTGTATATATTTTTATTATTAGTAAATATCTTAGAATACAAAAGTTATTATTTTTTATTAGGGAGTTTGGAGAAATTCACAATAAATCAGTTGAAGAAGTTTGGTATAAACGACCAGTTCTTTATAGGAATCTTAATCCACAAGCTTTTGTATTTTCTGTTCCCTTTGATTCAGGTATTAAATTATCAAGTTGGTCTATCATTAAATTATAATTTTATTAAATTATTAGGGAAAAATGAAAATTTAAAAATTACTGCAAGTCATGCTATATTTGTTGAGGATGAAAATAATGAAGCTCCAGGATCAGTTGTTGGTTATGAAATGTCACATAAAGCATTTTATGAAAGATTTATGAATATCACTAACAATTTGTCAACTAATGTAAGATATACAGGTTAAACATTTTTTATACAGAGTGATTCTTTTGATGTGAGTCTTCCAATTTCTCCTAAAACTATAAAAATATTGAGAATTTTTTACTTACTTTCATTAATTTCATATACGTATTGATTTATCAATCATTATTTATTTTCAAGTCCAACCCTAATTCCTTTTAAAGGTGCAAACATTATATTTTAAATAGTAACATACATACAAGTTATTTATATAAAAAACAATTATCTAATTAAGAAAATTACTTGTTAATTACAACTCTTGACCCATTATTTTGGAGATTATTATCATTCTAAAAAAATAAACTAAATGGATAAGGTACTGGTATGCCTATTTTATCAATATACATTTTCCTGTGCACTCCTTAGGTATAAAAATTTCCTAACTTTTGAAATAATGAAAATTTGTTATCAGTCATTTTCATATCTAGATTTTTTTCATAGTTTAAGCTAGTCTGTTGCCATTAAAAAAATATAATTATATAAGGAATAAGGGATGGATTAACATTTATTGAAAAAATACTGCCGGTCCAAAAATGATTATAAATTAAATTTGAAAAATTCAGTTTACAGATTGGAAAAAAATTTCGCTTTTATTATAGTATTGTTTTAATTCTATCAACTTAATACTATACTAATAATAAATAATCTGGATTGATAGATTTAATCCAAAATTTTGATATGCTTGTGTGTAGTGACTCGCCCCCAAAAACCTGATATGAAAAAATTATCTTAATAAAAAATAAGTTTTTAGACGTAAGTTTTAATTTATTGATTCAAAAATTATTTTTTAGTAAATTTAAATTTACAGTGTACATCTTGTTTACCGTGTTCATCTGAACATGTTGATTGTTACATTATTGATGAAAATGGGTATGTTGTTTTATCGGAAATTCAAAGTGATACAGGAAAATTTTTTGCACAAACAGTATTCAAAAGTACTGGAGTTGTAATGGAGACAATGATAACAAAGAAAATATTTAGAAGTATACCAATGTTTGATTATCAAGCTTCTTGTAATGAAAAAGAATTGAGTGCCAGTTCATCTTCAAATTTATTCTCAGTAAAATAATTAATTTACAATTAATAATATAAACAGTTACTTATTAAAAAAAAACTTGTTTTGTATTTTTTGTTACAATAGAAACATTATATTTTTCTACATTTTTAGTTTATTTCGCTATTAGTAGTGCAATATATATTTTTTTTAGCCGTTTCACTTTATTTTAAGCAGTATAAATTGGGTTTTAATGAACATTGTATGGTTATTGATAGAAGGGAATTTTGTACATGTATGGTCAATTAATGAAGGTTGGTATTTTGCTTGTTTAAAAAAGAAAAAAATTGAAACTCCTTTTTTCATTTAAGCTTTATCAGATGAACCTAAACCAGTTGTCACAGAAAAATTCAAAAATAAAGCATGTGACAAAAAAGCTCATTTATTTATGTTGCAACATGAGCATTTAAGTGCAGAAGGATTTGATGCACCTCCTCCAGCTGGTTCTACTATAAGGTATAATTTCGATAGTCAAAAATATGTTATATTTTATTTAGACTTTAAAATCAAAATTTACAGATGAAAATAATTGCAACTTTTATTATTAAACAAGTATTTCAACTTCTTTATTATCTTAAATAATGTTTCGATAAGTCTTAATATTCTGTAATGAGTATTTAATATACTATAATCTGCTCTGAACAGAAATTTTCTTGGTTCACTTCCGTATAGTTTTTAACACGCTTATATTAGTTTCACATGTATTTTGTATGTTGTAAGTTTGTAACTCCACGCGGCACGTGTTATTATGTCGCGTATGCCGTCGTCTATGACCTTGAGACTAGACCGTCGTAACGCATTCACCCCACCCCGCTCACCAGTCGTCGACTACACTATTTTTTTTCTGTATAATTTTGAGTATTTGACTGACCAACACCGCGCGTTATACGCCGCGGTGCAAAGTTCAGCAAGTGCCGCACGGCCGACGACGTACCGCCGCTAATGATACCGTAGTATTCTTCCTGTTGTCAAAGTGGCAACGTCAATAAACCGATCTCCACTCGCGCACCGTCGCCATCAACGCTGCTAACCTTTTGACGCCCGAGGATCACGCCGGACATCGCGTCGTCGACGCCAACGAAAGTGCCACGATATTATGCGAAGATTATATATTCTTACCATCGCCGCTAATATTAATATATATATACATATATATATTATTATTTATATATACGTATATGTTAATATTCATTTATATATCCCTACAGCCGACGCCGCTGCCGCCATATATGCCTCGCGCCCCGCCCGCCAACAAAACACAGCTATACCTCGTGCATGATACGTTTACGTACTTAAGTCGCTTTACATGTATATATATATATATTTTAATTACTATTAAAACTTATATATTAATACGCTTTATTCTCATTAAGAGATATATAGGGTATTTATTCCGATTACAAAGGATGATTCCCGTATCGTCATTTTACGTCACTACCTCCACGTTGCGCGCCTGCTGCTTTCCTTGGATGTGGTAGCCGTTTCTCAGACTCCCTCTCCGGAATCGAACCCTGATTCCCCTTTACCCGTTACAACCATGATATTGATAGTAACTACTATCATAACATGTAACTAAAAAGTGAAAAATAAATATAGTTTAAAAAAACTAAAAAACACGCTTTTAAAGAACATCGAACTAAAAAGTTAAAAATAATTTTTAAAATAAGCGTAAAACAATAATGAACGAAAAGTACTAGTATTATTGTGATAAAAGCGTGGGTGCTTTGTGCTATATTTTTCGTATATTGAGCGCCCGACGCTTTTATCACAATAATACTAGTACTTTTCGTTCATTATTGTTTTACGCTTATTTTAAAAATTATTTTTAACTTTTTAGTTCGATGTTCTTTAAAAGCGTGTTTTTTAGTTTTTTTAAACTATATTTATAAATAAGAATATTTTGTTATAATAAAATACTATAAATGTAAGGATTTATTTTAGTGAGATCAAAGCTTACAGCCTTAAGTTATACATGTACCTAAATTCTATATATTCTTGACATTTTACTAGCTACATTATAGTTATGAGATTACATATAACTATTTTAGGCAAAAGTTCAATTTAAATCACCTCAAAAATAAAATTCAAATTATGTACCTAATTGCTACATAATCTCTTTAATTTTTTTACCTTCATTCATATTTTTTTCTTTTCAAACTAGTAACACGCTAAATTATAATAATAGATAGTCAATAATTCAAGAAAGAATTATTTTATAGCATTAATAAGAATAATAATAAATTTAAATAATCAATATACTTATTAATTATATATTTGTACATTTTAGTCCTTTCTTTGTAAAAAGAATAGCTCATTCAAACTTACTGTTGGTTGTTGTTACAAATGCAGAGAGTAGTTTGAGCCATTTAAGTGTTGATCCTATTAAAATTGAATATAATTTATCATTTGCAACAGATCACAGTTGCAACAAACTCAATATTAATCATTTTTGTAGAAGAAAATTAGGAGGATGCTACAATAGTCATCCTGAGGTAATATTTTTAAAACTTTATTTTTTTAATCAAATATATTAATATTGTACTATTTTGAATATATAATTTTTTTCTTTTTTTAGGAACCCAATATAAAAATTTGTTCAGGTTGTAAAAATTTGAAATCATTTATGTGGATATTTATGATTTTTGGGACATTCTTAAATTTGAAAATACATTTTATATTTATATAAATATTAAATTTAGTATTATACAATATAATTATTAAATATAAAATATGTTTTCTTTATATACAAAACCAGTTTTAATTTACAAAGTATTTATAATACTATTATAACTAATATTAATATCAGTCATATAGAGAGGACCTTGGTTTATAGGATTTTGTAAACTAAGGTTAAGTCTTTTTAACATCCAATAATTTTTTGAATTAAGAACACATTACAATGAAATAATTTAAATTCATGGAATTTCATTTGATAAAAAATTATCTAAGGTAGTATTTCCACTTGGGAGTTTTTTTTTTTTATAATTTGAAAGTAATTTGCGTTTTTTTAATGCAGGCCTTTGGCGACTGGGAAAAGTATCAGGTTTTGATCGACCACCCAGACCATCATATATTTCTTCATCAGAGCTACTTGACAGTTTTAATGTTTTAGAAACATAATTTGCACTTATTGACTTTGTAGTAAGAGGAGGTCTCATAAATCCTATTGGTCTTCGAGGACTTAAGGGCATAAATGTATTTATCTAAAAATATAGATTATAGAATAAATAAATTTTACAATTAAGTAATAATTTTTAATAATCTAACTCACATTTTGTGGTAACTCCTCTGTGTGATTACATGAATTCATAGATTTTAATTGTCCTTTGGTTTGAAATAAACTAGATGCAATATTTTGAGGAGAAAAAACTATACCCTAAAGTAAAATAAAATTAAAAAATGTGCGTTTATTTAAAAATAAAAGCTTGTAGGGCTTGCACACAATTAAAATAATAAAATTTAATAGTCATTGTACTAATATTATCATTATCTCTCACTATCCCAATTTATTGGGGTTTGCTCTGTCTTATTGATTTGACAGGATATTTACACAGGTTGTCATTCTGATGCAATCTCATTATGACTGAGAGAACCAGTAAGAGGAAAGATGTGTGCTACTGTTAAAGTTTCCGTATGGTCACCCATCCAGCAAATAGTATTATATGCACAGTTGAACATTAAAGCACCAGCCAATCATACTTATATGTATTTTTTAATTATAACCATAGATAAATTTATTAATAAGAAAATATA
Organism: Daktulosphaira vitifoliae; assembly: GCF_025091365.1. Lineage (NCBI taxonomy): Eukaryota > Metazoa > Arthropoda > Insecta > Hemiptera > Phylloxeridae > Daktulosphaira > Daktulosphaira vitifoliae. Next base: position 63,261,158 of record NW_026099572.1, on the reverse strand, counting down.
AAAAGGTATAAAAAAATGTTTTTTTATAGAAGCAGTTTTTACTAAGATATTACAATAATATATGATAATAATCTAGAATATATTTATATATTATTTTATCTTATAGAAAAGCAAATAATTTATGGCTAAAATTTTCAAATAAAAAATAAATTATATTTGTAAAAGTACAGAATGAATCATAATATTTTGTCGAATTCTGACATTTTTAATCTATTAAACTTTTTATTATTTTTTTTTATTAAAGTTATGACATCCTTGGAAATTATTTTTTATTTTCATTGATCACTCTGACCCCATAAACATACTTATGTATTATAGAATAAATATATGACTTATCTCTAAAGCTTATCAGCAACTAGTATCATCACTGTGTATTTTAAAACATTAAAATATACAATGAGAATAAATAAATATTAATTACTTCTGCAGGTTCTTCAGCAACTGGTGTGACTGGAAATTCAGGTGTTGGACTTTCATGTATAAATCTTCTTCGTAATTCTGCTCGCTTTGGTGTATCACTACTTTGAGCCATAGATTCTAAATGGGAACATTTTTTTTGTAACCTGGATATTTCAGTTTCCAGATCAGAAATCTCAGATTTTAATTTACTGTAATATTATTTTACAAAATTAAAATACATACTCAAAATAATAAAATTTATTTAGGCAAAATAAAATTTATAAGGATTTCACTTACTCCATAACTCTAGCATTCATTGAGTCTTTCGAGTTTATTTCGTAAAATTGTTTTTTCAAATCCATATATTTTGTTTGTCTTTGTAGTAATTTGTTTTCTAAATCTCTATTACTCTCTTTCAAAGTTTGAATATCTCTGAAAATATGCAGTCCAGTTAAATATTACTAATAATTTTGATTCCACAATTGTAATATTATGCAAATTTCTAATTAAAAATATCAATATTCAATTAATTAAATTTTACATACAGTTAATAAAAAAATGGAATCTAAAAAAAACCTAGTGAATTTTTAACTCTTTTAAAATAAAGAAAAAAAAATTTTAAAATTTCTTATGTTGAAACATCTATACCTTTTAAATGTAGTAATAAGTAAACACAATGTTTGAATATCAGTCTTTTGTTTCAATAAATGAACAGCTTCCTGGGAATCAGCAGGTGTCCCATATAAAACACTATTAATGCTAAAATAGGATAGGTAATATATAAATATATATATGTATATTAATAATATTTAAATACATAAATATCAATAGAAAAATTAATTCTTTACTAAAAAAAATAAATTACTAATATAATAACTTACGATTGAAATTTTTCTAATTCTTTTCTTAAATCCTCAGCTTCCAATTTGTAACAAGTAGATTTTTTACATTCAGCTTTTAGAAAACGAATACTTTCTTGTAAGTTAGACACAACTGTTTGATGATTTCTAACTTTATCCTCAACATCTTTTACATGCTTTCTAAACAGTGTAATCAAGAATGAATGATAATTTTCAAGATGTAAAAGAATTTATTAATACTTTAAAGTTGCTAATTGTTCTTTTTCTTTTTTACTTTCTTGTTTAAAATTTTTTAATTCTTGCTCTTTGACAGTTAATGAAAATGTTAACGACTGTACTTGATGTGTTAATGATGATATGTCTTCTTTGACACTTAAATTAGAATTATTATGAAAATACAATTTTATTACTTGTTTTTCTAAAACTCTCGAACGACAATGTGGACATGTTTGAGACCTTAAAATAACAATTTAATTAGTTAATGCATAATCAAAGTCTTTGTCGCTTTTATCCCAACTGCTCAGGGTCGGCCATCCTAATCCTTAACATTCACTTGACATGATCTCCCACATTATCTACACACACATCAGCCATACTCATCACATTCAATAACATCCCTTTATCTCTTTTTTGGTTTACCTCTACCTTCTAACTCATACTCTATATACTCTGTCTTACTCCTACTTATTCTTTATCCTATTAAATAGCTGATCTTCACACCTTTAACCTTTGATTAATTTCCTCCCTATTTTGTTCCTAGCATATCGTATAACTTATCATACCTCATCTTTTAAAGAATCATATTTGTCATTAAAATTATGTGTTTTTACAACACAACAGTTATTTTTATGTTTTCTAACAGAAATATATATTTTTTGTGGGTGTTTAAATTATTTACAATTAAGTTAAACTAATTAAAATTGACTGAAAATCACTTATAATAACTTAATATATAGCAAATAATACCTTTGAAGCCATTGCATTAGACATTCGTGATGAAATACGTGACCACATGGAGTTGAATGGACTGATTCTGGATGTATCCCAGTGAAAACATCTCCACAAATGGAACATGATGCTAACATTATAATTATACAACAAGTCTAGAGAGGAAAATATTTAAAAAAATTCGAAATAATACAGTTAATAAATAACTTTAATCATATTCTAATAAATTTACATAAAGAGCAAGTTAATCAAAATAAATATATAACTTCAATAATGTAATAAAAATCTAAAAAAGATAATTTTGATAGAAACTCTTTTCTAGATTTAAAAATAATAGAAATGAACTACTTAAAGGAATTTTTGGTTAAAATCATTTTTCTATAATTTTACATTTCTTCTAAAACAGATTTCATATGGACTGAATACATTACAAAACATTAATAAAATTTTTATCTTGGCAAAAGTTTATTATTTAAAAAGCATAACTGGTAAAATAAAGTAATTATTACTTTTAAAATTTCTTTTTACATTCAATTGATATTACATACACAAGGTACAACCAATTAATTTATTCAGTGATACAACTTGCCTAAAAGTTATTAAATATTATTTTATAATAGGTTTTGAAATAATTCTATCTGATAAAAATAAAACATAAAATTATCAACATTTTTATAAAATTTTAAACAGTGCTACCTGGTAAGGTTAGGTAAAATAAAATAAAATTGAACTTGCCCAAAAATGGTAATACATTTAAAGTATCTTAATAAATGTTTAGAATTTTATTTTAAGAAGTTATTTTAAATAATTTTCCAGTTTTAAATATTTTTACCAGATGAATCACGTCTAACGGAAATCTATAAATAAATGTATGTAACCTATTAAAATGAAATAATAAGTGTATAACAATTTTTTCCATTTTCTATTTTTCTTTAATAACTAATGGATAAATTAATAACAATAGACTTTTACAAGTTTGAAAATTATGTTGGTCATTCAAATTTGAAGAACTAATCATAATAAGATAGAATAAATACTCCTTAAGATTCAATATAGAAAGTATAAAATATAAAAAGTTAATGTCAACCGTTAGCATACATTTAGTCTACTAGGTTGAGCATTTATCTAGCAGCATTTTAGTTGGTTAATAAAATATCTTTTGATCCCATAAATTATTACAATTATCATTGTCTTTAAAAAAAATTAATTTTAACATATTAGCCAACTAGCATTTTGTATATCTAGTGACATCTCACACTACATGAATTGATTACTTTTTTCTATTAAGTTGGCTATACTATAAGATGATCGTACCAAGTGATAAGATATGCTGTTTGATGATAAAACGGTTTATTTTACATTTTCGGTTGATAATTATTAATATTTGTTTACGCCGCAGCTGTCGCCGCCACCCTCGGCATTGAATTGTATGTAGTTCTAGTTTTGTTATATCGTATACTGATAACTATTGAATTTCAATATTTTATCCGTTTCCATCGACTTTAATTCTAAGTAAGTAAATGGTTACGTTTTAATATTAATTTATCAGAAACATTTTACTATAATTTTGACTATGAAAGAGGACTGATATATAGAATTTATTAGTTAAAATTTGTTGTAAGAGTGATATCTTATGTCATCTCTTATGCTGTACAATAATTTTAATCAAGTTATTAGATCCTTCAGCCTATAAAATTATATTTTATTTCTATTTATCAACTAAAAAACATATACGTTTGACTAGAATTCATATATTTATTATACATTTTATGTTTTATTAAAAAAATGTATTATTGAGTAATTTTATTTCTGGTAGCCTACATATTTAAGTTTCTCAACTTTATTTAATTTTCAAAATAAGGTAGCTTTATAAGTAAATATTTTATCATTTTAATTATAAATTTTTGATAATAAATAACTTGTAAATTAGTATACTAAACCTTTTATAAAGAAAATATTTCTATCAATTATCAAATTTAAATGTTATTAATAGTTCAAAATAATTATTAATTCACTTATATTATATTTCAGTTCTAAAAACAATGGCAGATTTAGATGATCAGCTGTTAGAGACTGGTATTGATTTATCATCAGAAGAACAAAGTGGTCAAGTGAATAGTGAGAACAGCTTAACATTTGACTTAATTGAAAATGGTCAGTCAAATAATGTGGACTCTCAAACATCAGCAGACTCAGTAGGTGTTATCAATTTTTTTTAAACAAATATATATTGTATATAATAGTAACACAATATTTTTTTAAACTTTATTTTCATGCTAAAGGTTAAGAAAGTGTAAAAGTTCCTTTCAGACTTAATTCTTCACAAAATAAAATTATTATTTTTCATTTGACGTAAAATTATATAGTTTCTGATAAAAAATTAGTATTTTTGGCTTTACCACAAACCTCTTATCTGATTGCATCTATAAGATGTATTTGTGGTGTTAATAAATTAATTTTTAAATGGTTTCTTAATAAAAATTTTATGTTTTTGATTTCTATTATCTTTATTTTAACATATATATCTAATGGCAGTTCTGTAACATTATTCTTAAATTATTAAAAATATTTAAAATTTGTCTAAAAGTTTTTCATAAATTCTTTTTATTAGTTTTGTATGTACTTTTACTTCTAATTTCTTTTTTTTTTAGGAGAATTAGTATATTGTTGTATTGATGCAAAACTGAAATAAAACTATACAAAAAAACAATTACTAGTTAATGATTAAAAAAAAAAATCTATTGTAATAATTTTTGAAAAATATATTTGTTAGGATTTGGAAGTTATACGAGCACGTGTACGTGAAATGGAAGAAGAAGCTGAAAAATTAAAAAAATTACAATCTCAGGTGGATCAAGAAATGTCAAATACCCCAGTACTATCATCTGCAAATTCATCCAAAACAAGTAAATATTTTTTTTTTTAATTTTTATTTATACTGGCTATTTAGTATATAAAATTTATTATTATCTTATAATAAGAGTTATATTATATAAAAATTTTAGCTTAAGTTTTTATTTTTTGCATTTTAAGTATAATTTAACAGATTATAGATTAAATGATTCAAGGCAATGGTGAAATAACTAGATTATTAGAAACTAGACATACAATATGAGCTCTTTAATGTTTTAAGTCCATTGAAACTGATTGCATTTATCACTATTTATGCATTAATGTGTAAATTAGTTTCTATTGTAAAAATCCTATACTGTAGTGTATTTTCATTAAAGTGAACATACATGTTCATACATGTTATAATATATGAGCCTTCAAATTAAAAACCTTACTAAATCTGTTGTACAATTTATTATTTTATCATAAATAATTTTAGAACAGAAACAAATATTTAAAAATAATAGCTTCAGCATAAATTATGTTATCCTCTAAAAGCTCTGCAGTTACTTTTTAAGTAAATTTGCTTTATAATTTTGAGGTAAATAAACACAAACCGATATCCACATGTGTAGCACAATTTAATCTAAGCTAACACTTACTAAATCTGTTGTACAATTTATTATTTTACCATAAATAATTTTAGATTAGAAACAAATATTTAAAAATAATAGCTTCAGCATAAATTATGTTATCCTCTAAAAGCTCTGCAGTTACTTTTTAAGTAAATTTGCTTTATAATTTTGAGGTAAATAAACACAAACCGATATCCACATGTGTAGCACAATTTAATCTAAGCTAACACTTACTAAATCTGTTTTACATTTTTACAAAAAAATCTATTTAAAAATTGTTTAAAAAAAACTTCAAAATGAAAATTTAAAATATGTATTATTATGTAGCTATGTTTATGAGTTATATCTTATTTAATAATAAAACAAGATTAATAACAATATGTTAAAAAAAAAACTGGTCTTAGACATAAGTAAACAATTTAATATGTAAATTTTTATATTTTTGTTAAACATGTTTTAAATTCCGTAACAACCTTGAAATAAACATGTTAATTTTTCCTATAAAAAGCCTATATTTTACTAAGAAATAATGTATTTTTATTTTAGAAATTATATTTATATTTTTCCACATAATTTTATTATTATTATTTTTTATTTTTGAAAGCTACTTGTATCTTCCTCTTAATAATTTACGTATTTTTTATAATATTAATTTTAGAACAATTTTAATTAAAAATTCTCAAAAAGCTATGCATTTTATTTTTTAAGTAAATATAATAAATTATGCATTAAAAATAATTAATGTTGCAACTATAAAATACAATTATTAAATAATATACAGTATTGTAATTGGATTTTATTTTCTTAAAAATTTCTAACAAACATTAAAAATAATTTTAGTTATACATTTAAACATATATGTATAGTTTTATAAATCTAAGCGGGCATTTACTAAATCTGTATTATGGTGACATTTACAAATATCTTTTTAGTTTGAAGTAAATAGTAGATTATTATATAATTACTTCACAAGAATATTTTCATTTTAATCATAATATCCTATTTTTTGTAAAATGATTAACTTTTATTTTTGTATCTTCATTTTAGAATTGTTAAAAAAATGTTAATTCATATAATCTTTTTCAATAATTTATGATTGATCTTCAAAAAAATTCAGATCAAATTGTGATATATATTTATTTAATAATCATTACAAAAATGTTTTTTAGTGTATATTAAATTTAGCATTCATTAAATATATTAATTATTTTACTTAATAAATTATGTTTTTATCAAATTTATTTAATATAAGTTATAATACATTTTTACTTGCAGGTTCAACCTACAATTTATCCGAACAAGAAAAAGCTGAAGCTGATGCTAGGTCTGTCTATGTTGGAAACGTAAGTCATTTTTACACATAATTTGATATTGACTATTGACTATTTTTCCATATTTTATTAATTTAGGTAGATTACGCAGCTACGGCTGAAGAACTTGAAGCCCATTTTCATGGGTGTGGTTCTATTAATCGAGTGACAATATTATGTAATAAGTTTGATGGTCACCCTAAAGGATTTGCATACATAGAATTTGCTGATATGGATTCTGTAAATACTGCTATGGCAATGGATGATTCATTATTTAGAGGCCGTCAAATAAAAGTAAGATTTCAATATTTTAGTTGTTTGATTGAAACTAGTTAGTAATCAATATCTACAATATAACGATTTTATTAGGTTAATCCTAAAAGAACTAACAAGCCTGGTATTAGTACAACTAATCGCCCTGTAGCATCCAGAGGTAGAGGAATGTATAGGGGAAGACCCATGTCACGTGGTAGTGCACCAACTGGATTCTATGGTGGTTATCGGCCAATTCGTAGACCAAGGTATAATCCATTTTTTACAATATAAGTAATTAGGTCATATTTTAATTATTAATAGTTTTTTATTGTTTTATACTGAAGTAATATGTACAAATGTTATACAATTGATATCATCTAAAAAAAATATTTTTTAATTATTATAATGTATCTGGCTTTGTTAATTGATAATTAATTCCTTCATGTAAAAATGTCTTATATTTTTTAACATTAACAATTTACTATAATTTCTTTTTTTGAAAAGATTTAAAAATTTGTTTAGCTTAAAATTTATTATAAGGTAATCCAATAAAATCCATGATTTTAGGGAACAAATCTGATTTGTAAGATAGTCAAAGTGGTACTGTTAAATGATTTTGAGGTATTGACATTCTGAAATTTATTTATTATAAAATGTTAGTTTTATTGTTGTACTAAAACTATATTTTTAAAAGAATAATGTTAGATAACTTTTATTAAAATTTCATATTTTACTTAGGTATTATCTCTATATTAATACTTTATGATAAATAATAGTTAATTATAATATGATTATTACTCATACTATTATAATATCATACAATTTTGGTTCTCCTGGATTTTTTATGATTATGATACCTTATATCATTTCCTTAAAAGCTATTAATATTTCTAGTATAATCAGTGCCATATTTATCATTAGGTGCAATATGCAGCTACTTATAGTCTCAGTTATTAGATTTGTATGTCTGACCGTTTCTTTCTTTATATATAGTATAGAATTTTGGCTGTATAGAATATAATGTAAGGTACTATAATCTTAATTTCGCTTTGGGCCTCAAAATATCTAAAACAGACTTCAAGTATAAATAAATTTACTTTATATAATTTAAATAAGTACTATTGTTGTTATGCTTGTTTTCCTAATAGCCAGAATACATGTGTGAATCATAAATGAAATATGTGGCTTTATAACTTATAATAAATTAAACATTTCAGATCAAGTTGTACCCATGTAGACTATTAGTAAACCCTTGGTAGCACGCTATTAATTATAGAATTTAGTCTTTAAATATTTTTAGATAGAATCATTATGTAAAATATTATAATCAAAAATTAGCACATGATTTAATATAATAAATTATTTATTATTTTAGGGGAGGCTATTCTAGAAGAGCAATGTACTACCCATACTGACGTTAATACACTAAAAGTATAATTGGTGACAAATATATCTTTGGAACTACAAAAGATTAAGATTATAAATAAAAAAAGACTTAGCTTTATAAAATAAGTGCTTAACTTTTGTATATATACATAAAAATTAAAAATTATTATATAGTCTTTTAGACTATTGGAAATGTATTTTCTTACATTTATTATTATTTTCTTTTTTTATAACTTAACTAAGTATGGTATATATATATATGTATGGTATATATATATATATATATGTATATCCTCTTATAACTAATATAAATTAAGTATCGTGTACTTTACATCTCTGTGAAATTAAATTGCCAGTTTTATGTGTTAATGTGGTAAATTTGCATTTCCCAAAAATTTTAATGTACAATTTAAACTACATATATAATTAGATATTACAATTAAGGAATTATTAGTTTTATTAATTTGGTATGAGTTTTATTATACCTAACTATTTTGAATAGCACTATTTGTTCTAATTTTTATTTGTAAATGTATCAAAATATGGTTATGAATAATAAGCTCATTGTAATGATTCTAACAACTTAAATAATTGGTTGCTTAATTATAAAATATTTTATGTATTTTTATTGCAGTATCAGTTAGTGAAGTTAAAAAAGATTAAAAATGACATAATATTTCAAAAAAGAATAAATACCATCAATCATATAAAAAGAACACATGATCGAAAAAAATTAATAAATCACATAATTAAATGTAAAACTGTCTTTTTTTTATCATCCTTATTCTAAAATTGCATTTATTGTTGAAATTTTATTTTGAGTAAAGTACAGAATATAAATAAATAACTGAATATTTTAGATAAAAATATCTAAAATGAGATAATAAACAATTAATATAATTTATAATATGGGGCGTAGTGTGGCACGGTGGACAGTAGATGTTGACAATTTTAGTGATAAGCCACTCCCGTCGTCGTAGTGTACGGATGGGTAACCTTAAGTGCGTTTTACGATGGAAAAAAGAACCATGTTCTTGATGCATAAGGCAACTTATCTGCATTTGCATTTGCAATATGCATTTCTTCCTTCCCTAGAATACCAGTTCACCTTAGGGTATCTGGTATCCAACACTTGAAAACTGGTAGGAAATTAAGAAAAAGCAAATTATGAAGTAAATACCGTCCCGTTTTTATTTACAATTATTTAATCAAATTTCAAGATTATTTTCTACTTTTAATATTTAGTTGTATACATTTAATATATGATACAGTACTATAACTTATTTTTCTTACTCTATATTAAAAAAAAAAATTAATTTAGTGTATTATATTTGTAAAAATGCTCCGAAAAATTATCCTAAATTTTTTTACCTGTACTTACTAAGCTAATTTTTAATTAAGATTTATCTTCTATTTTTGTAATAGGAATTATATACCCACCTTTTTATCACATAAGTTATTGATGTTCTTTTATTTTTATAGATTATTTCTTGAAATGTAGATTGGGATTCTTCCCCAGGCCTTGATTTACTAATTAGGCGTAGTACAATTTATATACTAAACGAACTCGAAGTAAGCAAACAAATGTAGTACTGTGCATCATTCCGGGCCAATAAAGGTAGCGATCCTATATTTATTTGGATGGGTGTAATTATGGGAGATAAATTTCTTTTCTTTTTTTATTAATATTGATAGAAGGCAGATATACTTTAAGGACGAATTGAAAAATTGTTTTTGGAAAAAGTCACAGGAAATAAAGGTATAATAGTAGACACTAAAATTTGGTAAGTGTCTTCTATGCATTTAAAATATTTTAAATCGAACTTTAAAGAGATTTTATTACACACTATGAAATAGTCACGTTTACAAACACGTTGTTAAAATTTGTTTAATGTTTCTATAAATGGTAACTAATATTCATTGTATATCAAATTTCATCAATGAATAAACGGTAAAAAAATTGTTAAAAAATGAACGAGGCGTCAGAGAACTAAACTATACAATACCAATTAAGGCTACTACCAACACACAAGCATAGCAAACGCCTACTCTTTTTGTTGGCTGTTTTCTTGTATAACAGATATTTTTACCTCTGTTTTCTTGTTCTTTACAACAAATATAAAAATTAATTTAATGTCATACAATTTTTTGCGTGTGTGTGAGTTATAATTAAAATTTTTTTAAAATTGAAAATTTCACGCCTCTTAAAATATTTTATTGAAAATTTAAAAAATATGTTTTTTTTTTACTTATTTGCACGGTAATATAGTTGTATATACCTATTCTTAACACAGTACCAAATTTCCTAAATCTAGGGAAATTTCCGCATAGATTCGAAGTCCAGTTGTCCGACTTATGGCTGTTCTTCTATGAAAAGCGCAAATAATAATGATGTTTTAATCATAGAATAGATAGAATCTCATCATTCTGCGATTTAATTAAAATGATAATATTTTAATAAAATGGTTTTTGCAAATTACCAAATCCTTTTTTAGTCCTTTACTTACATAAAATTTTGATGTATAGATAATAACTATAAGATAAATACTTATTGAATTCCAAGCATTTTAATAGATACCCAGACTATATATTCAAGTTTTTTACAGCGGATAATTAAAATAAAAATTTAAAAATTACATCTTTTATGTAATATTTCACAAAAATAATTTTCATAATGGTTTGAAACTCTAGTTATAATTTATAAAATCCTAATCAATTTAATTCGTAATTCACAAATTATATTTTTTACCTGTTATTTAATAACAAGATATGAGTAACTCCGTCTACTTGATATTCAAGAGTTGTCCTAATAAATTGAGTCTTCCAAACAGTGTCACTCAATAAAATTATTTTATTAATTCTGTTATATTTACATACTGAAATTTTTCAGTTAAAATAATGGTACAATAGTTTTTGACGAATTCTCAGAAAGTAACACAAATTAAATTAACAATTTATACTATCTTAATCATTTATAATGTTACGATTTTTTTTTTCAAATATATTTTTCTAATTAAAATACTATGTAGATACATTCTACATATAATTAAGCAATAACCGGGTGGAAAAGTGATACACTTTATTGGTGTTATTCGGTATATCAAAGCTGAACAAGTAAAGTGTAAGCTTAGAGCCTACATAAAAAAAAAGTCTTTTGTTCGTAAGTTAAATAAGTTTGACTTAAACACAGGCACTAAAGCCAGACTTACTTTATATTAACTCTGACTTATGTCCTTCTTTTATTCATCCCTTAATTGAAAAATTAAAGGATGATTTTAAAAGTCATTAGATTTAAAGATTATTTTATATTTATTTGTACATTTATTGTATAATTAATCTTTGCACATTGTGTATGTAGAATAGAATTTGTGGATATTTAGAATCTGGTGAAATTAATTTGTACCCTCACTTAATATTTGAAATAGTAATATTATAACGGTAAATTCAAATTTTGGTTCATATTTTTCTTAAAATTTAGACCATCCAGTTATATATTTTTTTTTTTTTGTAAATGTTAAGGTACTGTATTAATCATAAAATTATAGTTTACTTAAATGGGTTTCCTATCCTTTAAAAAGGTAATTTTGCATATCAACCAAATACCTTGGCTGAAGTTTAATATTTATTTACTGTGCCAATTGGATACCCAATATTTAAAATTACCTACACAACTAGTTTAGGGTCCGAGTAAAAAGCAGTGTATGCCATTTATACCTAATACAACTAAAAAATTGAGTTTTTCGACGTTTGTAATCTACTGAAGAAGAATGGTGATAGCATTGATGTCTGGAGGGGATACACAATGATCGACGTGTACAGGTATATAGCAGACCAGTCGTACACAGGTGAAACCGCAGAGTCGATGGTCGCACGGTAATAGTCGTGAGCGCGGACAGCCAATGCCGAGTTTTTGCTGCGTCGCTAATGTGTTTGTCTTTAGCGTCGGTAGATTATTATGATTCAATAGTTAAAAAGTGTATAAATATCAAATTCTATTTCTAAATTTTTAATATAATTGAATTATTTATTATTTTCCGTGAATAATATGTTTTGTTAGTGTGGTGTACTTTTGAATTTAGTGCAGTGCTACAAATTGTGATCACTACAAGGAATTTGTGTATGTTATATCTAATGCAATATAATTTGCAATAAGAAAGACAGTAAGTAATGAACATTAAATTTTGCCATTTTACCATATTCAGAAAAAATATTGATTGTCTCTAAAGCTTTTCTTTTAAAAGGGTTTATAAGATATTAAGTTGTGTTAATTTTAATAAACAATACAATTTTAAAGAAACACTAATTATAACTATAAGTTTGTTTATTTAACATATTTAATTATTTTTCAAGGATAAAACATTTGAAACACTTCTAATATAAGTTATTTATCAATTATTTAAAGATGCACTTATTTAAACATTGTTCCTGAGATGTTTGGTCCTTTTAACCATTCATTAAAGTCTCTCATTTTTTTAATTTGTTTAACGTATTAATAAAAGCCCTTAGGTAAAACATTAACTAAGGGCTTTACATTTCAAAAGTTTTGTATTTTAATTATCCATTGGTTAATTCTGAGATCCGAAATTCATTTTGATTTGTTATCTTCTGTGTCTCAAACTTATCAGGGACGGGTAGATAAAAAAGTAAATAAATAACTACATTTCATTCTAAAATATCAGTTCAATATATTTTTTTAATTATACTCATATTATACATATTCATTTGAGAGTTTTCAGTTTTCACTAACTAATAGTATAAAAATGTACCCCCGTTTGTCGAAATCTATTTTATTCGCCCATGAGAGAGTTTCGTAGACTACATAAACACTTATATCAAAGACATACTTTTACAAATACAAAACGTCTTGGGTATAGAAATATTATGCACTAAGTATAGTGCACAATAAATGATGGGAATTTTCTTAGTCTATAAGTATTTCCTGACCTTAATCGCGTTTATACATATAATGATAATAATGTATTCGTTCTACATACATACCCATGACCATTGATAAAACTAAGAGGAATTGTGTACTTTCAATAGTTTCTCGTTTTTTAATTAATTTTTCAAGTAAGGTATTACCGAAAGGGATAACAGATCTAGTTTTGTAATTTTAATTGCACTGTTCCTCATACTTTTAATTCATGTTAATTTTATTTCATAATTTCCTATTTCCAAGTTATTCCCATAAATATTATAGGTAGACTATCGGGTAGCAAAATAAACACCCTACAGCATTTAAATTTGGATGTATTATAACTATTTTTAGTACAATAAATAATAAACTAATAGAATTTATTATATTTTGCAGATTTCAGAGTGTATGATGTAAATTAATACTGACTTACTCAGCCCACGCACGATGTACAGGTCGAACTTCTATGAGAGCACGTGCTTGCGTTGTTACCAGACGGTATACCAAGTAGATCGTGTCGGGCCCCTCAAGGATTTTACGTTTTTCCACAGCGGTTGTTTCAAGTGTATAGTGTGTGGTACAAAACTAACACTTAAAACATACTATAACAACCAGCATCGACAAGAAGATAAGGAAGTATATTGTTCGAGTCATGTACCAAAAACTGGGCCTGGCCACTTGGACGGTACATCGGTAGGTATAAGAAGTGCATTGAATGTGCCTAAATCCACGACGTTTGTAAATGACCAAATTCGGGGTAGTGGCAAAGGAACTTTTGATGCGGAAGCGCTTAATATAAAGCAACATCTCAACGGATGTACCCCTCACCGTTCACAGTCGCCATTATCCCCATACATCAACACTCCTAGTCCAGATACCGGATATCAATACGGAAGGTTCGATGCTTCCGCATTACACATAGCTCATGCACTTAGGGCTACTGAGCTTCACAAGTCATACACCAACAAAAATGGTATCAGGGAGAAACCTATTCACTGTTATTTAGTAAGTGCATTTATCGCAATTTAATGGTATTTTATTGAAGTGTAAAGAAACAATATAGTTACGTATATTTGGCGTGAGATTAACTGACATTATTCAACTATACTTAAAAGCGTTCACAGAGTTTTAAATACGAATGTATAATATGAGGTAGAAATAAAATACTAAAAGTGTAATCTGAAAACTAAAAGAAAAACTTGCTAAAATATTCACCGGTATTAGTTAATGTATTTTACATAACTTAAAAAACAATGCAATGAAGTAGTCATATGCATATATGGGATAGTCTTGGCATATTCAATACAATAATTACTATTAGGGAAAGGTTTTTCTTATGCAACAGCTACATAACTATAATTAAATATAAGACGATTAGAGAATGATGTGTTGTTTTGAAATAACTCTTAAAATACTTATCAGCGTCTTAAAAAAGGCTCCGTCATTTAAATACCATTGTTCATGGCCAAGTAAGCCCCACGATGTATCGTGTTTGGCCAATGGTAAATAGTAACGTATTCTTAAGAGGCTCGGCGATTTTTCGGGATTACTAATTGACAAATTTGAATGGTATCGGTTGAGATTATTAACTTTATTGATGTAGAGTGATTTAATTTAAAAATAAGAGAAATGACTTAGTGGTTTAACATAAATTATTCGGAAAGTAGAAAGTAAAATACTCTGTAGCAAAAGGAATAAAATGTTTCCACGGTAATCGTCGGAGAATGACTCAGACTTGGACCGCGTGTCCTGTAAACGGTGAAAAGTAATATGGACCGACTTCGTAGTAATATGTGTGTGCCGACGAGTTACACAACGCTAATTAAACAAATCGATAGTGTGTATTTTACCGGAAATCGGTCGTGGCAATTTCGTTAACCGTAAAATCAGAGCAAAACGCCATCATCATTCTTGTGAACAGTTAGGTGCAGCCGAGCCAAAGTGGAATGGTTATTGAATAATCGTTGACAGAAGTGACAGTGGCGTATTTCGAATCGACTAAATGTCGAATCCGCGAGAAATGAACTACTGCAATGACAGTGTTCTTTTTATTATTATTTTATTTTTGCGGTCTGCTCATTCGCTGAATGAAGTGATGTGCTCGGGTCTAAATCGAACTTACTGCAATTTACTATTATGTTCACGGTTTATTTGGTTCATACAAGTGTATATTCGATACGGTAAATGTCTTAGCAAAAATACCAAATTTAAAGAACGAAATATAAAAAATACATGAGCTAAAAAACAAATACTGTTTGATTATCAGATATCCGAGTTATACTAGTCGAACATTTCTTATTCTTTACTTTAGTCTCAGTTTTATTATGAAAACACATTGAAACAATCCGTTTTTCTAGTTAAATAGATCATGTAGCTGATGGTGTCGCCCAAGCGTTGCGAATTCGCTAGTTGGTTGAGTGACACATTCCATTTCCATTTACATTACTATTATCTTGGGAACCTTATACGGTTTAGATCAACGTTAAAGTATTATATCGAAAATGGGTGTTTTCCAAGGTTATTATAAACACAACATTTCTCGTCGGTCTTCGAGTAAAGTGATAACACAAAAAAAACTACGTTTTCATTTTTAATTTTAAATTAAATTCTTAAATTAATTAAAATCTATTAGTCTCCTTGCAGTTTAAACTTTTCTGTTTTACCAGACCAAACTATTAATAGTTGTACAAATGAGATTAACTGAGACCTTGAATTACTTCCTGCGTGGTATAATCGACGAAACATATACCAGCTAAATCAGTTTTTCAAAACAATAATAAAAAATACGTTGTACGTAAAAATATTCACATAAATTATAAAATCGTGATTTCCGAAACAAAAGAGTCACTATAGTAAATTTTTAAACAAGACCATGGTAAAATATAATATTTTTTTGTTAATAAAGTAAAAGTGTCAACAAATTATTAATTATAAGCAATTAAATGAACTTATTAAAAGAAAATTGAACTTTTAGATTTTAATAATTAATATTATTAATAAAATTTGTCTACATAAAACACGTCAAACGTCTTTCTAATTTTTTCAATTGCTTTCGCATTAGTGTAAACTAATGTGTTTATTGTTTGGCGCATAGTTGAATTGAGATTTAATTTTTTTTTTTAATTAATCATTAAGATTAATTAAGAAAAAAATGTATCATTTAAATTAATTTGATGTTAGTAACTTATGTAGTGTTAAGTTGTGGTCTTAGCATTATACTATATACTATAATTTATGAGTTTATGTATCAGGTAAATTAAAATAATGTTAAATTATTAAAACTTTTTTCAGACGTTCTAACGCGTTGATCTTATTATAGAAATACTTTATTTAATTAAAAAAAATTTGAATTTTTATTTATCCATCTATTAAGAAAATTCAATAAAAACTGAACTAATATTTAAATTGTAATTTTAAGAATGATCACAAAAAAAATATTAATTTTTACTAGTTTTCATTTAAAAAATATTATCTATTTGAGTCATAAATATTACTGGATATAAAGCATAAACAATCATTAAACTATTTTCTAAAATAAAAATGGCAAACATGACAAGTTACAATTGTCACAAAATGTAATGTATTATGTCCTCTATGAATTGCTTTTCCACAATTTTCAAGGACTGAACATGGTTTTAAATTTGTTCATTCATTGTTTAATCGCGCTACGCTATCATTTAAGATCTATAAAAGTCTTTCTAAATATGTGATTACAAATTTTTGATTATTAATTAAACATACCGAT
This sequence comes from Daktulosphaira vitifoliae, assembly GCF_025091365.1. Taxonomy (NCBI): domain Eukaryota; kingdom Metazoa; phylum Arthropoda; class Insecta; order Hemiptera; family Phylloxeridae; genus Daktulosphaira; species Daktulosphaira vitifoliae. The sequence goes on along the minus strand of NW_026099572.1, from coordinate 63,243,873 downwards.
TTGTAGTAATTGATATTTTTGTAGACTTTTAAAATTTACCTTCTGTATATTTATATATTATGGTGATGTTTTTGAATATTTCATAGTTAATTTGTGCGTGTCTTAAGTACACAATTTTACTTTTAACACACACATTTTTAAACTACAAGCAGTTGAGTGTATTGTACGCAGGATTCTTCATATTTTATAGATCAGCAATGCGTAGGCTGTTTTTTATTTAATTAATTTATAAAAAAAATTAACATTTATTACCCTAAAACAAATTTGTTAAGTAAATATTTATAGTGTTACTTGCCTTACCCTAAATTATATACCTAATGCGTTAAATAGTTGCTATATCAGACTGTAAAAACACTAAGATCAACATATATGTATCGATTCAATGTAAACATCTATTAGGGTCTATAAGTAATAAGTTTTATTTTACGTGTACTACCTAATGACAAAGCGTGTTTATCATTTTCAATTTGTACCTATGGATAGATAAACTTAGATATTAGATTAGATGGATAGATTGAACTTTTTATCTTACGACGTGTATTTCACCCTTTCTAACAGTCTATGAAAAAGTATTTTTTGACTTTTTGTTACCGGAGGCGGTTTATAATTTCTCCTTTCTCTGGTAGAATTTTATCGGAGAATCATTGAAAACACTTGTGATCTTCAAGGTTGTGTTGATTATATTAAATATCGCTAAATATCATTTGTAATTAACATTATATTGTCGGTTCATTGAGTTAAACAGCATTCGTCGAATAGTATACTTCACTTGACTACTCGTACTTAGTTACCCATTGATTGTATGTGCTAAACAATATTGCTGAATGAATATTGACGACAGGTGATTTACTAGCGTGAAAAATTTAGATGAAATTTACGGCTATGTCAATGCCAGGACAGCGTAAATAAGGTCATCCGGTCACACTTTTTGTGTATTATTTACGCGCAATAAAATTTAAATAAAATGCAAAACCTACAATAATGAAATGCTGTTAAATTATAATCTAATTAAACAATGAGATGCACCGCGCACTACTTACTCGACATTTAAGTAAAGCGAAAATCGAAATCTAACTTAAAACAAATATTTGCTTACAGTCCAAGTATTATAATGTTTTTGACTCCTTTACGTTTTTGTTAATAATGTTTGATTGGCTAACATTCATTTTCGCCAACAACTTACAAGGCTTAATAAAATCTTAAGTAGCCAATTATATAATTTTTAAAGGATGGTAAAATGACTTTTAATTGTCTTTTAAAGTAGTGGTAAAAATTATAAGACACCCCCAAATTTTATATTTCAGGAGTTTTGATTTTAGAAGTTTCTAAATATCTATACTACGTTTCTAAATAAATTGGTTGAAATAACATAAGATATTCGTTTTAATGTGATTTTTACCTAGTATATTGAACAAATGAACTTATTTGACTGTAAATTACCAAAAAAAACCAAGTATAGCTAATTTTACGTTAATTAAAAATTCTCATTATTTGCCTATGGTTTGAATATTTTGAACTGGAACGACTTGTAAATTTTTTCTATCAAACTTAATTATCCAAATAACACGTAGAAAAAATAATTACGCAGTTGAATGTTAGAAGAAATTTTTAGCAAGCCTTTAAAAATATTTAATGACTGAAATTTGTAAAAATTATATTTTTAACGAAAAATTAATTAAAAATTAAGTAGCAAATGGAAATAATACAAAATCATAGGTTTTCTTTTAAGTTTATGAACTTAAGTTTTTAAGTTTACAATATATGAAGAAAAAAGTTTCATACATTTACTTGAAGATTTAAACGTTTACGATTGCGTAAAAACCCAAAATCTAAACGCTTTAAATATAAAATTTGGGTATGTCTTATAATTTTAAACTCCACTGTATGGGAAACTTTAACATTTAAAAATAATTTATTTATAAAAAACTATTACATTAAATTTATAAATATTATCTTTTTAACTTTAAGTGTAAATTATTAGGATTATATTTTTATTGAAAGCTGAGTGTCAAATTGTTTTTCAAAAATTAAAGTCGTTTCATAAATTGACAGCAAATTTATTTTTCACACAAAATATGGATTACTGTAAATTGAATAATTATTTGTTTTTTCACTTATTTTCCCTTAAATACTGGATAAAGAAAATACTAATACATTTTTTATAAGTATAAAAAATATTACTTATTAGTTAACTTAAATTATTAGTGTAAATTTGTAAAATATTTAAAATTTGGACGTTTTTTAAATTCTTTATTTAAGGAAAAACTATGCAATTTATCATTTTTACGATCAGAATTTAATAAAATTACTTTTTCTAACATTAACATAGAAATGCCAATATGTGTGTTTTTTTCTTAATTTAAGTTATTTTGTCGTCTTTAATATGTAACATCAAGTCAATATAGATTAAAGATAAAATTTAATGTAACCATTGTTAATGTTAATTAATTTGATCAATGACCTCATTAGCCTAGGCCTTTTGCTACAGTATTAATAATAGTAGATTAAAACGATATTTGTGGTAATTTAGGATAAAGATGAGCAAACCCGGCTAGAAATGAAACATCGGAAAGAAGAAGATGATTTGTACAGAAAGTTTGCAAAACAGCGTGAAGCTGAAGATAATCGTATTAAAGAAGAAATAAATGTAAGTTCATTTTTAATACCTTAAAACTTATATTATTTGATAATATGAGAGTAAAAAGTTAGTCATTCTAAAAAAATATTCTTTTTCAGAGTGAATGGGAAAAAGAATTAGAAAGATTAACAATACGATTTGAGAAAGAATTGCAAATGAAAAGGAAACGACCGGACGAACAAAAAGTTCTCACATTGAAGTTACAACAAGAACGAGACAATCTTGAAAAGAACATGACAATAAGAAGAGACCGAAAGAAAGAGTCATTAACGAAAAAATTATTAGAACATGAGAGGTAATACTAAAAACATATTTATATTTTTGAAGTTTTAAATAGCCTTGTTAGAATTTTCAATGTGGTATTATTATGTTGTTATTAAACTTAACGTATTATCAAAAAATAAATAAAAATTCTCTATAAATCCATGTTTTCCATATCTGTAAATTTAGGTATCAAAATATACCTAAGATTTGAGACTAAAAACAAACTAGATGTATAATTTATCAAATTAACGTTACAGAAAAAATATAAATTTGGAAATTTGTTTTGTTTATATAGAAATAAAAACTATTACAAGGGAACTTGTAAACTTGTGAACTTTTTTTGTAGTGGTATTTTATAAACTAGAAAACAATATTCTGTTTTTAGATCTAAAAATAAGTCGTATGATATTTATATTTAATTGATAAGTAGAATAATTGGTAACACTAGGATGATTTTCAAAAGTTAAACATTATGTTAAACGATTAAGACGTACTTAGACATGTGATTTAATAAATTGTAAAGATAAGAAAAAGTGTTGATGTTGAACATACTGTCAGTATATATTAGCTCGATAACGGAAACGGTGAGCGACGGCAGTAGAGGCTTACAGTAATAATAGCATTTACAATCAAACACCAAAGAGAATATAAGTGCCGACGTAGGTACACAAAATGATGTGCCCCCTATGGATGTAATGAAACCAAATCTTGAACGCGACGAGTTTGTTCACTCCAATGGAATGCAGCTCTTTCTTGACAACGGCGAAGGCAGTAGAAATTATATTGCAAAGCTGAGTGATCTACACTGTTCAAAAATAACTTTTTTCTGTCATCGTGGTGTCTTGACTTCCTCATTATTAAGTACTTTATTTTAAATTTAAGATAATTTGACTCATTACTATTCAAATATTATTCTAACTGATAATACAACATTTTTGTTCTTACTATGTCGGTAATAATAAATTTAAATAATTGGATTGATTCAATAACCACTTTCTTTAATGTTGTCAATGTTGTAATCTGATTTTCACTCGTAATTTCATTTAATGATTGATTACGAAAAACAGGTAGTGATGAATAATAAAAAGAAAATAATGATTAAACAAATAAAATTATTTCATGTTAAAATAATATATTAAAATGATAAATTATTTAAAATAGATCAAAATTTTAACATTTTGTTTTTTGAATTGAAATGGATAGTAAACGGTGGTATTATTTCTGTTTCAAATAGGAGCTCATATTATTTGTTCTATATTAAAAATCTATTACTTGTTATGGTTTTTGCAGTATCAATAAAAACAATCAATTTTATTTGGAAGGATCTCGTCCTATATTTCATTTTTGATATATAAAAGTGTTATTAGTTTTTACTCAACAAAAGTTTTAGTACCTGTAAACACTAAGTAAAAAAACTATTTATTGATTATTTAATGCCATTTCGCGTTAACTTCATTAATATTAGTCACTAGCAATAAGCCACTGTATTAAATTGGAAACTATAGGCAACATATTTTGTTAACCATGTTAACGTTCCGTCTCGATGACGAAACGTTTGATAGACCCAAACGGTAAACACCATAGACGCGATGGCTGTTTCTCCCCACAACGCGTACAATATAATTATAAAATAGTAGGTAAATGCATTGTTGAGTGCTTTTTACTTTTATGCATCGGACCTTGACTATCGCTATTCGTCAATCTCAATTTCCCCCCTTTTATATTATATTTTGTCCGACTAAAAACCACATTCAAATATTTGTATATCGATGTAAATTATAACTTACATTTGACAAAATTTGAAGAACAAATTATGATAATTGAAGAAATGAACAATTCATTTTTCTCATTTTATTTCTGTGCGCACTTGGGCCGAATTAGGGGTTTGTAAAAATACATATAAAAAATCATCATTCCACAATACTTTATTTAAAATTTTTATAAAATTCCCAAAAACTTACTGTCTTCAAACTTATATTAAATTAAAGCTTATATAATATAAATTAAGATGAAAAAAGAAAAAACTATACGAAATCTTGTTTTCTAGGAGTCATTGAACATTAAAGCCAAAAATCATAATTATGAATCAAGTGAATCCACATAATTTTAGAAATGTTAAGTACGATCGTGAAAACTGAAAAATATCAATACATATTATTATTTGTTAAAAAATGTGTATTTTTCTCATTAACTTAAATAATATAAACTCGTTTTTATTATTATTGCTTAATAGTTATTAAATAGTGTTGCGTGTAAACTAGCCGTTCTATAGGCTTTTTTCAACGTGATGACCATTTCGCAATCAATTTTGTATCTTTTATTGGTAATCTGCAGAACGAGAGGTAGTTGTCATCGAATAGGTCAATAAAATCACTTCACATATTGTCTACAAAAGTAGTCAATATGTGCACCGTTTAGGCCATGGTGAAACATTAATGAAACATATGATGACCAATTATTGATATACCACCGCAAGTATGCCAACCGACTTTCAGTATGTACATTATGTGCGTGTGTGTCACGCCTCTTGGCAAATAGGCTAAAGTCAACCGCCGGTATGCAGCATTCCTCGTACACATTATAATGTGTACTTTCTATGGGCCTGATCTTTTTTTTTATCCGTTATTGTTTTCGCACCATAGTGGCCTCATAGTAAATTGCTATTTAATCGTTCTGGATAAAATGCTTGTCACCGAAAATAAACGTCACGAAGATTAAAAAATAAAATACATCTATTGATAATGATCATTACCCTGTCGTGTTTACTGTTGTTTCTACATTCAATTACGCCCACTTTTCATAGGGAGAGCGCTGACCGCAAACTCGAAATTAAATAAGCGCCTGCAAAATTCCTGGCTAAAAGTAATTGTTTTTATTAACTGCGACGAAGTTTACATCTATTAATCTATCCTGTAAAAGAAAATTATCCTCTAACTTTTCATCGTTCAACATTTCGTTCTCATTAGAATCGTCTTTCTAATTACATCTCTAAAATTCATTTAAAAAAATTGTTTCAACGTTTTTATAGCAATAAGTTCTCGAAAAATAATAACTCTTATTAAGAGTTAAAAAAAAAAATTCTTTCTGTTAAAATTAAAAAAGGCACAATAGTTTATATTCACTGTCGTATAAAGTTAGTCTTTGTTTTATACATTGCATCATATTTGTATTTGATCATCGGACTACTATTTTATGAAACTACTTGTGTTGTTTGGAATCTATAATAGTTGGAACAGAGAGCAAGATTAAAATGCATTTAGTTGTACTATATAAGAACTTGTTTTTTACTGTTACAGCATACAAATGTAAACATAATAATTTACATATTTATTGTACATATAATTCTAGAATTTGATAAAAATAAACTGGCTGATTTTAATTGAGAAAAATCTATTCACAATTTATTATTTGAACTTTGGAAATCAGAAAAATATAATTAAATGTTATGATTATAATTTTTATTACTCTTATAATAAGATTTATATCCGTATGGAAATATTGGTAACGACTATCTTAATAAAAGTAAAAATTGATAATTTTTTATAGAAATTAATATTTTAGGGTTTAGACCACATTTAAGATTTACATTATTAATAAATCTATATCTGTAAATAGATAAATTATGAAATGTAAAATTTAAGATAAATGGTTTTATAAAGAGACAAAAACTTTTTATTATTTATTAATGTAAATTATTATACTATATTTTTAATATGTATGGTTTCTTTTTATTTACAGAGCGGCTACTGCGGCCTTAGTGGAAAAACAGAGTAGCGAAATGTTAGACCTTATTAATGAAAAACGTAGTGAGTATATGATGGCTGAGTCGTTGTACTTGGATGATTCATCTTTACCAGACGAAACAACCCAAACACTCAACGATAACGTCCAACCTTACCCTGGCAAAGCACCGTTACCGCCATCTCCTCATGGTGTGGCCCAAGCCAAATTCCAATTATATTCAGACCCGTTGGAGTTCGCCCATATTGATCAGATAGCAATATCGGTAATATTACAAAATATTTATTTCTACAACTATGTAAGAACTCAAAATACCATTTTATGATTAATGGGTGCTAGAAAAATCGCGACATAATTTTAATTCTTAATTAAAAACTCATATATAATATTAATTTTGATGATAAAAATAAACAGACGTAAATTACTTTTTGATTAGATACTTCAGTGAGAGATTCAATTTACTAAATATGCGCTTTTATAATTTTATATTTAATATGTATGAAAAAAAAATGTTTTATGCAACTATTATAGATTGTCACAGTATTACAAATTATTTTTACTTTTGATTATGCTCATTTTTAGGTAGCACAAGAAGATCAAAAAACGTTTACGGATTTAGTTCGAATGTTGGTTGGAAAATGTGGTTCAGATATTGAAAAAGCAAGGTAAATTATAAAATGCATTTAAAAAAATACTTTCAACTTATATTGTTTTAAAATTAAAAAAAAATTATACTTTTCATACATACTAGAAAAGTAAATAAATTGACAAGCGTTAGTCAAAAACTATTGTTTTTAAGTAACACATTTATTTTTGTGTTTCTGGGAATTTAATAATAAATAAAACTTAATTAATTGAATAGCCGAAGCAATTATTTTTTTAGTGTACACATACTATTACTACTGTTAACAAGTTCTCTACTATTTTTAGAATTTATTAATATGAAATTATGTCAATGATCAATATTGATTTTAAATTAATTTTTAAGAAATAATATTATATTTTAGCATAGTAACTATAATTTTACCTCACTTAAAATCATGGTCGTGGTTAGTACCATAATTATAAAACAGGATTTGGATAAATTAATTTATTTTTATAAAAATGAATTCATGTAGTAAATTCAATTTTTACAGTATTAATTATGAGTATGAATTTAAATTAAATGCTAAATCGCATTCGTTGATTAGTTATAAGAATAGATTGTTTTCAATTTTGATAAAAATTAAATGTGTATATATAATTTTCTTACTTTAAACAGCATGTGAGTAGGTAATTCATTTATTAAAACTTGCTCTATTACTTACAAAAATAAATATTAAGAATTTTTTTTTGGTTTTATCAATTATTATACGTTTATGCCTTATAAAGGAACTTTACTTTTTTTAATTGCAATATGATAAGATAACGTAATTTATATATATTATTTAACATGTATAGTTTTTTTGGAAATTTGAAGGGTCTAAGTTCCTATAAGCCCCAACATACGACAATGCTTGTTAAGCTCAATATCAATTTTATAAAAAAAATTTCAGAAATGTCATCATGGGTGCATTCTTTTAGAAAAAAGTGCATTGTTAATGCGGAAGAATTTGATTTTGAGCTCAATGAATGAACTCTGCCTTGAATATTAGCAGAAATATAAAGTTTAATTAGTTTTTGTCAAAGTAATGTACATGTAAATCTAAAAAAATTGTATCGATTCATTGAATTTTTATTGCAGAACAAACCCTAAAATATTCAATAAAAAATTTCTTTCATAAAATTTATAAACTTTACATATAATCTAAATGTACTATATGTGAAAGTTTTAATTGGCAGTGAAATCATGTTTATATGTTTTTTGTTGCTTTAGAACAATATTCCGATGGATAACCGTGAAAAATTTAAACACTATGAATTTTGATGATAATTTAAGAGGTGATACTCCAATGGGTCTCCTAAGAGGCATTAAACACGGAACTGAAAGTTACCATGTATTGTTTAAACGATTGTGCAGGTAGTACAAAATAGTAATTATTCACTCCTCTAATTTTTTAAATATTGAATGTTATTGTTTATGACTAAGTTACAATACGAGATAAATAATTAAATATTTTTTGTTTAAGTCATTTAATAACTTTTCAACTACAAATTTTTTAGTTATGCCGGTTTACATTGCGTTGTTATCAAAGGATATTCCAAATCTGCAGGATACCAGCCGGGCGTTCACTTTGAAGATAGCCGCTTCCGAAATTCGTGGAATGCTGTATACGTTGCAGGCGCATGGAGATTTGTACAATGTAACTGGGGAGCCCGACATCTAGTCAATGCTAAAGAAGTACCCAAAGTAGGAGCCAAAGGAAAATCTGACAGCCTGAGGTCAGTGTTTTTAACTATTTGATAATTTTATTTTGTAGTAATCTTTGTAAGTAACGCATTTTTTTTACGTTAATAGATATGAATACGATGATCATTATTTCTTAACTGATCCGAGAGAATTCATTTATGAATTCTTCCCTCTACAACCCGAATGGCAACTATTAAAGAATCCAATTAGTCAGCGGGACTTCGAAGATTTGCCGTTTGTTCGATCATTGTTTTTTCGATATGGTCTTTACTTTCCGGACTCTAATACCAAAGCAGTCATGTATACTGATGCTACAGGTAAAATTTATTTTTAATATAGTTATATTATGTCTATAAGAATTATTGTAAATACCACTAAGAAAATATTTTTTTTAACACAAATTTTAGAAAGCTAAAAAAAATGTTTTTTGCTATAAGTTCTGCACTCGGCTATGATTTATTAATTAATTCATTGCAATTTATTATGGATAAAACAATACAGTTGTATTAACACGGTACACTAAATAACGAGCAGTCACGGGTAAAAGACTTTCTTCATAAATTACCAATTTCTTCTGAAATGATAAAAAGAATTACTAACCGACTTAAATATATAATACATTAGTTATCGTATAAAACAATTTCATTTGAAATTCCATTGGTGTGTTTTAATTGTTTTTCAATTTCTACGACTAATGAATTTTTAAAATAGCAAAAATTATTTATGAACTAATATTATTTTAGTCTGTTTAATATGAATTGTTTTTTATAATTTAGAAAATTATTAGTAATTTATTATTCCTGAGAAAATATTAAAAAATACTTTATGATTAGTCTCAATTGTTCGTTGTATTGATTATAATGAACATTTTTAATGACATAATACCTGTATAATTAATTAGAGCTAATTTTTTTAAATTTATTTTCATTGAATACAGTTTCACATGAAAATATCAAATTGTATTTTTATTGAAAAACAACGTTTAGTCATTTTTATTATGTCGATGTATGAGTAATCAATTTAAAAAATTTGAAAGTAGTTTTTTGAACTATTAAACATTTCCGATAAAATGTCAAAAATAGATGTTTAGTTCAAGTAGAGTAGTTATTATGTAATTACTTTGAATTTGTATGTATGGTTACTCCTAAAATTCCTATATACTAGTTTCTATCGACCAAAACAAAGAATATGAATACACAGAATAATTTTAAGTGCAAATTTTAAATTAGATAATAACAAACTTCATAATTAATAAGACATTTTTATATTGACACAATAGTTATTTTTACTAAAAATATAAATAATCAAACTAATAAAGTTTTGTTTTTTTTATTTAGGTGCAGCAACTGTACGAATAGCAATACCGACTAACATGCAGTCTAATTTGATTTTCCATTATAATTTAAAGTTCTATGAAAGTGAAGGAGACACTTATGATGGCGTCAGTTTAAAAAGATTTGTCATGCAGGTAAATAAATATCATATTGTAAAAACACGCTCTTCTTTTAAACTTTCTACAATTACGATATCAGCAAATGCAATAAAGTAAATTAAAGAAAATATTTAATATTTTTTGACGTGGTGTGGCATAGTGAACCATTGAATCGCTTCCCTAGCACTGATGTTCAGCTACATTATTTGCTGTTGGTTCTCAGATGAGTGACCGTACGGGAACTCTGATAGTTTTAGAATACAGTGACTTATTAAAGAATTATTTTTTTAGTCTGTTCTTGGAAACATAGTAGCATTTCGTGTTCATTCGCCTAATAGTGGTGCTTTTCTTCTGGATATATTTGCTAATTCGGTGACACCAAAAGAATACTTAACCGGCGAGCCAATGAAATTTAAGAGCGTATGTAAATTCAAAATCATATGTGAAGAACTTCAGACTGTTATGGTACCTCTCCCTGACTGCGCTAGTGGTGAATGGGGTCCTACCAAAGCGACTAGGCTTTTTGGTCTTATACCGATATCACATCAAGTAAATAGTTACAACTTCTTTTACTAAAAGCTAATAATAAATATTTTTATTTTAAGGACCCATTAGTATTCGCTGGCCGAGAGTTGGAGATACAATTCCGCATGTCTAAGCCTCTAACAGATTTCATGGCTACACTGCATAAAAATGGAATAGAAGAAAAACGTCTATCTAAATACATATCTCACACAATCGTCGATGATTTCATAACATTTTTAATCGGTTTTCCTGAAGAGGGTCAATACGGTTTAGATATTTATACACGAGAAATATCATCATCTACAGATGAAAATCCTCATAAGTACACAAATGGAAGTGTCAATAGTGGCGAAAAACATTTACTCACACATTGTTGTAAATATTTAATTAATAGTTCTAAGAGAAATTAAATATTAATACTTCAACGTTTAACATAATTATTGTACCTATTTACTGTTTATTATTGTTTAGATTAGAAATAATTAAAATTTAACATAATTTTTGTTTGTTTATTTGTTAAAATTAATTTTTATTATTTGATTGGAAAAATAACAACAAATTACAAACATATGTGTGTAATGTAAAGAAGAAATCTATAAATATACTATTTAAGTTTATTGACATTATTTAAATTCAATTAAAATTTTTAAATCTATCATTTAATAAAATTTTAACATTTTCAAACAAAGGATCACCTCCTCAAGTTTTTTATTTAAGAAATATAAGGTTGTATATTTTTATGTACCATTTGTAAATTATGCAGGATATACTTTTAAGGATGATAAATAAAATTTTTTATATAAACGTACTACAAGTAAATAACTTAATCAAATTTTATACAAAGTGTACTAAAAATAAATACGCCATCAAATTTTATATTAGATTTACTGCCTTTTTTTTAGCTTATAAGTTCAAACAAAATATAAATACAGAGTAGTACTACAGAGAAAACCTTGTGAAAAAAAAGGATAAATTAGAATCCTCCATAGAGTAAACACCTTTAATATTTTTATTAGTGTTCCATTAGTATAAAGCAATACGCGAAGTATAATAAAAGAAAAAGAGCTGCAATTCAAAAAAAAAAAAAAACCCAGCACAGGGGGGTCGCGGCACAGTGATGCCGTGGTATAGTTGGATCAAGTATAATGATATCTGACAGTTATTAAAATCACTATCAAAAATAAACGCTTCGATGCAAATCTTTAGATTGTGTTTAATTTTAAAAAAATTGGTGTATTATTCCAAAAGCTACATGATCTGCTAGTTCCTTATTAATATCTTGATTAAGATAAAGTATGTCGAATGAAAAAGGGATTATTAAAAAATACTACTTCTCATGAAAAAATTGTATTGATCCATACATTTTTTAAAAAGTTATAGCACTTTAAAGTAAAAAATGTAAATTATAAAATCGAAAATTTTCACACAAAAATAGCATTCGGTAGCCGTTTTCACCATGAAGACAAGTCCAGAGGTCAAATTTTTTTTTTTCAAATTAAAGTATATTACATTAGATTTAATTTAAGATTTATATAAAAGTGTCAGACCTTTCGGAACATTTTCAAAAGTTAAGTTGAAAAAGTTGTCTTTTTAAATCCCCCCCTGTGGGCAGATAAAGGGTCAAATTTACAAAAAAAATATATCAAATGATAGGTAAAGACATCAAGCATCTATATAAAAAAAAATTATATTGATATGTTCATTTTTGAAAAAGTTACGGCAGTTTTTAGTAAAAAAAATTGAAAAAATTTCGAAAATTAGCGATTTTTAAATTTGTAATTTTTTTGGAGGTTTCCCCCATTTACGGGGAACGAGGGAAATTTTTTCAATTTTGAAGGGTAATGTCTTCGACTAGATACGATTTGTGATCTTTTGACGTATCGTTGAAAGAAATCCGTTCGGTGAGAGCTGAGAAAAAGTGGTAACAGACACAAAAAAAAAAAATAATATTTAAAAATAAATGCAAATCTATGTTTATTAATAAATCATAAAATAAATTGCTTGTAGCTATTAATATACATATAAATACACAATAAATGAAAACGACTATGATAATAATTAGGACGTCAATATGTCTTAACAATAAAAAAATAACTCGCTTTTTATAAATTTGTTGGCTTTCAATATTAACGGCCCCTTAAAATATATCGCTGTAGAGAGTTGCCTATATTGTCTGCATATACATATGCCACTAGAGTTAGGTAATAGAATTTAAAAGCTGTATAATATTTATATACAAAGTATTATTTAAGACGGTATATAACATTACCAACTGACTTAAACGATCATATAATACTTCTATAAACTAACAACTAAAAAGATATTATTAACAATTTATTTTTTCCATAAAAATAAATAATTTACAGACACTGGAGGTTGGCCGACCCCAAGTAATTGGGATTAAGTCTCTGGGAGGTTCCCAGAGACTTAGAAACTTTAAAACATACAGGGTGGCCCACCACTCACTGACAACTTAAATAACTTTTGATCCAGTTAATATTTTTAGTTGATTTTTTTTTAAATAATAGTTAGACGTTAGGTCTATAGCTATATCTCAATAATTAATTTTTTTACATTTTATTAAAAATATTAATTATTTTTAAATTTTAAATAAAATGTAAAAAAAAAATCTAAGATAGCTATTTTGTAGAGTAGAATTTAAGAAAAATTTTAGTAAAAAAATATCTTAAAAATATTCAGTAGTAAATATTCTGTAGCGTTTTGAAGTTTGTAAAAATTTGAATTTTCATGTACTATTTTACGGTATTAAACATTGAAATACGTATTGAGAAAAGGACAGAAGAAAACGCTATCTTTTCAATATACTTTTGAATGAGAGTGATAAGTAATAATTGCCTTATCTAATTTCTTATCATGGTATTTATGCCAAGTTTGTAATGTATACACACTATCATCATATGTATACACAGTAATCATGAAAAGATAGCGTTTTCTTCTGTCCTTTTCTCAATACGTATTTCAATGTTTAATACCGTAAAATAGTACATGAAAATTCAAATTTTCACAAACTTCAAAACGCTACAGAATATTTACTACTGAATATTAATAAGATATTTTTTTACTAAAATTTTTCTTAAATTCTACTCTACAAAATAGCTATCTTAGATTTTTTTTTTACATTTTATTTAAAATTTTAAAATAATTAATATTTTTAATAAAATGTAAAAAAATTAATTATTGAGATATAGCTATAGACCTAACGTATAAATATTATTTAAAAAAAAAATCAACTAAAAATATTAACTGGATCAAAAGTTATTTAAGTTGTCAGTGAGTGGTGGGCCACCCTGTATATGTTAATCTATTTAATAATATTTTTAATTATAATTCAGAGAATACAATTTGTTTAAGATTTTTGATGAGATGTTTCTGAACAGTATTGTTAGTCTCGTTATTTTCCAAGCTTGTGATAAACATTATCTATTTTACATAAGCATTATCAATTACAACAGATCACGTTTGTTATCATTTAACAATAATAATTATAATATATTTTTAAATAACTTGAGATAAATAAAAAAATACACAAAAAAATTAGTTATAATATGTATTTTTCGTTTTATTAAAATAAAGAACTTATATATTTCAAATGCACTTAAAATAAGTAACTCTAGTTATGGAATCGTCTTGTCAGGAATCAGTGAGCAATAAACCATCTTCAGATAATAAAGAAAAAAGTAAGATCAACTGGTACATTAAAAAAAACATTTTTAAGTCTGTTTTGAAAGAAAATTTTCACCTAATTTAATTAATTTTTCTTATTATTCTACAATTAAAACTTATAATTTTTTATTATAAATTAATTATTTAAATAATTTATTGACTATATAAGATAAGTTTTTTATTTAAAAGGATCTATAGGAAATTTTTGACTTCAAAATTTTAGTACATTATTATTTAAATCATCCTGTCATGAAAAGAGTATGTCCAAAATTAATTTTTGTTTACTCTTTATTAGTTATACAAGCTAGTTAAAAATTTATCTAAAAAAAGTTATGGATGTATGTATTTTTAAAATAAAAGGCTCATTAAAACTTGTAATGATAAAATATAATGAGGGATTATACATTATTTAAAAAGGTTTTATTTTTTCGGTTGATATTATTGAATTCCTTTAGTGTGTTTAGAAGATGAAGTATCTCTTTAATATTATTTCTATAAATATTCGTTCAAACATTATGAATAAAAACCAAAAATATATGCAATAAGTGAATTATAAATGAATTTAAAATTGCAGATTTTGAAAAATGAAAACTATTAGTTTTATTATGCATGTTAATAAATAAACTTAATTTTTACTTTCTTCATCTATTTTAAAATAAATTTTATTATAGATCTCAAATTTTAAATAAGTTATAAAGAAGATAGTTTTTTGACTGTTTTGAAAATTTTGGTAAAATACACATAGACGACTTTTAACAAATGACTATTTATATGATTTTATATTTAATTTGAATTTTTTGAAGGGATAACTACTAGAACCTAAATTAATTCTTAGCAGTACTTCCAAGTTTAAGAAAAAAAATATTAATATTAATTTGGTTGTCAAATTATGATTTTCACTGTCGCTGAATATTAAATATAGTTCTAAAATTATTACATATATATGCATAAATAAACTAATATTTTAATATATAGTTGAGATATTGTTGAAAGCGACTGGAAATGCTCCAATTTTAAAGACAAAAAAATGGATGGTTGAAAAAGAAAAAACGGTCGCTGCCATAATTGAATTTTTGCGCAAACTGTTAAAACTTGAACCTACTGATTCATTAGTAAGTTTTTAATATATAATTTGTTAGAAAATGAAAAAGTTGTTAATGAAATTTCAGTTTTTATATGTCAATCAAGCATTTGCACCATCACCTGATCAAACTATGAAGAATTTATATGATTGTTACAATACTAATGGTCGTATAATTTTACACTACTGCAGAACTCAAGCTTGGGGATAAAACATTTGTTACTTGTACATTCATAATTTATTTGTTATTTTATGTTTATTCATATATGGAATATTTATTTTTATAGAATAATTAAATGATTGACATTTGAACATGTTGTATTTTACGATTAAAATCATTTTGATATTCAACCCATATTAGTTTAAAGTGATAATTTGGGAAAAAATTATATAAATACATAACTAAAAAGTAAAATGACCATTATTTTAATATAATTTTAGAATCCAGTAGATTTTTTAAAACAAATTTGTATTTAGAAATGGTTCTATTAATGTAAATATCATTGTTAAAATCTGTAATGTTAATTTATTCATTATTTATTTTTATTTATTTATTTATTCAATAGTAATTTTATTGAATCTTATATTTTGTTTCACTGAAAAAATATTATTCAATTAACAAATTTATATGTTAGAAATGATTAATGAGCACTCACATTTTTAGAAATTGTACTTCAAAATTATTAAAAAGTTTATTATTTAAATTAACAAAAATAATTTGTTGATTGTACAAAATTAATTTAAATTAAAAATTCGTAGTTATTTTTTCATAAAAACATTATATTAAATTTCCAGAAAACTTTGTTTAATTAAATAAAGTATTGAGTTAAGTGTGAATAGTCTATTATGATTTTGAACAACAATATTATTGAAAACTAAATTTTTATATTATTTAAATATTATCCAAATTAAAAAGTAGATATGTACCAAAGATATAGACACAACTAATAATAATTATTAATAAATCAATTACATATTTTCATAATTGGAGCTTCGTACATAAGACAATTTTTCAATTCTCACTCCGAACAAATAAAATTTGTAATTTAGCCATAATTAGTTATGACATAGGGGGAATATGACATTAATATTTTCTTCATTATCAAGCCAGTGGATAGTTTATGCTAAAAATAAACTACTGGGCTGTATAAAAAAAATTAGTGATAGATATAATTGAATGATTTTGATGATCAAATTATTTATATTCAAGTGAATCTCTCGAAAATTTATTCGAAATTAAATCGTTTGATAAAAATAATCGATAATTTTTAATGATTTTGAGTATGTTTCGATCACATTAAATAGAGTTATAAGTTAAGTTATAACTTATAACCAAATTATTCAAATACGATTAAGTAAAGAAATATACACCTATTAGCGCGTATCATAATAAAAGAGGTAAGATGTTTTATTTTTTTTTAATTGTTAAATAGTTGTTTTCAATTTTAATGTTATATCTAATCAATTATTATAAAATACACCTATTAATAATAAAATATGCCTAACAATGTAATTAAAATAAAATATTAATAATATTTTACAGATTTATATGTATTCCAACAAATCCAGCTAAATTGTTCACTCTGTGTAATATACTTTATTATGGAAAAAAAAATTTCGTACTTTATTTTTTCTTCACAATGAAAACAGACATCAAAGTTAATAAAAAAAAATACTATTTTAGAAAAAAAAATTCTTTTTTATATTTTTACATTTTTAATGTTATAAATTAATGAAAAATTTATGGATCAATATAATTTTTTTATGAGAAATAATGTTTATATCCATTTTTCATTTGACATACTTTATCTTAATCAGGATATTAATAAGGAAATAGCAGATCATATAGCTTTTGTAATTTTAGTTTTAGTTTTAGTTATTATTGAGGTGGACATAATGCCCATGCACTCAGACCTGTTGGTCCATTGTGCGCACCTCATACCGAATTGTCTTGATTCGGTTTACCCACCTAAGTGTTATCACCAAAGTGTTAATACATTACCAACCATAAAGTCACCTCTAGAGATGTAGCTTTTGTAATAATCCACCAATTTTTTAAAATTAAACACTATCCAAAGATTTGCATCGAAGCGTTTTTTATGATAGTGATTTTAATCACTGTCAGATATTATTATACTTGATCCAACTAATGCACGTCACCACTGTGACGCGACCCACCTGTGCTGAGTTTTTTTGTAATGTCTCAGGCAACAAAACGTTATATACCGGTCTCATATTTAAATTATGAAAGTTAATTAGAAAAGTTCTTCAGAATTATTAAAAAAACAAACAAGGATCTATGTAATCAAAACTTAAGTTGAAAATGTTAAATTTTTGTACAGAAGTTTCTATTTTGAATCCCATGTGGGCAGGTACAAGGTGAAATTATTAACAATTTTATATAAAATGAAATGGAAATATCTATAGTTTCAATTAGAAATTATTTTGATTCGTCTATTTTTCAATATTTTATGGCAATTTTTAGAAAAAATTATGAAAAATATGTCGAAATTTACAGATTTTAAAAAACGTAATTTTTGGGGGATTTTCACCATTTACGGGGAGCGAGGGCAAAATTTTCAATTTTTTTGGGTAATGTTTTCAACTATATACGTTTTGTGATCTTTTGACGAATCGTTGAGAAAAATCGTTCCAGTGAAAGTTGAACAAAAGTAGTGACAGGCAAAAAAATAACATAAAAATAGCATATTTTTAACTGTAGAAGCTATTTGCACATAGAAGAGAAATCATCAGGACAAAAAAATTTTTTTTAACGCATAATATGTAATAAAAGATTAAATTTAACATATGTTAAATACTGCCTTCTTTATGGACGCAGTATTTTTCGAACATTATCAGAAGTTATGCTGCAAAAGTTGCTATTTTGAATCATCTCTGTGGGCAGGTATAGAGTTAAATTTTTTTGAAATGTGTATCAAATGAAAGATAACCACATAAGGAAATTATAAAAAAAAATAATTTTTTGTTTATTTATAAAAAAATTATAATACTGTAGAAAAAAAATTTAAAAAGTCGAGATTTACATATATTTAAAATTATGAAGTAATTAAAGTAGGTAATTTCTCAAAAAGTGTTTTATATATTATATATTATATTTATTATTTAAGACTATATTTATTGTATGTTAATGATTAATTAATAATTTGTGAAGGTTAACTGATTATTATAAAAAGTATTTTTAGGATACTGAAGAGTGTATTCTGTCCAAGTAGATAGTTTCTTTAAAAATTAAAGAAATATATTTGTTAAAAATACAAAAATTAATGAAATAAAAGAAGTTTATTACATTTGTTCGAAATATAAATTGATAAAAATTAAAGTACTGAGAAAAAAAAATATTAAATAAAAATTTCTAATTAAATAATTATTATAAATGTATTGTTTGCAAAATTTTTATGTCATCTTCATCATCAACAGTGAGATTTATGAATCTTGCAAAACTTGTAATAAACAAATGGAGAGTATAGTAATACACCTTTTGTTCGCCTTGAGGGCGTATCAATAAAGTATCCAATAGCTGATGTTTTATTTTTTGTAAAGTTAAAACTTGTAGCAAAACTGCCTAAATCATTTAAAGTAGATAAATAAGAAATGTTTTGTGCACTAAAGGTACTGACACTGTCATTATAAACAGCTATTTGATTATTTCCATATATATATATCAGTGGTAGCACTAAGATTTGCTTTCATGGAACTTGTGTTATAACAGTCCGACTTTCCATGCATATCTTTCTTTGAATCAGCTGCAGAAAAAGATTCGTGTTGACCATCATAAACTTGTTGTTCTTCTTAATGGCTGTCGTGAGGACTTGAGCTAGGAGTCAAGTTCATTTTAATATATTCCCGCGACTCTACAATAATCATATAAGATCAATCATGAGTCTCTTCTTCATCACCTAGAGTAAGATCTATGTAATTTGCAAAACTTGGTATATACGATTCGGGAGTATAATAATACACCATTTGTTCGTCTTGAGGCGTATCAATAAAGTATTCAATAGCTGATGTTCATTTTTTGTAAAGTTAGAATTTGAAGTAATACTGTCTGAATCATTTATATTAGAACAGTTATTTACGTTAAAGGTGCTGACAGCTATTTGGTGATTTTTACGCATATTGAAAGCTAGAAAACATTTAAATTTTTATCAACCCTAAAATTAAACAATTTTTATTTCTATTTTATTACTCAGCAAAACTAAATTATTGATGAAATAATTCTTATATATTGAAATAATGTTCTTTTTCTTTGGCCATTTTGATTAATTTCTTTTTTAAGCCTTGACCCAAAAATTTATGTTAGAAGATATATTGATACGGTAAATATGTTTAATAAAATTATAGTTTTATTATTTAAGTGGGAATTCAATAGTTTTAAATGTCACACACTTAAGTTGTATAACTAGTAAAGTAACTATTCTGTGTTTTTTATTATTTTAGATAATATTATTTACTTATTTTAAGAAAGATTATAATAAAATTACTTTTGACTTCTTGATTCCTCGGGGATTCTTTTCTTATAGTCTTAAGAAAGCTTTCTTTGACTTCATTAACTTCATTTGGTGGAAGATTTTTTCTGGGTTTGTTGATATATTTATATTTTCTAAATTATTTTTTCGGTTCAAATTCTTATAAATACTTCTCATGCGATTCTTTTTCATAATCTTAGCAGGAACACGAGTGTACTTTTTATTTCTCGTTTCAAAAATGTTTAACAACAGATTTCTTATAATTTTTTGCCACTATAAACAAATAAAACTTTAATTAATAACTGTAAATTGTATAAAATCTCTGAAAATGCTTTCTTCGACTAAAAGCAATAAATCGTAAAAAATAAAATATCTTTACGATGTGTCACTTACTAATGGAATGCTTTGATTAACTTCGTAATAGTGGCGTACCGTTTAGATTAATCAAGAATTATGATAATAATTTCTAAGCTAAATAGAATTTAATTGTGTAAGTATATACTCAAAAAATTAGAAATTTAAGAGAAAATATATGAACTATCGAATGCAAAACGCCAACTGAAATATTTGACAAAATTCTGTTATAAACAAACTGGTATCTTACAAAAATTGTAAAAGTTTTCATTGTTTCAATGGATCCTATAATTTATATTATAAACCAGTATGATTTTTTTGTTATAAATATCAAAATTAATAATTTAAAACTCATAAGGATTATTGTATGTGATTATACAGAGTGTTCAGTAAGTCAGGAAACGGGTTTCTGACTTACTGAACACCCTATATATTCAAGTGTCTTAACTGAAAGTATTGACAACATTATTTAACAAAAATTGTTAGATTCTAACAAAAAGTTTTCACTATCAATGGATTCAAAATCATTTTTTACACAAGTATTTCGATTTTGTTTTTAAACCTAGTAATTATTATAATAATAAATTAAAGAAAAAAATAATGGATGTTATTGTGCCCTTCAAATATCTATACTGACAATAATGTTAGCATATATGATATTTTGATGACTTATGTTCATAATCAGCTTAAAATGATTAGAAAAATGCTATTTTTTCTCTCAATTATTGAACATTTAATTACGCTTTTGTTGATACAAGTTTTAAATTAATAGCACATTTCTAAAATAGCTTATAAATATAGCCCAGCCTTTTGCAAATTTCGAGACAGTTTTAAAGTTTGACAGTCACTGAAATTACTGTCAAACTACTCTACTATGCTTTTGATATTAATAATAATTTTTTGTTTGAAAGATTAAATTTATCTAAAAAAAAAATTTACAGAACTAAGTTACGGATTATTAATAAAAAAATAAAACATAAATTTTATGATACAAAAATTGTTATTTTTATATCTTATGTTTTTTATTTTTCAGGACCCAATACACTTAGAAAATAGATAATTTTGCTTGTAATAAAAATGTTAAAAAAAGTACTAAAAAATGTCCATAAAGAAAGTTTCAAATTAAATTTTTTTGGTGAAAGGTTATGGTACACCAACCTTTTTCGTTTTCAGAAAATGCACAAAATTAAAAAACAAAATAAATTTCTCAAAATTCAAAATAAAAAAAAATGGATTGGATATCTAATGAGAAACAATGAATGGATAATAACAATAATAAAGAAAAATCTTAAAGTAACTGTTATAAATAAGGAAGATAGGAGATTCATTAGTCATTGAATCAATCTAAGGATAGTAAAAACAAATAGAAATTATAATTAAATATATTTTACAAATTTATACAAAATATTTAATTAAATATTAATAAGGTATATAATATATAAAAAAAATTGTTTATAATAAAAATAGGTTTTAGAATTTGTAAAAATTGTTATTTAAGTTTATTCTTTATTCAATTTCGATGTGGTGGCATGTATTTTAGTGATATTTCTAGCTTTAGATTCATATAACTCCTTGTCAGTCTTGAATTCTTTTGCCTGAATTAAATTATAATAATAGTTAAACATAACAATAATAACTTATGTAATGTATATAATAAAATAAAATAAAATAATTTACAAAAAATTCACTTTAGAAAAGTAGCAAGATAAGTTCATGCTCATTGGCTTAATTTCCAGAATTTAATACTCACTCGCATTTTTATTATGATAAATAATTTGGGGGGATGTGAGATTTAAAATTTAATACCAAATCAACTAATGAACATATTTAATATCACAATAAAAATATATAGTAATATATTTTAAATTCACAATTACCCAGAATAGTTTATATATTTAAAACATTTATTGAAACACCAAAGTTACTAACCAAACCAAAAATTTTTTAAACAAACCGTTTTATTTAACGCTAAAATTAGTACATAGTAATGTTAATTATGGTAATTTCATATTACCAGTTTCAATAATCATAATAACATTCAGACCGATATAACACACTTGGCCCATCTAAACTATTACTTTAAAAACAAATTATTTATGAAATATTTCCTTTATTACTCAATACCAATTTATTTAAATAAGGAAATATAAATGATGTGCTATAGGTTTTTATAGTAAAAATTCCAAT
Organism: Daktulosphaira vitifoliae; assembly: GCF_025091365.1. Lineage (NCBI taxonomy): Eukaryota > Metazoa > Arthropoda > Insecta > Hemiptera > Phylloxeridae > Daktulosphaira > Daktulosphaira vitifoliae. Next base: position 63,221,151 of record NW_026099572.1, on the reverse strand, counting down.
AGCTAAGAAGCATTTTAAATAAAAAAATAGTCCCCTTTTCTTTATAGATAAAATATGTGTATACATTAGGTAGATGAAATACTTACAATATCAGGTACAAGTGGATCATTTGGATTTGGACAATTCATTAAATTACATATAGCAACCAAAACACCTTCTAGTGTAATAAGTGGTTTCCAAGCACCTGTAGGAGGCATTTTTAAAATATCTAAACATATTCTACCACTGCTGTCTATATTTGGATGATATATCGGAGTTTTAAATGTCACTCTAGGAGGTTCAAATGGATACCTAATGAAATAAAAGATTTTAAATGTGTAATAAAAATACAGATTAAAGTTAATTAAATTGAAAATATTTGGTTAAAAATTACTTTAAAAACTAAAATGTGTTAGTAAGTATAATGAAATATTCTGTATTCCTTAGGTTATAGAATAGTTAAAAATGGTTATTTAATAAACATAACTGCAAAAATAAAATTTTTACAAATTGTTTCAAAAATACTATTTCCTATATTATGGATAAAAACAAACATTTCTCTCTAACATTTATTTTATCATTTACTTTTTTTAATAAATATAAATAAAAAATTGCATGTTCTTTAATTAAATAGCTTAACTAGATAATTGATTTATTTTTGATAAAAATTCATTTTTTTAGGTTTATATAGTAACACACATATTTTTCATTTTATAAATTATTTTATATTTTCAGGTATACATATAATGATTTATAAAGTTATAAAATAACAACATAAATAGGGTATTTGAAATCTGGTAAGACACTTATTTTTTTAGAAACTATTGAGAATTCTAAATTTTTGTAAAGAGAAAAAAAAATAAGATTTAAAAAATTCTACAATAATATACAGTTTTTTTTTTATTTCTTTAAGAATAAAAATTCTTATTTATCATTTTCTTAAATAGGAACCCCTATTTTCAACTTTATAATTTGATAGAAGAAAAAATTACAAACAACTCTTTTATTGAAATGTTTTTTATTCGATCAACCATTAGCATTTAACAGATTGCTCAGAATATTTTAAAAAACAATTCTCTATTTCAGCCTTAGTATTTTTTGATTTCTTTTATATCATAAGCACAATTTAAAAAAATGTTTGGGTGAAATAATTTAATTTCTCTCCTTTTTAAAAATATTTTTATAAAAATTTTCATAACTTTTAAGGGAACTGTGTAATGAGGAGAATTCAAACTCTTTAGACCCCCCCAAATTGCTCTTGTAAATCAAGTTAAAAAGTTTTTAGATTAAATATTCCAAATAACTATCACTTTACTTATAATGACATTTTAACTGCTCTTTCTACCTTAAAAAATAACCAGTCAAATGGCCCTGATTGTATTTTTGCCCATTTTTTGTACGAGTATCAATTATTGAATGCTTATCGTGTTTACTTGCTTTTTCATATCTCCTTAGACAAAGGCATTTTTCCTACAGTTTGGAAAACATCTGCCATCACTCCTCTTTTAAATCAGACAATCTATCTAATGATTCAAATTAGAGACCTATCTCTATATTATCTTATCTTGCTAAAATATTTGAATCAATCATATATGATTATGTAACAAGAAGTCTCAACTATGTAATTATGATAACCAGCATAGTTTGTCCTGGGAAATCTACAGTTAATAATACCTTGATTTTCTTCTCCTTTATTCTTGATAGCTTTTGTAAAGATGAGCAAGTTGGTACCAACTTTAATGATTTTAATAAGACATTTCACTCTGATCATGGAATCCTTATAAAAATTTAGTAATTCTATTCTTTTGTTGTTGAAGTCTTATCTTACCAATAGAAAACAATTTGTAAAAACAAGGGAAAATTTATCAATTATTGAGGGTGATGTCTTTAATTAAATAGAATTTAAGATCTTTTAACATATCATTGAAAAAAATTGATCTGAGAAAAAGTAGTGACAGACACAAAAAAAACCCATCATAGAATAATTAATACCTTCTTAACTTCGCATTGAAGTTAAAATCAATGGTGTAAGTTACTGTTTATGGATATCTTTTTTGGCATTCTCCAAGGTAGTAAAGAAAGTAAAAAAAAATTCAATATTATTTTTGGAAAATACTAATAATTTTTGAAAATATTAATAGAAATTTTTTTATGAAAATTGTTCTTACGTAATTAATTAAATATTTTAAAAATTAATTGTTTGAACTTGTAACTATTGATGTCTTTTAAGATTACTAAATATTTTCCTTAACAATACAAAAATATACTCAAAATTTTTATTTATTAATTCAACTTTTTTGATTAAAATAAAAAACTCTTATGATAAGGTGTAGGTAAATATAAAACCCAACTTATCTAAATAGTGGTGTATGTACCTTGGTGGTAGTTCTAGCTGCAATTTAAAAATACCGTTTTCATAAGGAGAGTCTGGAGGGCCTTTGAGTTCTAAAAAAAATATGCAAAAATCATTAATATATTTTTATAAATAATATAATTTTTATAAAAATATAGTTTAAATTAGTACTCACGAGCCTCTAAAATAGAAGTAGACCCTTCTTTAATGTTCACTTCCATTCCATCTGGGGGTTTACATATTAATTGGTTTAATTCTTTCTTTAATCGTGGAGTATTAAACATTATACAAAATCTAAAATAATAGTGTCTATATAATAATATCTATAATAATTAAATAATCATTTTAGACATTTCATGACTAAATACCAGATTTATACTCTCTTAAAATACCTACAAATATCCTCTTTATATTCTTTTATTGAATTTTAAACACAAAATAGGTTATTTCTAAATAAAATTAGAAAAACATATAAATATAATCAATATATGTAATTTTCCAATTTTAAGTATTCAAAATTATAAAAATTATTATAAATCAACACATGATCAAAAAATATTTGTTGAAAATGTTGCAAGACTTCAAGAAAAAAAACTGAATTTTTTCATATTTGTAATAAAATGTATTTAACTCAGTCAACATTATACTATTTTTAACAAAACAGAACTTAATTTGTTTCTTTTTTCATATAGATAATTTTAACATTTAAATTATTTTTAATAAAATATCTTTAACAGGAAACACAAAAAAATAAAAACTTAAACTTTACCTACACTTTGTTCTTTCAAGTAGAGGAACCTTCTTTTTCAAACATCCATATTTTGTCACAAAACACTACTGATATTAATAAAATTTGATAATTTTATCATCTTTAGGTTTTATTAATGATAATTGCATAAACCGAAGAAAACGGATTTGCTTTTTCCACGAGTCTTTTATACTACGAATACCAATACTCCGATTGAAATATAATGTAGACAATTGTATGGAAATAACTAACAAAAAGCCTTACCAAAATATAAATTCTATGTATTAAAAATAATTATTCAGATAAATAAAATATACTAAAGGTATTTCATCTTCCTCCGCACACAAATTTTTTTAAAGTTTTATGAACAAAATAAGCTTTATTTCAACAAAGTATCTTCAAAATATGTTGATCTTATCTATCTTAATTAAACACTTCAAAAAAACTATTCTTGATATTATAATATCTATCAGAGTATTTTTCGAAATGAGGGAGATGTAGCCAAAAAAATAATTTGAATTAAAATGTTCTAAGTGTAATGTGGCAAAAGTAACTCTAGGAATTTATGCACCAATGCCCACATTTCTGTTTATTTAACCTCAAATATACAAATAGAATACATTACTCTTTACGTACTTCATGATTGTTAATCGTAAGTTGTTCATCTAAACATTATTCTTTGCAATAACCTCGTGTTAACACTGACAAGTGACAAGCACGCATGATAAAGCGGCTTATGTTACATACCGCATAGTACATATTCACATTTTTTTAATTATCATAGAATATATTTACTGTAGTTGTAATTCTTTTTTGTTTTTTTAATTATTTTGAAATAGTTAAAATTTCTTTGTAACTTGTTGGTTTTTATGTTTAAATAAATACATTATTTAATTAAACACAATTCATTTAGTTAAATAACATACTGTGTAAGTATTGAAATAACAAATAAATAGTTGTAATTCTGACTTAATATTAATTAATTTATATTTTAGTTGATAATATGGAGTCAACTGATGTCAAAAGTGTTGAAAATGTTAATGATGAAGTTGATTCAAAAATTCTCAAACAGCTGGAGTACTATTTCAGTGACACAAACTTACCATATGACAAATTTTTACAGAACGAAATAAAAGAAGATGATGGTTGGGTTAAAATCAGTGTTTTATTAACATTTAAGCGATTAGCTTCTATTTCTAAGGATCCATTGGTGATTGCTAATGCAATTCAGAAAGCTACAAGCAGTATTGTAGAAGTAAATGAAAATAAAGACAAGATTAGGCGTAAACCAGAGAAAGTTATACCTATTGCTGATCAAGAATATCTAAATGAAATGATTGAACGATCTATTTACTGTAAAGGTTTTCCTAAAACGGCGACTATGGATGAATTACTCGATTATGCTGCATCTTTGAAAGATTTTAAAATAACTAAAGTTATCCCAAGGAAACAAAAGACAAAAGAGTTTAAAGGTACTCTTTATTTCACTTTTGAAACTAAAGAGCAAGCTGAAGCATTTTTAAAACTTGAATCTGTTAAATATGGAGATGTAGAGTTGGAAAGAGAGTGGGAAAAAGATTTCCTTGACCAAAAAAAAGTTGAGTATGATCAAAAACTTGCTAGAAAAGACCAAAAACAAAAGGCAGAAACTGAAAAATATTTCAAAAAAGGATATTTAATCAAAGCTGATAATCTTACTGATGCTGTCTCTGTTGATAAAATTAAAGAAATTTGCTCTAGTTATGAGTGGCAAGTTGCTTTTGTAAAAATTAATGAAGATAAATTAAGTGCTTGGATTCGATTAAAACCAGTTACAATTGCTGAAGAATTATTAAAAAACATAGCTGATAAGACTAATGACCTAAATATTACTTTTTCATTGCCTGAGGATAGTGTAGAACAATCTGTATTAAATGAAATGACAAAAGAGATGAAAGGAATCCTCCAAATGAAGGATAAAATGAAGAGGGAAAGAAATAAGAATAAAGGGGCAAAAAGATTCAATAATAAGCGAAAGAATGAAGATAGCAACAGTGCTAACAAAAAACTTAAAACAAATGGAAATTAAATTTAATCATTTGTTTGTTAATATTTTATAATTAAACCAATAAGTAAATATGATTATTTGTACAAAACTGATTAACTACCATTTAAAATTAAAACAACTTTGAATATAAATACTCTACATTAACTTTATTTTTACAAAACATTATTGATTTATTTAAAATGTATGCATAACAGGTGGATTTTCATATTCTTTTCCTTTACCTTGAATTTTAGCTTGTAATGATCGTTCCTTTTGAATAGCATAAATTCTCGTCATCTTAAAAATTAATATATATATATAAGTTATTTATCTTAGAAGTTTGTGTAGTAAATTAATCAATACTGATATTCTAACATATACTGAAAATTTTTTATAACCATATAATGATTTTTTCCAATATCATCTATTTATAATCCTTAAATAATTAAAATATTTTTTTTTAAAGAAGATATCATTTACAATTTAGAGAATAATATAATTGTAATAAAACTTGGAATTTTATTTTTAGATTGTTTTTTTCCTAGCATTGGAAAACAAGAATTATTTTGGCTCAAAATAAATGATAAAAAAAAATGTCATGTTTTTTTAGTAAGAGTAAAATAAAATTTTAATTTCTAATTGACTTATCATGATAAGTCAATTTGGGTTCTTTAGTTTTTTTCTTTCTAATAAAAAATCTTAAAATAATTTAAATTGTAAGTATTTACAGTAAGTAAATTATTCAGTATCAAATAAAATGTAACAGTTCAAAATTTGATTATACTAATATGCTTAAATAGTATAAAATATATGACTTTAACATGGTCTAAAAATGCATAAATTAATTTTATGAAAAATTTCAACACAATGATAATTGTATCAAAAGTTATGTGTTGTTAATTAGATCTGAAATACACACACACACATATATGTATATAAATGTATGTATATATAGGATAATTAATTTTTTACTCATTTTCTCACAACCTTTTCAATAAATCATAAACTATTCTTTATGATTTTTATCAAAAAAAGTTTTTTATACCAGTAATTGACATTAAATTTGATAGTATACTTGCAATGAATAGAAGAGAGTATGTCTATTAATAGACTTGAATTAACAAAGATAAGATTTTTTTATTTAAATTAGTCACTAGTTCATGTGACAAAATATAAAAATTTTAATTCAGTTATTCTTAACAATGATATATTATTAGTTCATTGATCTCAGATTAGTTAATTTATAATGCTGAAATAGATAAAAAAAACTTATTTGTTAAACTTGTTATGATATAACAAAAATTTTTTATAATTTTTTTTTCCTAGTATTATCAAATTAATAATTGGGATTCCCATTAGAAAAAATTAAAGCCGAGGTTTTATATTCCTGAAGGGAAGAAATATATAATAATTTGACTACATAATACTATAGTTTTTTATTCAATATAAAAAATTAAAATTTATTAATAATTTTGTGAGAAAATGTGTGTTTTACTCAAAATTGATCATTTTGTTTTTAAAAATAGTATTGGGAAACTTATAATTTAATTAACGATCAATTTTGCATCAAAAATATTTAACATAACATTATTAAATAATTTATACTATTAAATTTAAACAAGTTAAAAACGTTAACAAACTAGAGACATTCAATCTAGTTTTTTTACTTGTTTTTCACGAGTACAGCATTCTTTAAAATCTTCATAGTAATCTTGACATTTTTGATAGCCTAGAGGATTACCATAAGCTTCAAAGCAGTTCATCATTCTCATCTCAAACTCTGCACAACGTTGGCCTAATTGAGCAGTCATGATAGGACCAGTCAAGTCGGTAATAGGATTGCGAATAAAAGGAGTAAAAAAAAACATTGCAAAATGATGTAAAAAAACAAAAGAATATAGATTAACCAGTACTCGACAAAAAATTTAATTATTGGACATAAATGTTAAATAACTCTTATCTCTAGTCAATCATAAAACATAACATATGTTATCAAAATGTTCAAGGTTACTGTAAAGCTGATAATATATACATTTTTTTCACTCATAGTTTGAGATGGGAACTATCACGTATCGACTAATTTATCAAGCGACTATTTGTCGCGTAAATTTTTGTCAAGTGACTTTTTCCGTGGTTCGACTATTTTAATACAATAAAAAGAATTAACCAAAACTGACGATTAATAAAGTTTGTGAATAATTTGAAACTATCACCTTATTACTTATTTAGTACTGAATAGCATGTCCAGGCGTTTTAAATTAAGGGGCTTATTATCAAAATTTTCGTGTGCTTATTATGTAAGCAGTTGGGTTACTCAATTTAATTAATACTACCCTTATAACACGTTAAAAAAACTGCTAATATTATATTAATTTTAATTTAAAAATATCACTTTTTTGATATAATAATAAATTTAAATTACAAAACAAAAATTGAAAAATAAACGAAAGTTTTATCAGGTCTACTTAGGTAAATAATTATTTCAATAAATAGTTTATAAAATAGTTAAATTTATACATAATATCATGTATAATCATTATTACACATAACGATGTGTAATAATAGTGACGTAACGATACCGATAAAATAAAAAACAAACTAGTTTAAATTAACTAAATTATTCTTATAAAATAAACCAGTCATCTACCACATTATTTTGTTTGGCGACAAATCACAAAAGGAGATAAATTCTTTAACAGCACGCAACTGTACTCCAATTAATTCTTATTAATACAAATTATTCATTTGAATAATTTTTTAATATATTTCAGTGGATAACACAAAAAAATATTTGTTCATTTTTGATGACTTATTATAACTTAAAATGGTTTGAACAGGTGCATAGTCACACTTTGGGTTCTAATATGTTCATATTTTTTTCTTATTATGTATCAGTCCCTAAAAATTATGAAACTTACATATTAATTTAAACAAAAATATTTTTTTTAAAGAGGAGAAATTAAGATAAACCCTTCAAACATCTTATCAAATAACACTTGATATGCTAATTTAAAATATTTAAATACATTTTAAATATTAGGTTTTCGAACGCTCTTTATAATGAGCTGAAAGTAGACAAATCTCTCAGAATCTAAAGCTAAACTATAAAAATGTTCTTAGCAAATATCATTATATTAAATTTCGAGAGGGGGGAAGGTTAAACTATCAAGTAAGTTTGCAATAGCTTATTTTTAATCTAATACATAAAAATATATGAATTGTTACAGAGTAAAATAAAAATAATTTTACTATCCCTCTAATTATACCTAACCTTTGAAATTGTTTTAATAAGATGATATTGTAAAGTAAATAATTTAAAAAAGATTTTTTATTTTTTAGTCACTTTCAAACATAAGCATAATATAATACACTTATATAATATAATATATCTGTACTTTTAAACTTTTATTCTCTACTACAAATTTTTTTTCTTAGCTGAACTCCATACAACAAAATCCAATTTTAGAAGTCTTTTGTTTATTTGTTTTAATGAACTTGTGATATGGATCTATGGAGGTAGCATACATTGTCTACTGATTTATTTTTTTTTATAATTAAAATCAAGAAATATATTTAGAACAAAAATATTCTAAAAATTGTAACATTTAAAATACTTGTAAGTATTGTTTCATCAGTTTTTTAATATAAATTTAATATTTTAAATAGCTTTATAAAATTAAATTTTTATCTTACAAACATACAAAGTTTGCTATTTTTAAAAATTAATTAGACAATTTTATGTAATTTATAAATGTATAATAAATTTAAATAATAGATAACAGGAAAAGATCCCAGGGAATGTCCAGTTAGTAGTATTAAGTTCTTATTATTATTCACAATCATTGAAAACCCTAAAATAAAATTTAAAATATTACAAAAAGAAATATTTTTTTAATAAATATTAGGTTTTATAATGCAGAATAAAATATAATATATAGAACCTGAAATATTAATGCCTAAAATACGCTATTAATATATAACTTTCATAATAGAAAACATTTACAAAAGATAAATTATAATTTCTTAACATCTGATTTTTAATCTATTGTTTACCAATATTGTTTCATTTTAGTTCATACCATAGTTCGACTAGTATCACCTGCAATCCTATCTAATATCTGAAATTATATTGAAATATTTAAATATTCAATCAAAATTTATCAGTTTAATTAAACTACATTTACATACTCCACTTAAAATTGGCAGATTTAAAAGTGTGCCCAAAACAGGAACTCTACGCATAAAATTTATTACTACTGGAAAGAAACCACTAGAAAAGAGATAAAAAATTATAAAAATAATTTATTGATAGCAAAATTAATTATAATTTTTTTATTTTTCTAAATTATTAAAAACTAATATACCTGAATAAAAGAATAAATCCATAGATTTCTAATAACATTCCCACTAATGGCCATCCAAATAAAACAACTAAGATACCACCAAAAAATGAAACCGAGGCCTTTATCTTATGACGTTGAAAAAAAAATTTTAGAGTCCTTGTAACTCCTATTACACAGCTTAATCCAACAATGAATAGTATCTTAAAGTTATTAAATAATCAATATTTTAAGATTACTGCATCTGAGTTACATGATATTAATAGTATGTTACTTACATTACCAATAGCTAGCAATCCTTTGTCAAAAAGTAATAACATACCCAAAAATAAGAATGTAATCCCAAAGCCGGCTAGTCCGACTCCAATTTCTAATTGAAAATAAAAATTTTAAGCTTATTAAAAATCACAGACAAGTATAAAATTTGACTTACTTTGCAAATCTGTGATTTCGAACATCGATAATATTGAATAAAAACAATTTTTTTTATTTCAACTTAACTATCATTTCCAAATGTTACCTAAATAATTATTTCAAATTTATTATACACCATTGCTGTAGCAATATAAAAGTATTACTAAAAGTTGTGAAAAAATAAAGTGTACAAAAAAAATTTCAAACTATTCCATATCATTTAAAATTTAACGTAGCTATTGTTTTTAAGTAAATCACTTGGAATTCCACGACTCATATTCAGTTCGTACATCAAGATAATTTACGTATACCTAACTTATCATTAACGTGTTTGAAAATATCGTTTTATCACAGAAAAACTTCTATGATTATGCTGTTTTGTGGTTTTATTACGTTTTGATATCAACGTTATTTGAATCTATTTTAAATTTCTAAGTTTAATTTTATATATTAAAAAAAATAATAATAACATTTCATTATTCAAAAATTTACTCCATATATAATTTAATAAAGCATTTTTCTTGACAATATTAATTTTTTTAGAAATATGATAAGATAAGATTATCATTTTGAAGTTTGGAAACACTGTTTATGACTAACCTTAATATTATATTCTGTATACGTAGTATAAAGGATTGCTATCAGTAGATTGATAATTATAAATGAAATTTTTGATTAGAAAACAAATAGTTTGCATGGCAAAATCACTTATGTGAATCTTTGAGACATTTGTTTTTTCTAATTGAAATCAAAATGGTTTTGGCCGATTTGGGCCGAAAGATCACTTCAGCCCTTCGGGGCTTGAACAATGCTAGTGTAATCAATGAAGAAGTATGAACATGTTTTTTTTAGTTTTTAATTAAGGATAACTTATATTTTTAATTTTTTGTAGGTTTTAAACTCTATGCTTAAAGATATTTGTGCAGCACTTCTCGAAGCTAATGTAAATGTTATGCTAGTTAAAAAATTAAGAGAAAATGTTCGTAATGTTATTGATTTTGATGAAATGGCTGGTGGCCTTAATAAAAGGCGCATGATACAAAGTGCAGTATTTAAAGAATTAGTTAAAGTATGAAAAAAAAATTGTTTTATATAGGTTTTACCCCAAATATTACATTATCTTACAAAAGCTTTTAATTTATGAAATTTGTAGTTAGTTGATCCAGGAGTAAAATCATATCAACCTGTCAAGGGACGCCCTAATATTATAATGTTTGTAGGGTTACAAGGTTCTGGTAAAACAACAACTTGTACTAAATTAGCATATTATTATTTAAAAAAAAATTGGAAAACTTGTCTTGTTTGTGCTGATACTTTTCGAGCTGGAGCATATGACCAATTGAAACAAAATGCTACAAAAGCACAAATTCCATTTTATGGAAGGTAAAATTACTATTAAAGTATCTATTTTTGTTTTAAAAGTTAAAAACTATTTGTTTGCTTTTTTTTTTTTTTATTTAAATTGAATTTTGCTATAAAAGTTGGCAATTTTTTTAATACAATAATTATAAGAATGTAAATCATCAAAGAGAGACTTAAATATTAAATCTAAATATACTTAAATCTTAAAAAATTTAATAATTTTAGATAATATTGTCTGATGTATGGCAGTAGTACAGAGTATTCTAAGTTATTGATAAATTTTATTCATTATCATTAGAATTATTCTGTTTGTAAAATTTGAATAATTATTTCAATGAAAAACATTTAAATATTTTTTAGCTACACAGAAGTTGATCCTGTTGTTATAGCTCAAGATGGTGTAGACATGTTTAAAAAAGAAGGTTTTGAAATTATTGTTGTTGATACTAGTGGACGCCATAAACAAGAAGCATCATTATTTGAAGAAATGTTGCAAGTTTCTAATACTATTGTAAGACTACTGCAGTGATTTTATTTATATTATTATTATTAATTGAAATAATATATACTTTAGAAACCAGATAACATTGTTTTTGTGATGGATGCAACAATAGGTCAAGCTTGTGAAGGCCAAGCAAAAGCTTTTAAAGAAAAAGTTAATATTGGTTCTGTAGTAATCACTAAACTTGATGGTCATGCCAAAGGAGGAGGAGCTCTCAGCGCGTAATAAAATTTTGACAAATTATTTTTTGAATTTTTATAATGAAGTATATTTTAATTTTAATGGCAAAGTAGTGCTAACACACTTTGATTTTGATATATTTCCCTCTATTTTTATAAAATTAGATTAATAAATGTTTCAGTTAAATAAAAAAAAATCCAGTTTAGTATTTTGTCTGGAAAGTCAATAATAGAGCGAGACTTTTTTGTGTGAGACAATTAATAGAAATATATAGGAAAAAGACAAAAAAGCTGTGTATGGTATTTATAGATTTGGAAAAAACGTATAATAGAGTACCGAGAAGGTTTTTTTTAAATGGGCATTAATGAAAACAGAAAACTCAAAATGGTACATTAGTATAATAAAGGATATGTACGATAGCACTTGTATTCTCGTAAAAATTATGAGCGGAATAACAAAAGAGATTAAGGTAAAAGTAGTAGTGTATCAATATTCTTCCCTTACTTGTTTTGTATAGTGATAAATGAATTTACTAAATAATACGAGGAGAGGTATTGTGAGGCATGTTATTTGCTGATGATAGTGTTAATAAAAGAAAATAGAGATGAAATTAATCAAAGGTTAGAAATGTGGAAATCAGCTATTGAAAGAAAGGGACTAAGAATAAGTAGGAGTAAGGATTAGTTGTACAAAAGAACAGTGGTATTGACGAGGATAATATAAGGGTGGCCAACTCCAAGTATTTGGGATAAAGACAAGGAAAAGAAAAAGATATATGTTTTATTTAAAGACATGATATTGACTTGATTTTATAGTTAACCAAAGTATAAATTTCAAAATGACTAGAATTCTCAGATTATTAGAAAATAGTTCTATTATAATCAAAATTTTTAGTTTTATTGCATATAATATTTATAAAACATATACATGTCCCTGAAATTTTTTCTACTAGTTCATATGAAAAATCATTTAAAAAAACTAAATATTGTGTAATTTGATTATCCGTCTAACCTCAAAACTATTTAATTTGTTTAGTCATGTGATTTTATTATTATATTGCTTTTATACTTAATCTAAGAGAGTTAAACTTTACTTACCTGATTTAGCTCATTTGATTACATAATTATACAATCAAACATTCTTTTTTTTTAACGCCTTATAAGCCCATTATGGCTAATGAAATTTTCTTAACCATTGATACTCCGGGATGAGTGGTTAGTTTGTTGCCAGAGAAAGGGATAGCGACTCCAATTACTGAATTGATCTCTCATTCAGCAAATAAAGCCGCCCATGACCGAGTTTCAAACCTGAGGCAGTGTATGTCAAGCACTGCTGTGTTATCAACTCGGCCTTACTGTCCTATTTGGATGGTGTGGCCAAGAATATCTAACATTCTTAATGAAATTAAAAGTTTATAATATTTTTATTTTTTTAATATGTATATTTTTTCACTTTCAATCATTATTTATTTTTGTATTTTATGACTAGCGTTGCTGCTACTAAAAGTCCAATTATATTTATTGGTACTGGTGAACACATTGACGATTTTGAACCTTTTAAGACTAAGCCATTTGTATCAAAATTACTTGGTATGGGTGATATAGAAGGTCTTATTGACAAAGTAAATGAACTTAAACTAGAAGATAATGAAGAATTAATAGAAAAAATTAAACATGGTCAGTTTACTATTCGTGATATGTATGAACAATTTCAAAATATTATGAAAATGGGACCATTTTCTCAAATAATGGTAAGTTAATATTGATTACTAAGTTAATAATAATAATAACTAAAACTTTGTATTCTAATTTAAATTATTAAATAATCTTAGGGTATGATACCTGGTTTCAGTCAAGATTTCCTTTCAAAAGGAAGTGAAATTGAGTCAATGGCACGGTTAAAAAAGCTTATGACAATAATGGATAGTATGAATGATGGAGGTGATTATACATTTTATAGTTAATTTCATGCTCAATAAAACTTTGATTTACTATTATATTTAATGTAATAATACTATCATAATGTTTTTCTGTAGAATTGGACCATAGAGATGGAGCAAAACTATTTACTAAACAACCTGGTAGGATTATCAGGGTATCACAAGGAGCTGGTGTAACTGAGCGTGAAGTAAGAGAACTGATATCACAGTATACCAAATTTGCTGGGGTTGTAAAAAAAATGGGTGGCATTAAAGGACTTTTTAAGACTGGTGATATGTCTAAAAATGTAAACCCATCTCAAATGGCCAAACTTAATCAACAAATAACCAAAATGATGGATCCAAGAGTTTTACAACAAATAGGTGAGAAAACATTTGAAATAATAAAATATTTATTATTAAACTAGTAATTAATAAATTAATTCATATTTATAATATATTATCTTTTCTTCCTAAAACTTTAGGTGGTATGCCAGGATTACAGAATGTTATGAGACAGTTACAACAAGGTGCTGGCGGTGGTTTAGGAAATTTAATGGGAGGGCTTGGTAAATAAATATCTTTTAATACATTTTCTTAAAATGTATCTTTTATGTACTGTTAGATAAAACTTTGTATAAAAAATTCCATAAGATAAGATGACTTCTTTATATAAAAAAATATATTTGTATATATTCAAAAATTAAATAAAGAAAATGCTTGTTATATTATTTGGTTATAATTTTTTTTTTAATTTAACTTTTTATTAATATTTCCCATAAATCTAAAATTAAGCTGGTTTCTCCCTAATTTTTACTATGCTTGACTAATGTTATTAGTGTGGAACATTTAAATAAAATGACATTGTGATCATAATTCGTCTGTATAATCTATAAGTAACTGCCTAAGGTGATAAACACTCACATATAGATTTTTTCATAAAATGTAAGTAGATAAATATTTTTGCTAAAGAAAAAAAATCGTTAAGTAAAATTAAAATAATTAATGAAATTTTGTAACTGTAAAAAAATATAGAATGACGTTTAAGGGACGTATCACAAATATTGAGTATTTTCTCAAGACAGTAATAAGTTATTTAATCTACAGTTGAATAGTTATAAAAAGACCTCGGCTCTGTATATAATCAAGATTTCTTTATGACAAATGGTTTAAATATTTCAATTATATTTAGTTAAATATTTTAAGTTCTAATGTACTTTTAAAAATAGTTTGATAATTTTATTAAATTAAAAAAGTGTACATAATATTTCGTTAGTATATTTTTCATCGTAAAGTGTAAATACTTAACTTATTATAGTATTTAAACTTAAAGTTAAGTTAACCTGTTTATCTCATAATCACATGTCTTGTAGCATGTTCGGAGATGGCACAACGGCAACGTAGCACGCAGCACATGCATTATAAGGAATTCTCACAGCATGGCCGTCAACCCGATAATTATTGTTCCCTCCAGTCTGCCGGGTCGAATTCTACAACAGTATTGAATGATATTCGTTGTAGTGTTGATGGTGCGTAATATGTTTTATCTAAATGATCAAATAATATTCGATAATAATTTTTAAAGTTGTGTCTAGAAAATTTAGTAAATTTTATGTCTTAGTATATTTTTAGCAAGTTTGAAAATTTAAATACGGCGAAAATCTAACCCTACTTACAAGGTACTTATCTTATCACTGTAATTTTAATATTTATGCATTCAACTCAACTTATATGAATGTACTAAATTAGTTTGAGTAAAACTAAAATTTGTATTGACTAGTGCCATGTAATCTAAAATTTCATTGTTTGTGTGACCTTGAATTTCATGATTTTTTATTGTGCCTTTTAACGTTGTTTTAATGAAATATGAAAATTCACATGGATTGTGTCTATTACTGTTGTTCGTACTTAAAATTGTATTATTATTTTTTTAATTTATAGTTTCAATTTTTCTTGAAGTCTTATTATTCTGCCCAAGTCGCTGTTCGAAGAAGTTACTGTTAAATATTCGAATATAATGTTTTTGGGAACCTAGAAATTTTTCTATCAACTTATTTTTTTAATATGTAATTAAAATAATGATGAGTGCAAAACATGTCCATACCTTTTTTAGTAACTCAAAGTTAAGAAATTACTTTTACTTACTCTTTTTATATCAGATTAGTTTCATTTCAATAGTGCGAACATTACTAACTAATTTAAGCTCGAGCAAAATATTATGTTGAAACCAAGATATATAAAAATAGATCTTTAAGAGTAGAAGAAACCTAAAATTTGTCTAAACTATTCCTTAATTTTTAAATTTAACGCATAGTATCAAATAAATCGACTTTAGAATAGCTACTAGTTTTTGTTGTAATAAGCTAAATCTTCACAACTCGTTTATGAAACTACAAGATTTACTTTCTCTAAGTAATATTGTCCCAGATAATGTCATTGGCAAACTTGTAATTAATTACGCGTTCATTATGATTCATTATAACATAATGATGCAAATGTAAAATATTTATAACTTTTATGAGAAGGTTTTAAAAAAAATAGAATTAAAAAAATTGTGACATAACTATTGAAATATTTTAGTTAATGTTTAATTAAAGAGAGCCATTTCAACCAATTTTTTTAAACATAATATACTTATTTCATAATAATATTAATAAAAAATATGTGTATTAATTAGAACAAGTAGTTTTTAAATTTTCTACGTTTTCTTATCCGTTTGTCCATAAAAAAATTTGTCGTTTAAAAATATATAAATGGTTTTTTATTTTTCCCTACATATAATTTACTGTATTCTAGTAAGTCGCAATGAAAATAATTATAACGAGTAAATGAAATTTGCATGTTAACTAGTATAAGTATTCCATTTATATATCAAGTTTTCAAATATTGGCCTCTCTTGGTCTGGTTGGCTGTATAATTATAATCTATAAAATACAATATTTCCCGCCAAGTCAATATCCTTTGAGAATACGAAATTATTTTTATTCTATTCTATAGCAAAGAAATTAGTTATTCGACATTCGGTCGACAAGTCGACAATGGATATGAGACATGCGTGTCGTTGATTCATTCATTGAACCTTAAATTTTTCACTCGGTAAATTGTAGTGTTCCAATACATATAACACACAGCACTGCTCATCGTAACTTGATGTAGTACTCTTTTGAATAGACATAATATAATAATTCTACAACGTATCGTTTTCTATTGTAAATATTTTAGCGGCCGAATGTATTGTCATTAAATACATTACTGTAATAGTATTGTGTTGATTATAAAATGATTATTTTTTTTTTAGAATAGTTAGTCATGTTATTTTACTTTTGTAGCGGAGTTATTGGTTTTATTAAATAGGATCTATGATAAAGGCGTGTTACCAATGTATTCGTTTACAAAAATTTGCTGTCGACCGACCGATAAAACCAGTAATTCTGTTTTTTACGTCGTGGCTAACTTAGTGACCTTGAACCAATAGCTACAAGAATGTTAACCCAGGAGCAGACAGAAATCTATAGACTGGCGTTTAGGAAGTGGACTCATGATTAAAAAATACTATAAACGTTTGTTGCATAGTAATTTAATGTTCCATGCTACTTCTATAAATAATAATTTTCAAAAATAATACTTTTTGTCTTGTGGTATCAAGTGACGTCTTAAGAAACGGGGTAGGAAGAAAATTAAATCTATCATTCCAACTCCCAACCCGCTTGCGGTTGACCGTGACAATGAAATTAGTTTCTACGGTGTGTTTATATTGTGCGTGCTGTGCTGTACTGTTGGGGAAGGTTGTTATGTCGTGGCAGTCACTCTAATGAGTGGGCCTGACGTTTACCACTTCACGATACGTATCTATCGTCATGCTATTCGATTATACCGACACCAGAAAAAAAAGGGTGCCCGTTTGTTTGTCGTGTATATTATTACATTAAGATACCTTTAAAATGCTATTTATTACTTTTTGTGGTTTTAAAAAAATAATTGAATAATATTACAGTTTAATTAATAAATAGGTGTTTCTATTATTTGAATCTTAGTCATTCTTTGATTTTTGGTTTTAAGAAATAGACCACTTCCTGTTTGACTCCAATTAATATCGAATTTTTTTTATTTTATCTTTTTTTTGTTTATGAATAATGAAATATCTATATTCGGTGTTAGTTTGAACACTAATTATAATTATATGATATAGCCTACTTAACATAATATATTAGAGTTGAAATAAAATAAAATTATATAGATTATAATATAATTTAACATTGAAAGATACTGTATATTTCAGAAATAACAATATCATATATAAAAATTTAAACAAAATAAAATCATAAAATACTGGTTGAACAGAAATAAATCATTTCTGTATCAATTTTATAATAGATTGAAAATTTCAAATATTCAAGGTTTCATAAATTTAAAACAACTAAACAATAGTTGTATACGTGTATAAAAAAAATGGAAAATCAGCTAAATGAAGTTTGTCATATTTATTATTTTTAATTGCTTTTTATTTTATGTAGTGATGAGTTAATTTATTTTTCATCTATGTTATATGTTAGGCTGTAAATAATAAAAACAATTTTTTTATTATATTTAAAACGTTTTATAAACATCTTTCAAAATATATATGTCCTAGTAAATTATTTTAAAAACTTAAAAAAAGTAATTGTGTGTTATTAATTGATGTATAGTCATTGACACAGTTCTCGTTTATCATCGCTCGTTCTTTATGTTAAATATTGTAGTGACTTACTATCGCTAGAAAAAATGTACACATTTATATTGTTTTAACGTTATAAATGGTTTTATTTTAATAACAGCTTTCAGTTTTCACTTATACCGTCATTTTAAAAATAAAACCACGAGTTTTATTGTTTCAGGGACGGTTATATTTCTCCTCGATTATTTATGCGACATTTGTGCAATACATTTTGATAAAGAAAAGAAAGTCTTGAGTTTAACAGTGTTTTTCTAAAACAATGATCTATGTTAATACTTGTTAACAATGTGAGTACACGTCAAAGATAATTGGCCGGGTTGGTCCTCTATGGAATTCCTGTAGGGCCCGAAGGGAATAAGAAAGTAGATTATCTTATTCATCTCAGAATAATGTAGTTAGATTGTTTTAGGGTTGTATTAATATTGTTTTATATAAGTATATGAATTTTTAAAGTTTAAATAAGAATTATTTATTATAAAGAATATATCTTTATAAATTTTTTGGTTTACTGGTTTTTTTAGTTTTATAATTTTTATAGGTTTTTTAAAGTTATTTATTTGTACACCCAGAGAAAAACCTCGATCTATATAATAAATTCATTGTTCAATTTGATAAATTGAATATTTTTTTTTCTTGTCTTGAACAATAATTATTTATAAGAATAGTTATTTTGTTCGTATTAATAAAACATTATCATAAACCCTTGATAAAATTTCTCTTTCAATTTTGATTGAGGTTTTTCTTTGGGTGTATAGTTTAAATGACCTTTAAGAATCTTAAAAAAAGTTCTAAATTACTGTGAGGCGTTTGATCATCTAAGTTTATCATGATAGTAGTAGTTAATAAAAAAATAAAATTTCTATAAATTATATATATTAGTATGTATACGCCAAGCTTAAAAGGTTAATTTTATTATTTTATATTATTTATTATATAAGAAGTTGGCTAAAGAAGTTTCTCTTTGTTTAATTTTGATTATAATTAAACAAAGATCACGATAGCGTTATACTAAACTAATTAACTAAACATATTTATAGCAAAATCATTAGTTGAAAGTGTAGAATTATTTATTAATAGGTATGCATTTAATACTTACGTTTAAGTCTCTAGTAAAATTTAGTAGTTTAAAAATAATATGTTAACAATCAATATTGATTATTTTTCTCTTCTAAGAATAGAAATTTAAAATTTTAAAGTATTGTACATCACATTACATAGTCATTTACTTTTTTTTTTATTTATGTTCAAAGATTTATACATGTGAATGCAATTTTGGAGGTATAATGTCATACACTTAACAAGTTAAAACTTTTTTATAGGCGTTTTAAATTAATTTTAGATAGTAATTAAAATAGTGTTGCAAAACATTTCTAAATTGACTACTTATATCATCTCCATTTGCAGATCTTGATAACTAAATAATTATCGTAGTCTTATTTATTTTTTTAAATTATTGTGTTTCTTCTTCACGTTTGAACTTTCACTTCTCCGTACAAAGCTGTGTATATAATACTCATTACTCCTCCCAGGTAATATTTATTGCCTTAATTTTATTTTGATTATGTATTTTACTTCATTAAACGTGTATTAATAAAGTAAATTTTTTTCACCTCGAAATTATTATTTTTTTTTCTTAGTAGATCTCGATGGACATGAAAGGTATGGGTTTATTTTTCTCGAAAATGAGTTTATGAACTTCGTTGTTCAATTTTGTTTCTCGTTACATTCATACTATTTATTTTATAATAGTTTAAATCTATAGATTTTAATTGTCGCCTGTATACTCATAGTTAATTATATTCATTAGTACGATTAAACTAAATTATTGCATTAAATTCTTTCATTTCATTTGGGTCATCTCAAATTCACTTGTGTTGAAAAAATAAAACAAATATTTTATAAACTCAC
Organism: Daktulosphaira vitifoliae; assembly: GCF_025091365.1. Lineage (NCBI taxonomy): Eukaryota > Metazoa > Arthropoda > Insecta > Hemiptera > Phylloxeridae > Daktulosphaira > Daktulosphaira vitifoliae. The sequence goes on along the minus strand of NW_026099572.1, from coordinate 63,200,707 downwards.
AAAATGTTTAAAACTTTAAAAAGGTTTTGTCAATTAAAAAGTAAATTTGTTGTTATTATGATTTATTTTTATTTTATTTATAATGTTATTTAATTTAACAAAAACTATCGGTGTGATTTCTAAAATTTTCTTTTAACTATCCAAAATAAAGTTAAATTTTTTTAAGGAATCAAGTTTAGTTAAATCAAAAAAGATTTTGACGAAATTGTCAATTACTTTTAAAAAATATCACTTTATTAATGTTGACACCAATGAAATAAACCGTACTTTAATCTGATTAAGTACTGACAGTATACATTTATTAATGTCTTGTTAGTAATAAATATTTTAATTAAAATTTTTTATTCACTTACAAATAGAATTTCTCAGTACATATTTCTACCCGATTCACTTAAATGGAACATACGCCATGTAACAGTCATCCACTGAAGTGGCTTTACACGAATAGTGTGCTATGTATGACATTTTGCACTAAATTTGCATAACTCGTGCTGGCTTAAGTGAAATAATAGCGTTTTTTATGATATTCCGGACAAAGCAAGAGCAAGAGTACTCAAGAAAAAGAAATGCAATATTTTGTTTACTTTTTTGTTTTGTGTTGAGCTCAAAATTTTGTATATTAAGCACAAAATATCACTTACTCAGATAATTTAATATTTTTATTTTGTATAGAAAATATATTCTTGAATTTTTTGTACTGAACACATAGTTTAACGTAAAAAAGTTTTACATTGTTTATACAACTTTTATAATGTAAGGTAAAGATGGTTAAAAAATAATTGGATAGATTTTTTTCAATAAATTCAATTGCTATTAATTTATGTTGTATATGTTAAAAAAAAAATAGCTATAATGAAGATTTAAATAGCTTCATAAAAAAATATTTTGTAGATTATTGGTAATATTAAGATGCCGTGTCTTATATTTAATGAAATAAACGTAGACTGGTTCATTGACATTATATGGTTTTATGTGTTTAGACGAGTAATGCAATTTTAGTTATTATGGCAATAATTATGGTGTATGGTTGGTTGATATGTCGTTCAGTGATTCAGCTTGTTTGTTATTAGTATTATAACTTTTAACGGTGTTATAAAAGTGTATTTTTGTAGTAAATGATTAATTGAATGGCTTATTATTAAATGAATCGTTATTTATTCTACATATTATGTACAAACCTTCATAGTAATACCATTGTTAGTATTTATTAAAAATGTATAAAAGTATTCAATTAGATATTCAACCTAATTATAAAAATAAAAATTTACAGCGTACCTAATTATATTTATTTAGTTATTCTCTTAATGAAATTACAATAATTTTATTTTGAATTTTACCAACAACTTGCAATATTTTTCTTGATGAATTTTATGATAATGTGTTATAACAAGTCATTATAATATCAACAATATTATAACATATAACAATGTGTTCTAAATGTATTATTGTATTAACTAATCATAAATTATTTAGTTTTATACCCATGCGGAATTTTAGTTGGCACCTTCCCTAGGAATTATTTCCTACGTCATCATTATTGTATTTAATTTTGATATTGTTGAAAAATCATTTTAAAATTAATAATTTAAAAATAACATCACTAAGATTTTACTTTGCATTTTTTTTTAGAATTCTAATGTTCTACTTTGAATTTAGCGGAAATATGTAAACGTATGTTTATTATGAATCGGGTGTTCATAATTAACATTTTATTAATCATGTAGAAATCAAACGCGATAAGAGTTTGTTGTGAGTTTAATAAAAACACGTAATACTGGTATTGAGTTTTTTTATTTCAGTTTATTTAAAGTTGAAAAATAATTGTTGCTTGTGTTAAAAGCCGCAAGTAAACATTGAACGTTAAAGACAGCGGTCTTTAATTAATGTTTCAAAATAATCAAATTAATTGGGTGTGACTAAGATTTTCAACAACCACTTCATACGTAAACTAAATTAATCCTTTAATAATATTACAGATTCGATGGACACTTTTGATATTAGAATCCATTATCGGCTCATAAAATATTTAGCCGTTCCTAATTATTAAGTATGCCAATAAATTGATATGTTAAATATCCTCTCGATCTCATGCTTGTTGAAAATCGACCGTTATTAGCTATTCAAAAAAAAACAATTTGAACATATGGTTTTTGTTGGGTAAAGTTCAACAACGGAATAGAAAAATTTCACGTTACGCATGCGCCTAACTGTGCAGGCTGATGTCGGTTTGGTCGTAGTTACAATGTATGTGTATCGCACACCATTAGGCAAAAGTTGTCTGGTGATGAAGTTAACAAATTCGCGTAGTAGGAGTGAGCGTTCGGCACTTGCGCGCGCAAGTTCGCCCAACGTCGAGGACGCATCGCACCAATCTCCACAATCAGTGACCGGCAAGCGTCGGGAAGTCCGTTAGCGTCGAACGCTCGACAATTTGGTTACGCTTATTTAGTTACACGCGAGCTACACGTGTTCGCGGCCGTTATACGATGACTGTCGTGAACAAATGTTTTATAATTCCACAAGTTCGCACTTAATTTTTTTTAACTAATTTTTAATGATCATTTTTTATTATTGTGACGCGTGCCGTTCTGAATAGACGGTCAACTTTACTATGTGACGTGCCATTAAAAAAATTTTGAGGACAAATTGTCGTACCTTGAAAGATCTCTAAAATGGTACGTTTTTGTTCATTTTGAACGTATTTTTTACCTAATAATTTTCAACGGTTTTACTTTTATTTTTAATTTATCATTGTTCCGAGTTCAATTTTTGCGCTATAAATCTTATGGTTAAATTTAAATGAATGATTTCACTTATAATACCCAAGTTTATTTTTCATAATTATTTCAATTGAATAACATTTAAAATCTTATCTCCCATATCGTGCAACGTAAATATTAGTGCTAGGTGACATCAAATAAATATAACTTTGTTATCTTGCTTCTGCTTTACGGGCTTTACTCATAAAAAAAGATTCGTTCCACTTGAAATATTCCCAACTAAAAAAAATACTTAACCAATTTTAAATCGTATTTATCAAAACATATGACACTATTTAATTTACAAGTCATTTTCGTAGATTTTTATTTTACACTTTGTTTTGTAAATAAGCTCTAGATATTAAAAAATATGATTAAATCTTTGTTAAGGTTCTATAAAGTTTTGTTTATTTTCGTTTATAAGTTGAATTTAAAAGTAGAAAGGATGTTTTATATCTTTATTCAAATATAAAATGTCGATTCAAAAAATGTTTTGAATCGTGTTTGACATTTCAACTAAAATGTTAATTAGGAATATTGTATAATATTTATTTAGAAATTTTTTTTTTAGTTGTTTTTGATACGTAGCTTTTTATTTTACATTTCATGGTATTTGTAGTTACATAGACATAGCTAGAAATTTCTCAGTGAAATCGACTGTTGGTTGACTAGATATTTGCAACAAAAAAAATGCTTCGTTATTATATTGTTGATATATTTTTTCCCGTTTGATTAAGGCAAAACGTTGTGTGGGATTTATAAAAAATAACTCTTTACGTGCTTGCGTTTTATTCCGAGCACACTTTTCTTTTAGACATAGTTTTGTTGCTAAGGCTGACGATGTCTCTCTGTGATCCCCTTCGAAAAGTAAACATAGATAAACGTCAAGTTCTATCATTATCACCGTGTTGGACTCTCAACTATATTAACTTCTACCCTTAGACTTTACTTGCCCGTCACGTGATCGCAATATTTGTTTGTTACCCCTGTTAAACATTATACTCCCTCAATGCCGAGTTGACTGTAGATACATGTGCGTGATTATCACCAACTACTGTGGTTAATTAATTTATGGACAACTGATTAATGGTTTTTGACTATCAGCCATACGTTTCAATAGTAATTGGGATAAACATAAAATTGAAAGCGGTCAACCGTACTTAAAAATATGAGCTGCGTATGGTTTTCTCAATTAAACCATTTAGGTAGGTGGGTGTCATTTAAACGATTATCGTGCGTACTTTTGTGTTTGCTTTATAACCGTATCTAAAAAGTTATAAATGAAACGTGATTACGTGAAATGAAATTAATTTGTCGCGTGTGTGTTCAATTATTATAAAAAATCGAATGATAATACTTAAATGAGTTTATAGGCAAATTCAATTATTTATTGTTGTTCATTTGTGTTGGTTTTGAAAAATGGAACGTTAGATGGTATACTTAAAAGATAACTGTAGTTATTGGAAGACTGTATTGATTTTCAGTAGGAGACATCTTAAAAAAGTACGAGATGGTTGTAAAATTAGTCGTTTGCCAAGAAAATGTACGTATTTTTAATCGGTTTAACTGGATACGTTCACATAATTTGCACATTTTAAAATGAACTCTATACAATTAATATTTGGATAACGGGATGAGATTCTAAAATTTTAATATGAAAAGCAAAGCGAGTGTAATTTGTTNCTAAAATTTTAATATGAAAAGCAAAGCGAGTGTAATTTGTTTAACACGTCTTGAACGATACGCACGAAGTATTACCTGCGCGTGTCTGATAGGTGTTTGTTATTACTATTGTAAAAGTATTCAAGTTTATCTACAATTGGTGTGCAATTTTCCACCAATGTGCAACGTATGTGTTACCTAATAATTGTATGATTTGTGCATCAATTACAATCAATAAAAAGAAGAGTATATTGATTTTTTCAATGTGGAAAATCCAAATGGATATTTATCATCCGATTATTAACAAGTGATTGGCAATTAATGATTGTAAGCCAAGTTCTGTTTAGGTTAAATGAGTTGCCCTGTATAATTTCAATTTAAGTTTCAGTTGATTGTCGGTGATCGATACGACTATTTGTGTCATTGTATAATGTACATTATGGCCGACAGGTGATCATTTTTTTGATGTAATCGTTTACTGTAATGGCATGAACAGTTTACTCACTTGTACTTGTAAATAAATCGTGTCGAAAGAAAAAAAGGTTGTTGGCACAAAATTTGCAAGTTTTACAAATTATCTAATGAAGTACAACCGCTTTTGTCGGGTTTTCGGCGCGTCAGTGACGTAACTTGGAGAACGATTTACTTAGTAGGAGTCTCTCGCACAGGTTTGGTCGAATGTGTGGGCCGTTAAACTTATGTGTGTGGCGTTAAGGCGTTACGTTTGGTTTTGGATCAAATCGTTTAGAAGTCACACGCCCATCGTTTCTGTTTTCTCAGCGTGTTGCGTTTAACAATTGTAGGCCATTCACTGGACCGTTCCCGGTAAGGAATTAGCGACAGTTTGTTGTCGAAAAGAAGAAATAACGGCCTCGTAAACTTATTCTCTCGTATATCGCCGCACAGCCATCGACCGCTGTATGGTCGGCGCACAAAACCACCGCCACCGTGTGTTCTGGTCTATTGTTTTCGCATTTTAAAAAGATAACGTTACATGGTCCGTATCAGTACTATCGCGTTTCAAGTAAACGACCACTTTCGCTGAGTGTTGATCTCTTTAATCTGCGCACCATTACTCGCTGTGGAAATTAGTGACATTACTACTTGTGTAATTTATTCCATTATTATTTAGCCGATAGCATTGATTTTATAGATTCGAAAAGCGAACACAATAAAATAACGTAGAAATGGTACCTCCTTCGCAAATCTCTTGAAATTATTTCAATTTATAGAAATTCTATTTGACCATTTTAAAATTAGTTCTGTTCAAATTATTTGAAAT
>NW_026099572.1:63191033-63194904 GCF_025091365.1 Daktulosphaira vitifoliae | reverse complement strand
GCAAATATTGTAAATTTGAATTGGAAAACAGGCGAACTTTTATTAACGCCTTATTAACTTAAGTGCGGTTAAATTTGCAATAAAAAAGAAAGTTGTTAGCCCAAAGTAAACTAAAAAATTAACCCTTACACGCATCGGATAGCATTAACCGTTTTTTATCCCATTAAACATCTGATTTATGATGTCGAAACTTTTCAACTACAGAGCTCGTATAACGTGCTCACATAGCTCTCGTTCACTGATTAATAATATCCGTATGGATTTCCAAGTCGAAGGCATTCATTTTACTTAATTCGTGAGGTGTATTTTTATTACTCAGCAGATCGTAAAGACTCAAACTCCCACATTGCGCACGTCGCTTAAATTTTTTTCACTAGATTCTCGGCTAGTAAATTATTATGTTATTTTATGTTCTTCAATGTATAACGTGATGTCTATCACAACGCATTTATTCCATAAATGCTTTGCGCCTAAACGAAGAAAGAAAAACACTTGGAAATCCAAAGCCTATATAGATTGTTGCGTAACCTTATATGGGAATTCAGAATCGTCATGAAACCATAATAGCACATAAAAAAAACATTATTTCGTTTTCAAAATTATAAAGGAAAACTTTCAATATCACATTTCCATAATAAGACAAAAACCCTTCGGGTTACGAACCAATGTCATATGGAAAATCGTTCTAATAAAGAAAAGTCGTTATTATTTATTAATGANCATATGGAAAATCGTTCTAATAAAGAAAAGTCGTTATTATTTATTAATGAATTTTTGTCTAGGAAGAATAAAAGTCAACCGCGAATTTATTGTTTAGAAAAAAGAAATGTATATTTATTTGTATCGTTTCCAAAGAACAATGAATTGTTTTGTGTCGTATTAAAAAAACAAGTTTAGCATAGTTTGGGTAGAGGTGGACAGTATGAAATATCTGTGTGTACTACTTTACATTAGTATTGTCTTTCATGTTTTACTATTACTATTATTGTTTTGCGTTCATAAATTTTAAATCCAACCGTGTTAATATCCCTTAACGTGTATTTAACCTAAGGACATTTAAATAAAAATTTAATTAGAAAAAATCAGTATGTGTTGCGAAACAAATTCCTTGATCTAATATCACTGTCGTGAATTAAATTTGATTTTTTTAATTAGTGCAAGTCATAATTTTTTAGAACTGATTATTTTTTTTTAATTAGTGTACAATTATTATTTAATAACTTCTACTATTACTGTCTAATTAGAAAATGAAGTCTGTATACATTTTTTCTTTGTTGTTTTTAAAAAAGTTAACCCCACTCAGCAGGTGTTCGTCTTAAAAAACTATTAAATACTTTTTTAAACAATATGTAACAACTTAATTCATTTTTAAGTTGTTGTTTTGAATTTGGTTGCTTAAAAATAAAATATGCGGAAAATAAGATTATAATTTAAAAATTTGACACTTTCGTACTCAGGTGCAACGATATCGTTTAAATATTTTATTTGCCGTTAAATGTCTTAGTGGTTACACAGAGCCATCTAATGATAATAAAGCAAGACAAATTATTTTTAAATGTCACGAAATTTAAAAATAACGATTAATTTTATTCAGTTATGTATAAATATTTCATTATTCCGTTTCAAAAACATGGTAAAAAGATACTGTTATTTTTAAAGTATTTTTTTTTTTAATTTATCGTTAAAGTTTTGAGTAGTAAAGCGAAGTTCTAGTAAACTGAGTAATAACAAATAGGTACAGTTTGTAAAAATGTTCGTGATCGTTTAATAATTTTATCTAAAAAAGTAAACCATAATACAAACAATAGTAATAAAATGTAGTGTAATAATCAGTGTTTGAACTACACGTGTGTTCATCAGGTGTTAGTGAAAAGTCTGTATATTCAATACCTAAGGCCAACGTCTTATTAAGTAATAATTTAAGCGAAGCATTAACATCAACATACTTAAATTAAGATTTAAGCGAGATTTAATGAACACAAAAACTATTTCTACATTTTAACGATTTCCAGAACATTTTTTTTCCTATTTTTTATCGTCATGGTATAATAGAACATTACTATTCTTGCTCATGTTTCTGTGTAATTGAAGTCATCGAATATTAAAAATCAGCAAGCCCTTCGGTTTATTCTGAATTACAAACAGATCGTGCTTTGTTGTAGTATTTTCTAACCGAGGTCGAAGAGGGTTTGTCTTCGTGCTGATAAGAACTGTCTATAGCGATCAAAATCTATGCCTGAGATCCGACAGTAGTTGACGCGTTGAATATTTATGGCTGTCGGTTCGAGGAAATGTAAAAGCACTCGACATGTTATGCTCAGGTTCAAAACGATCTCAGTTGAAAACGGTTTGCGTTGCAGGGAACTTATCATAACTATCCAAGCAGCGGTAGTAGTCCGTACGCACCCGGAAGCGTATCTGCCGGTAACGTCGTTGTGTTCTATCATTGTTTATTCAGATTTGTACTACAGCAAACGCGTTCTTTGTGCAACTGCATCGAAGTTAGCGTTTGTGTGTGCCCATAAGTCATAATTACGCTCGAGTACTTGGTACAAAAATTTGTTCATTGATGTTACTGCCATTAATTTTACTTGGTAACGGTTATTTTGTTTCAGGTGAGCAAACAAAAATGCAAATACTGATCCATACGCATTTTTAAGTCTGGAAGAATAAAATTTAAGTAAAAAGTAACTATCAAATGATGACAATTCGTGTAGGTCTATGATAATAACCGAACAGTCCCGGAAACCCCGTTAATTTGCGCCAAATCGTTCCTACGATAGTTTAGTGTGTGTCAGGTTCATTTACTTTTGCTATGTTTTTTACTATCATTGTTATTAATCAAGATTTGTTCAGTGTATTACTTGATATAAATTTCATGTAAATTCAAAATATCACCAATGTGCAACGCTTTTAGTGTTTAAATGTTGCTCGTTAATATTTCTAAGTTTACAAACGTATAAAGAAAGAAATCGAACACGAGGATAATGGAGTCGTAGATTTGTAATAGCGAGAGTGAATCTAAAAATACAACGCCTACGCGTATTTGACATAGTGATTGCTTCTTATTGGCACAACTCGATCTCCTCTGTCAACTACTTTTTATCGTGATTGAAATGTTACACTCACAGCTATACTTTGGGCTTATTTAAGAAAAACTCTAATACGTGTAGATGCCTTGTGTGCTTGAACAGTATTGTTTAAGGAATTCGTTTACAGACCAATGCACTCGTATTGTACTTAAATAATATCAAAATGAACGTATATGGATATTAATGTAGGATCTCATCGTTTTTCTTGTAAATTTTGTAATTTTACAAGAATGTTAGTTGACGGATTGAACTCCTAAGTCACATATGCGTACACTGCTCAGACCGCATTGACCTCAGAAAACAAATTACCATTCTCAGGTAGGCTCGTGCACTGCGCGGTGTGTCTCAATCTCGTTCGCTTCTATTGACAAATGGATGTCGATGGACCGGCATCGAGGTCGAAGACTTACCCGGAGGAGCTGTGTATTGCTTTGCACTCGGATACGATTATAACTTAGTGAACTATTCTATACAGATGGTCATTATTGTCATCATATCCCTCCTTAATATCAACCGTTAACAATATGTATACCTTCACTGAACGAACAAATATTTCTTTAAGTTTCAATGGCGAGTCGAATGCGGGTGGCCCAGGAATGGTCGCAATTCGACCCGATCAAGGACTACTGTTATCATACATTGCATATGTATATAATGTATGATGTTACATTACGTATAACATTTATAGAGAAACTTGACCATACAACTCTGATGAAATTGTCTATATTATTCAGTAATGCGTATTTAAAATTGACATTTTTCGCATAATATTTTCTATA
>NW_026099572.1:63189784-63190933 GCF_025091365.1 Daktulosphaira vitifoliae | reverse complement strand
CCATACAACTCTGATGAAATTGTCTATATTATTCAGTAATGCGTATTTAAAATTGACATTTTTCGCATAATATTTTCTATAAGTTTAAAATTATTACTCGCGTCGATAATTATGTTTTTACTCGCATTTGTATTGCATGCGAGTGAGTTGAAATAATCGAAATAAATGCATTTGTTGTGTATTGGCAGAATGAGAGTGAAGGTGTTTGCTTATGAGTAACCATGTAGGTGACCAGAAGCTTCCTACGACAAACATGGTTGTTAACATAATACCGTTTTAGCAATATATAATATGTGACAAGTAATAATATAATTACTAGGAGTGTATTTAAAAATCACTCAATGTGGGCAGACTATTTTATATGATGTCATTTTTAAACTGTAAAAGACTTCTTAAAAGATTTTGTATATTTTATTATAAGATACCATTCGCAAATAATGTTTTGAAAATTTTCTTGAATTAAAAAAAATAACGTGGTTTATAAATGAACGTCTCCTATTAAAAACTTTTTACTAAAGAATAACATAAAATAATCTGCTTAATGGATCTAAATTTATATTCTGAATAAAAATATTCATTGTGTTCACTATTTTGTATTAAACTTTACTTCGTGTTGAACCGATTCGTATCTTTAGGTAAGAAATTCTGATCAATTTTTTTATAATAGCGAACTGACCCGCTAATTATAAAAGTCGTGGGGGTTCGCGGATATAACATTTCGGTAGTGTAACGTATATTTATTTATTTTATTTTTTACTTAGTTTAAACAATGAATAACATATTACCTGTAAACTTTCTTTTGTTTGTAATCGTGTTTGTGTGGGATAATAAAAAACACAGCAATCGTGACATAGTCGCTAAACGACCATGCCCGACTTAGGGTGAAGAGGGGAAATGCATTCAACCACATGCATGATTTGTTGATGGTAAAAACTAGATCAATGAGTTCGTGATCAATGAACGGTCTGTGTTAGGGAAACATTATAAAGTTGACAACATTAATAGAAATAATTAACATTTTATGAGTAGAGCCATATTTACATGCGTTTATGAGTTTTATTTGAATCAAATGACCCAAGTTTGTAAACATTTGCTGCAGGAATATATAATATCGTAAAAATATTTTTCGTTTAGGGGGGGGGGGATAAT
>NW_026099572.1:63155990-63189684 GCF_025091365.1 Daktulosphaira vitifoliae | reverse complement strand
TCGTAAAAATATTTTTCGTTTAGGGGGGGGGGATAATACTCTGATGCTGTAACCTCAGTTAGAGTACATTACTAAGTTTTCAAGCCAAATGATACAAATTTGTAGAGGCTGATATTGTGTTCGAATTAACTTAACACAATTTTTAATTGCATATAATAATAATGATATATTCCAAATTATAACGATTATTCAAAGGATTATACTTATTAGCTATAGCTAGAATTAATATTGAAGTACTGAGTGCATTGTACTCTTCTTAAAATAACTTTCTGTTGGAAACTTATTCATACTTAAAAAAAAAAAAATTAGTTTTTATAATTGTGGTGATAAAGAAAACCTTTTCGACCATATTTTCCTAATTTAAAAGAAACTTACATAATCGAAATAACCCTGGATGAAATACACTAGACATATTTTCTCGTTGTGGCATTTTGTTAAGCAATTAGCCTAACATGATGCGCACGACCGTCATTTAAAACCCGTCATTGTCTTAAATCAGTCGCCGCTAACACCTGTGAACTCTGATGGACGGTGATATCGGAGAGCTTTCGTTTTTCTATCTGGTTTCCAGAAATCATAGACTGTGCCTAGTGTATTATTAAGGTGCATTGCGTACGTGTACACGGGTACATTAATAATTAACCAACTATAACAATAGCAATCATTCCTAAGTGATACTGTGTTTTTAGGGTGGACGTAATGTAATTGTGAGGGTTACCCGATGTTGGTACTCTTATTATGAGAGTCAAAGGCAATATTTTCCGATTCAAAACTATGTTTGCCGCAAAGTTTATTGAATAATTCATCGTATACTTCGTGTAATGGGTTTATCTTAAAATAACGCGAAGGTTCACTGGGCGCTTTTTACGTGTTATTAGATTTTAAAGTCGTGCCGGATATTAGCGCGATGGAAATAATGTTATTAAAAAAAAAAAAACACTCGTGCCAGATGCGACAACTGTGTCGTTGAGACATTTGGGAGCTGTAATTAATTACCGTAAACTGAGGCTCGTATAATGTCTTACTGATTTATTTATACATGTATTATATTTATGTACAATTAATAAATATTTAAATAACGTCTCCGAGAGAAAAGCCTGTTATATTTCTTCGTTTTAATAACGCCGAGTAGAAATATGGCTTCGAGTTAATGCGAGGGGTGTGTGTGCTAAGAAATTATTATTGTGATTTTTGTACAAAGACCGCGTTGGACTCCGGCTAATAGTTTTTGTTTGTAATTTTATGTAAATTATACTCACGGCGGAAATCGTTTTTTTAAGTCAATGCGGGTACAGTTGTCGTCTGAAAAGTAATTAATAGTATTTACTATTTCTATACATAGACGTTTGGTCGAATCCGAAAGACACGATTTTACTTATTCTGACGTTTATCGCGTCTAACTTGAAAGGACTGTAAGAAAAATGACGTCCGGGCAGAATGTCTCAAGTTCCCAATTGTATTTGTTCTTAATAGTTTGTTTTACTCGATTTGACAGTCATTCTTATTATTATCACAGTAGTGTTGTCCCGTTCGAATTCGGTGGAGATTTTATGCGACTCTCGGTATGTTTCTTGAATTCTTATTTAGTGCCCAGATATTTTTTACATTCGATGTAGGATTTGTCGAATGGGACATTATGAACGTGTTGGATTTCAACGACCGAAGGGAGACAAATATACACATGATTTTAACTGTGTGATGTACTGTTATGACTATCCATCAGTACCGTAGTCTATTATTTCTTAATCTTTTTTCTGAAACAAAAGAAAAGTACGTGATGTCGAATTTTACCGAAATCTAAATCTTTTAGCCTACTTTTTACGCTTGGTTTACTTTAACAATGAAATAGAGCTTTTCAGACCTACGAAGAAACTTTTTCGAAATGTTATAATTTAGTTGACAATTTTTACTGAGAATATGGAAACGCTGGATGTTTGAATTATTTTTGTTGTGTACTACAGACGAATGCATTACAATGCGCATCTGTAATCGCTTTCTTCAGTATCCACACAATACATAATTAGCATCTGTTTACTCTGGTTTACACATTTAAGTATATTCTGCGACATAGTCCTGTCAACAGTAAATCCCGACACGGCAAACGATTAGCTCAGGATTTTTCTTGCATTTAAGTATCACCTTTTTAAGCAAATTGGTGTGTATTGACAACCTGAACAAGCTCACATGGAAACTATTTAAGTGTGTCACTAGACATCAAAATACTACAGATATTTACACATCATTCGAGAATAGCTAATAATATTCTAGGAAAATATTTATTTTGTATATCGTTATAAATGTTTTATGGCCAACTGCATGGACTGAAACTTTACGCCTTTACGTCCTATGATTTTTTTATTTTTATTCTATTAAACTGTTTTTTCCCGTTAGTTCTGTTTGAAATATTTATAAAAACTTTCTACATTGGTTAACAATACATTAATTGTGGCGACAAAACGTAAAATTAATTTCTTTTATGTTATATTGTTTTTATTATTATTCGTTTATTACAGACACAATTTTGATCAGTTAATAAAAAATTAACAGTGTATAATTTAATTATGTTTACTCAATGTAAATTACTTATATTACATAGCTGAAAATTTATGAATCGCAAGTTATTTTTGTATATAAACATTAGAACTATTTGTTATTTATTGGAATGCTGTTTGTTTAAAGATTACATTATATTGGTAACTGATTGTTCGAAATGGATTTTTATGAAATATACTTTTCATTGGTTAATAATTATGATTGAACTGTAAAGCGTGTGCAAAGGTATACTTGCAATTTTGTTTTAAGAAATAATTAAAAATAATCGATGATAAAAATTATACTTTTATAGAAATGCATTTGTTTGATTCATAAAATTATTTTACATAAAATGCAATTAACTACTATGGCGTTTACAACGACCGACCATCCCTCGTGACGTTTTATGTTACCGGTGGTTAACACGTTTCTTATCGCCTTATGGCGTTCATGTGATTTCAGAAGAAACCGGTCAATAATATGATGTCTTCGTGGATCGGTCTGCGAGTCGCGTCTGCAATTGGTATTGGTCGTTTACGAACATATTCTTCTACCGGAGACATCGCCATACCGTTGCGCAGTACTAAAAAGAAGTCTTCCAAAGCACCTTCCAAGCATTTAGTGGACGTGAAGACTGTACGGACGGAAGGTGGCAATGGAGGAAACGGGCGAGTGTCTTTTATGCACTTGTACGGAAATGAAAACGCAGGACCGGACGGTGGAGATGGAGGTAACGGTGGACACGTTGTGTTTCGTGCATCCGAAAGTGTTACGGGTCTATCTCACGTCACAGCAGTTCTCAAAGCTCCGGACGGTGAAAAGGGATACAACAAAGACTGTCACGGAAAGTGCGCCGAACATAAAACTATTGACGTTCCCGTGGGTACCGTAATCAAAGACGCTAATGGTCGTGTGGTAGGTGATCTTAGTCGACCGGGCGTCATGTTTGTGGCTGCTAGGGGAGGTGCGGGTGGTCACGGCAATCGGTATTTCGCTACATGCACGGAACAGGCGCCCGAAATAGCGGAGGTTGGCGCAGCTGGAGAAAATCTCCAATATACCTTAGAGCTGAGTAGTATAGCCGATTTCGGTTTACTGGGGTTCCCGAATGTCGGGAAAAGCACCCTACTCAGGGCTATCACTCGAGCCCGGCCAAAAGTGGCCCCGTATCCGTTCACGACTCTGCAGCCTTACGTGGGTACAGTCCGGTACAGCGATATGGTCACGTTGGCCGTGGCTGATTTGCCAGGTCTCATCGAGAACTCTCATAAAAACCACGGGCTGGGTATCTCGTTTTTGCGTCACGTCCAACGGTGTATGGCTCTACTGTTGCTCGTTGACCTGTCTCTACCAGAACCGTGGTCTTACGTGGATGTATTACGAAACGAGGTGAAGTGTTTCTCGAGTTCCGTATTAGACAGGCCTCAAGTAATCGTGGCCAACAAGATTGACGTGGACGGTGCTCGTGACAATTTAGCAGCCCTCAAGCAAAAGTTGCCTGAGGATACAGTCATCGAGATATCCGCCAAACACGGTATCAACTTGGAGTTATTACTGAAACATATGAAAACGATATACGACGAGAAGATCAGAGAAAAATCCCAAGACGACTGATAACAATTAATAATCATAATTTTGTAATTTTTTTTTTTTCCAACTTGTAAAAATTATAGCTGATTGTAAGTATTTAACGTGTTTTTTTAATATTCCACGGAGCGTGAAAAATGTTTATTGCTTAGTTGAGTAAAAGTATTTTTTAACGTGCGGATGAACCTATTCATAAAGTATGGTGAAATGGAACGTGTATAGTACATGTATTAATAGATAAATATGTATGAAAGTTGTATCTGTAAAAGAAACTTCACTAAATGGATTGATATTAGATACTTTGGAGCTAGGGTAGTTTTTTATGTTAGTAAACAAACTGTGTATTAGTTTCCGAAAATATATAAAGATGCGTGCGCCATGAAGAGTTCGTTCGAATACACGCAAATGTTTACTAGTCGTCGACTTGAAATATTNGATACTTTGGAGCTAGGGTAGTTTTTTATGTTAGTAAACAAACTGTGTATTAGTTCCCGAAAATATATAAAGATGCGTGCGCCATGAAGAGTTCGTTCGAATACACGCAAATGTTTACTAGTCGTCGACTTGAAATATTGAATTCAATTTTTTATTCTTTGAATGTGATTACTCATAAGATAACGATATCGTGTAGCTTATAATAAAATAAACGCTCGCGATGACAACCGAGTTACATCACGGGGTAGCTCTAAAAACAAATTATTTATCCGAAATTAGCATTTCAGTAAAAAATAATTCTTGTGCTTTTGTATTTACTGATATTTTTGTTGAAAAAAGCAATCCATTGAAAATTAACTTTTTACTATGCGGAACATTTTTATTGTGAAACATAAAATCTATCCTGTTGTTAACCAACGTATTCAAACTATGTTCGTATAAAAATAAAACTTATAAATTAAACGTGTATTTAATAATTTTAACAGCAATATAACCATAAGTAGTGTTCAGTTCTCCGTATTGTTCTATTTAATGTCTTATCCTTCAACAACAGCTTAAAATTGCTTTAGCTGTTTAAAGTATTACGATTATTTAGCTTATCTCGCGTTCATCGAACGGTTTATGCGATTTAAAAGAGAAAATACTGTATATCTTAAGGTATTTTTATACACCGTAGTAAAAATAATAGTAATAATTTTTATACATTTTATTATTAATTGTTATATGCTCTGCGAAACAGTTATTACTGAGCTATCCTGAACAAGACTCTCGCTGGACCTCGACCAACTAATTTGGAAATTCTTGCTCATTAAGTATGATCATCGTAATAAATGTTTGAATAAAACCTTCCATAATCAGTTGCTCAAGATGTCTGTAGACTTTTTTGGGCAAAATATTTTTGAGGTCTCTTAGAGAAACTGAATTCTAATATTGTCGGCCGTGTGTATTATGAGTTATGTGACTGTGGGAATAAAATGACGTACCTAGTAAATATTTTTATACTTTCGTCAAACTCTCTGGAGAAAAGAAAAACAACTTGAGTTAATTTACTTCTCTGGCGGCCTTTCTTATTACTCTTTTGGGAATATATATCGTATGCCTTAGTCATAAACTTAAAAAGTGCGATCTGCCGTTGTTGGACGTATTTAAATTTATAAAAAAAAAATAAGACCAAGCAAGATGAACATATTTTTATGCCAGCGAGCAGCTTGAGAATACTCTAAGAATATACATTGGATGATTTTTACTGTTATTATAGAAATCCAGCATATTTTATTTATTATTGTTTCGATATGTTTTACCCTTTTGTAAAACAATGGTAAATTGTTAAATCGATATGTTTGTATATAAAATGTATTTGATCCCATTAGAGTATATTACGGCTCGTGGTTTCCGTTTTGTTTGTAAAAAATAAAGAAATCTTGTTTAATATTTATAAAAATAATCTGAACTGTTACGAGTTGGTTTACGTTCTTATTATTAATTGAATTATTTTTGACTAACTTAAAAATAAAAATACGTATTTTCTAGGGTTACACGGCTAATCTTTAAGAATTCAAAGTAGCTAAAATATGCTTACAAGTATCATATTTGTCTATACAGTTAATTACAGTTAGTTTTTTTAAGACTTCTTTAATTTAGCATTTCTCAGTGAAGTTTGAATTTTATTCGTCCGTGACTCGTAATATTTTGAAGAATAATTGATTTTTTTATGTATTTCATTTTTAATATATCTCTATTATGAAAATGTATACCATCAAAAAAAAGTATCACTTGTTTATCAACTGTTGTCAACCATGTAGGCAAGGGGGCCCTAGTTCCATAGACAGCTGTCTATTGAGCGATGAAGACCGCAATAATTAGCCTAATCCAGTTTTTAAAATTTATTTTTAATATCTTTTTATAGAGCAATACAAATATTTTTTAGGTTAGTTAGTCTTTCACCAATATTGTATAATTGTAAAATATAAAATGTATATTATACATTGTTCACTCGGGTATGGCACGAGCGTAGGTTTCAACTATAAAATTAAATTGTTTTATTTACTTTTTCTAGTTTCTTGATTGTATTTTGGCATTATTTACCTGTCTAATATATTCCAATTTTTTAGCAACTTGTTACAGTATTGTAAAATTACAAATTTAACGGATTCGCATCAAAGTGTGATGTTAATTACTATCATGTATACTAATACATTATGATAGTGAAAAATGTTATTAAATATCATTAGGATAAAAATATCTTTATGTTTTTCTTTTTAACAATACTTGATTTTAAAGTATTGCAAGCTTATAAAAATTAATTATAAATTCATGTACAAAATAATAATACTCATTATTTTGAGAATTTATTCAACATTTCTGGAATATTACCTGGGAATTAACCTAGAATATTTAAAAAACTACATAGCTCATCACTAATCGTGATAATAATATTTAATATTATATTTATTTTTATTGGAATTAGTTAGAATAAGTTATAATATATTATTTTTAATTCCACAGACAAAAATGTATCTATTTAACTAAAACAACTGATTAATTCAACTTATTCAATTATATTTGAAAGCTTAACAATAACATCACACCTAAGTAGTTTCTATTAGAATTGTGTTATGCAATAATAAACGCGTTTATTTTTTCATTTGCTTATTACTAATTATTTTGGCTTCAGCTTAAAATTAACTCGTTGAATATGAAATGGCGGCTTCAGTAGATCAAATTACTTTTACACGTTTTTCTCGCTGTTTAGTACCAATATCTGTGCTGCACAAGATTAAAAAAAATATATTTAACTGAATTATTTTTGTTGTAATTATCTTAGTTTTTTATGTGCTATCGAATTCTATTTGTGCGCGTACTAACACTATTAAATTTTATTACGATCGTATTATTTACTCTATCGAAACATATGTTTTATTCTGATGTGTTGCGATAATAAAATAACTCTGTTAAAGTATAATTTTTATATCTATTGGTTATAAAGTAATATAGTAATAGTTCTTTTTTAATGAATTCATTTTTTATGTAAATATTTAACTTGTTTTAACTGTGCAGTTTTTTTAATATTAATATATTTTTTTATATTTAGTCTTTTGACATAATTTACAATGTAGCTGAAATGCATAATAACAAAATTTGCAGTTACAATAAATATTTATTATTAAATAATAATAATGATAATTTATAATAATAAAAGTCATAATTATTAAAACTACAAATTTTCACTGTCTTGAAGATAATTTCGTCTCAAAATTTTTGACATTACAAAAATAGACATAAGGAATAGTGTTTTTATTAAATTCAAATAAGTTATTATAAAATATTAATTATATTTTAAGAGATAAATGTGACTAATTTGTCCTTCATTGTAATAAGAAAACAATGATGAGCCGAGTGTAAATTACTGAAGTATGACTTGTTTGAATAAGTATAGAATACCATTTGACATCAGCTAGAATATTTGTATGATACATAGAATATTTAACGAGAAAAAACTTTGGCTTTTCATAATTCTTTATTTAAAAAAATTCCAAAACGTTTTTTTCTTATTTTAAACTTCCTGTAAAAATATTATATATAATAGAAGTTTTAAAAAACAATGAAAATTTAATTATGCAAAAAGAACTTTCAATTTTTCTCACAGCTAAATTATTTAACACTTGGTACCTCGTTAACTAGAAC
Organism: Daktulosphaira vitifoliae; assembly: GCF_025091365.1. Classification (NCBI taxonomy): domain Eukaryota; kingdom Metazoa; phylum Arthropoda; class Insecta; order Hemiptera; family Phylloxeridae; genus Daktulosphaira; species Daktulosphaira vitifoliae. Next base: position 63,181,446 of record NW_026099572.1, on the reverse strand, counting down.
TATAATTTTTTATATCCTTAAATGTATCATCATTTTATATTCATCATATTTTTATCAGTGATATCTAATTTTATTAAATATAAATTACTTTTAACGTCGCGAATAGAAAACAACAGAAAAAATATACTTAAAAATAATAACATCAATTCTTTCGGAGTAGTATTGTAAAATTTTACTAGCGGAAACACATTGTAATTACATTTTGATACCTAACTAAAAAAACTTATTGCATTATAAGGACACCTGGGTTTGTTAGGTATCTAAAAAGGTAAAATGGCAAAAAACTCTTAGCTATTCTGTTCACGTGTTGAATGTTGTGTGTTAGTCAGTGGGGTTCTCGTGTCATTGTCGGTCGGTCGACGGACAGTTGTGGTCGCAACGATTGTGGAAGACTGAAACAACAATTTTAGTCGATTCATCTTCGTCAAAATTGATATGCCAGGAACGTCTACTTATTGCAGCCACCCCAGATAATGTCATTTTCAGTTCGTACAGAATGTGTTTATGAGCCACATAACAAATTGTTGCTCTTCGACTCGACGTCCATGTTGTTTTAACATTCAGTTTTAACGCTTATTTTTCTTAAACATAAACGCATTCAAATATTTACATTCAAAACGGTAAAAAGAAAAACAAGTTAAATATTCAACTTTAAACACTAAAATCTGTTTCAAAACCTATTGGCTCTATAATTACTAATTAACTTTGTCGCATCTACTTAAAAATATCATTTGATATATTATGCATAATAATAAAAAAATCTATCGTGTCATCACCAGTTATGCACACAAGTATTATCCAAATGCAAAATTGTCCTAAATACAAAATTTTTATTACACTTACGAATGCTGTTGTATTTTAGTTGATATAGTATAGTGTGACTTAAAAAAAAATAACAATAATCAATGGAAATAATAAATTATTTATGAACTGTTTGATTTGCATAGTAAATCAAGTTTTCAGTAAAAACATAGTCTTATTTTTTATTCTCAGCTAATAGATTTTCCTTTCCCTATAAGTGTTTACTTTATTCGTATCAGTTTGACTATTAACTCTCATTAGCATTTAATCATCAAATCCAAAATTTTTCAAGCCTACCCTTCTATCAAATTTCTTATATGAATAATCTTCCAATATTACTTTTTTATTTTGTTTTTCTAGAGAAATTGGATGATCATATATTTGGTAAAAACCTTATCAATAATATTATTTTTGATATTGGTAATTGATTACGAGAAAACTATTATTTTAATGATTTTCCTGTAAATATTCATTTATAAATGTTTATTAATACACTATTACTAATATTCGAAAAAGAAGTGTACATAGTCAGTATATATAAAAATAATTCTGCGCCTACAGATATGAAAATAAAGTATAGTTCATTATTTTTAATTCAATTTTGATTGCGCAGTTTCTTATTTTTTAATGTTCTATTGATTATGTAAATCCATATTTCATTCTTTAAATTACAATATATATTAATTATTTCAAAACCACATAACACTAAGCGCCGCAAACCAATATTTCGGTTGTGATATTAACTGCAAAAAGCATTAAACATGTGTTTAGTTTACGATTAGCGTCTATATGTAATCATCACTGCTTAATAAATGACTCTTTGTTGTTTCATTACTATTTTCTAGTTAATTTCATCATGTGATCTCAATTATTTTTATTAGTTATTTCGAATGTCTTTTAATTTATTCGTGTATTAAAGTAAACAAAAACGACTACGTGAAAAATATATTCATAAAATGTCATTGAACTGAAATAGCTCAATACTATATTGTCTCCGTTTGAAATGAACTTAGTTAAATAGGAAAAAATTTACTGAACTTTATTAGTTATATTAGTCAGTATGTAATTTTACACCACCATTTCCTGGGGTTTTTAAATCTAAACTACACTTAATTATCCCGATTACCTACTTGTAAATAATGACATGGTTACTTAAGCAACCTTTATGTTTTGTTAAAAACATGTGGCTTATTATATTATTTGTTTATTTTGTTTTACGTAAATTCTATGAAATTAAATCAATTTAATTACAAAATGATAAAACACTGTATTTTATCAACTAATTGTGATTTTTTTTCAATTAAACTTTCATTTTATATTGAATGTAAAAAATGGATGAAATTTATCAATTATTATTGATCATTTAAGAATGAAAAAACGTAAAGTGAGTCACTTACTGATAACTAGCTATTTTTTAAAATAAGTAAAAGGTGTATTAATGAAATTTGAAGTTAAAAAATAGTGACATGACCGTGTATACAATGGCTTGATATATCCTAATTCAGACCCATCTTTAGGCACGGGACTCGTAAAAGATTTTATTTTCAAATTTGAATATGAAATAACGTTTTTTATTGAAACTTTAATAAAAGTGATAGGGAGATAGGGCGATGAATTTGAACTTTGATATAAGTTAAAATTATTTTTGTCATAACTGAGCCGGTTTTAAATTTTAATCCTGAACACGCCTCTGTTAAATAATTTTTTTCGTTAGATGGTTTTGTTTTAGGAAATTTAAATATATTTTCTTCTAAGAAATGTCATAATACATATCTTCAGTATTCTTATATATTAATATAATATATAATATATATTATATTTATGATTCCGAAGAATTAGGACATCGTGATTAAAGACCGGGTTTTAAATGTATTAAAACTACAATAATCATTATTATAATGAAGTGAAGTCTATTAATTTTTTAAAAAACACAAAAATCTTACAAAAGTTTGATAACATGGTTATTAAAATCTAAAATGAAATTGTTTAACCTGGAGTTAATCTACTCAATTTTAGTTACAATTTAATTATCATAATAAATTAAAAAATAATTTATCTCCTTAAATCTAAATTTGATTTTAAATAATTTTGGTTATGATCATGTTTTTGGCCAATATCAATATCAAATAATAATAAAATTATCTTTTTTACATTTAATTGGCATTTTTTAAAAAAGTCTTTCCAGAAATTATTGTAACCTATATAATTCTTTATAAAATTTATATAGCTTCAGTGGCTACAGGTAGTCCTTCTAGTTGAAGGTTTTATGTTGATATGTATGCAAGAACTTTTTTTAAACCTACGTATATTTCATAAGGATATAAAATAAATAAATGCATTTTGAATAGTCACTGAGCTAGCAATTACCAATTAGTAAATGAATAGTACTTGAAGTTAGGTGTGTCGTCATTTCATATACATTTCGCTGAGTCCTTTTAAAATATTGATTTTTAATAAGCATATAAATGACGGATTTCAAAAAAATCTAAATAATGATGTGTATAACGAGATTTTCTTTATACTTAATTTTATTGGATTTAAAAAATATTTCTTTCAGTAGTATATTTTGTTTTATGCTAAGTAAAGCCTATAAAGGTATGTTAAATCTGCCTACTGAAACTGTGTTATGATGTTAGTATAGAACTTAAATTTTTTTTGAAATATACAATTTCTAACGTAAAATGGTGTTTACCCACGATACAGAATATAAATAAAAAAGTTATTTAATACATAAAATACGATAAAAGTTTGTATTTTAAAAAATATAGTTTTATTTTGTTATATATAAGTGAAGTTTTCTTTTTATGAATTAATAGAATTTTCCTGGTGTACACTACGTATATAAGGTTAATTCATTTTCTTTATTCACGATTTCATATTTGCCGAAATGATAGTGTTGGTAGAAGAAAGTGTGCATTGTTTACACTAGCTTACCGTAAAATACATTGAGTCAGTTTTAATTTGATCTGTAAGTTGCATGTAGCAACGAAAAAATACATTGGATTTATTCTATACGTAAAATTTTATTAGAATAATTACCCTCGTATTCCTTAAAATATCATAAACTTGGTCTGTTTGACGATTATCTCTAATCGACCAACACCAGGTTGTGTAAACTTACATAGTGAGGGCTACAAATGACGTCATCGATGTGTGGTTATTGAGGGGTGTATACCTAAAGATAAGTACATCTTCACATGAACTAAGGTAATGAACCTCACATAGACATTAGTATTTCGGAAACAGCTGCTTTTATTAAATTATTAGTTTTTTTTTAATTAATATTTATGTGCTTTGTCAATAGATTTTTTATAGATATTGTTAAATTAATTTGAAAAAGGTGTAAATAAAATATTATTTCTTTATTTAATTTTAGGATAGTATTATAGTAAGGTTGGACTACCTTTCAAAAAATAAAAGTAATAACCGCATTATTTTGAAAATTAGAAAATATAGGATAAAGTTATTAACAATTATTGTCACTTTTTTAACTACTTTTTCAATAAAAACAAGTGTGTTGGTTTTTAAAATAAATTATATATATTTTTATTATTAAAACTATTCACCTTAATTTTTTGCTAAACATTAAATTTTTTCAACTGCGAAAGGCACTATATTAAATTTAAAAATGGTACCAATAAAAGAAGACCTATATATTATAAAAAATATCTATTATTTAAGAAAGAAATCATAGAATACCCACAATTTCTGAGATCATAATTCAAATTTTAATAAATATGTTGACTTATAACATCTAGTAAGAAAAATTTCCCATAACATTTTTTTTACAACTTTTATCATTCAATTATTTTTATAAGAATATTGAAAACAATTGACAAAAAGCTCATTACTTAAATAAAATTCTATTTTAAATCGTTAATTAAAAAAAAAATAAATAACTTTGTTAACTTGCTCCGCATTCCTTTAAATTACAGCAAAATTAAAGTATAACTGCTCTAAAAGTCGAGCGAAAAATAATTTAGAAATCGTGTGAAAAGTCTATGAATACATTACTTTAAAAAAGATAAATACATTAAACAAATGTCAAAAAAATTTTTAGTAGTCATTGATAAAATATTTAAGTTAAACTTAATTTTAAATCATAGTTTGCTTTTATTTTAGTATTTTGGTAATGGTCCATATGTTTTTATAGATACTTTAATATTCATTAATAAACGTTAAATCAATAAATATAAAAATAATTTCCTCTAATAACGTGATTAAATAGAAATACTTAAATTAAACATACATTTTTAGATCCTAATTTGTTGATATATTATAAGCCGAAAATTCACAACTCTGTCTTCTTGCAAAATTACGCGGCTTACATTTATTGTTGCTCTTACATACTTGTATAATTTGACTTTGACATTGCTTTTTCATAACAAATGTGATAGTGAGAAAATACATCTAGATGGCAAATGTTTAAACATGATTAAATATAAGCTTTTACGATACAATGTTGTTTTGTTTCACTCTGATTAATTAAAATTCTATATTTTTTGCTGTTCATCTCACATTTCTTGTTTATTCTTTTAGAAAAACATATTCGTAGGAGTAATATTAAAACAATGAATCTATCTTAAGGCGAAATTTTCACCACAGTTGTTAGACTCTAAGTCGGTTGCTTTTCAATTATACGTTTGTTCACATTTTTTGCAATACAATATTCGTTTATTAATTTTCTTGTATAAGACTATGAAATATTTCAAAAGGTATACTTTAGCAGTCGTTGAAGACATTGCATCTTTATTATTGTATTTTTTTCTTAAAGAAAGCCATTGCAAAATATAATCATCAATATTTTACGACTTCAATATTTTAACACACAAAATTAAGTTCTATTAATATTCCTGAACTTTCATATAACTTTACTTCGTTAATATGTATAGATAGGGACAAAACTGTACGCTAGTAAAAACTACCCCAAGACTTATTTTCAAAAAAAAAGTTTGACTGGGATAGTTCACCTCTAATATACAGAAATTTTGATGTAAAAATTATTTTTTAAGTAATATTTTAATATGTGTTGTTTCTTTTTTCAGTACCGATGTCGAACAATCAAAACCAACAGAAATACTCGATCGTCGAAAATCAAAAATTGTCACCACAGGTATAATAGACAAATTTGAATTACTTATAAGCTTTATGTAATCTAAAATTAAAAATAAATTATAAATACACATTTTTTTTAATAAATTTTGAGTACTTTAATTTTCAATATTTTAAATCACATCCATTCATCCTTTTATTTGTTTGTGTCGATTACATTTTTATCGCAAATTTAATGCATTATTACTACTGTATTACTTTCATGTAATCATTTTTGCTTCATGCTTAATTTATAATGCTTAATCTACACATCATATCCCAAATACTATAAATCTAAATAATTGAATATTTATGTAATGATGTAGCCAGGATATTTGCTTTAGGGGGACTATGGATCTTTTTTTGGCTTTTTGGCTTATCACATGGTTTTATAAGTCCACGTGGCCCTAATTATACTAGTGCCAATAATCAATGGAAGTGGCTATATCCCCATTTAGCAGTTCCCTTTTGTCTATGCCACTAAAATAGTCTATATCAATACTGTTGCATAAAAATTACATGAAAAAAATTTAATAAAAATATTGTCACGAAATTTAGTCTACCTGAGCTCACTAATAAATAAATTGAAACGTTCTCACAATTTTTATCGGTGACGTCATTGGCACTTCATTGTTTCTTTCCATTCATTTACAACTCAAGTTATATTTTAAAGTAGCCAAGATTATTATTATTAAATTATCTATCTGTACGTAAATAACAATGAAATTTAAAATTTAGATTGGAAGAACGACAGTATTGTTGGAGTTGCAGTAGTCGTTTAAGTCCTCGATGTGGCCAACGGTTGAGCAGGCGTTTAGCCCGCTCTATTTCAGTTCCTTCGAGGAATATCCATCGACCTGTGCCATTTTGTAGATCTAAGTCAGTCCCACGCCCCAAATCAGATTCCAAGATGCCTATGAGTAAGATATAATAACTTTAAACATAAAATTATAAATTTAATTTTTGTTTGTCTCTATGTAGATTTTGAAAATTCTTCAATCAAAACTTGTTTCTCTCTATCGTCACTTCACCCCTCTACAGCACATGTAGAGGCAGGGCAGCAAGTGAATCAACGAGCCTACAACAGTCTCACTAAAAAAAACAAGTAACTATTTTATTAAATTAATTTATATAAATGCCCCTATTAAAAAAAATATTTTTTTAGAAAAAATAATACTTCATATCAAGATTGTTGGAGAGGTGATAGTAGTTTCGAGTTTTTGTCCAGTCTTAGAACTAGTTATCAGTATCTGATGGATAATAATTTAATCGAAAGCTGCAGAGTAAGCATAAACAAATTTTATACTAATATTTATTGTAAATAATTTTTCACGTGATATCTTTTTAATTTATTTTTCAACTGTCTTCTCTTAAAATTTAATTAATTTAATTGGACTTATAATATAAGATTGTTTACCATTTACTAAAACTTTACAAGATGTTTGATATATTTTTAACTTTTAGTATGGAGAACTATTTTTTTTAAGAGTAATAGTGCTCCCTAAAAGTACTTTTTAAAAATTTAAAGTATTAAATTAAGAGTGTGTGTATGAATATGTGTTTAACATTGATAATGATAACATTGTTCCCAAAATACATACCCGTGACTTTTTAGTCATTTTATTTTGTGGCTTTTTGAGTTAAGTATTTTTTAATTTTAAATTAATATTTTTAATATAGTTTTAATTTTAAATAATATTAGCCACAAGTGATCAATTTTTATTATAAATTGAATATAATATAATATTGTATTTTATTATAAATTAAGAGGGACGGTGTGGCCAATTTGGTAATGCAGCAGTGCCTAATGCTCTCTGTCTTGGGTTCGAGACTCGGTCACAGGCAGCTGCAATTACTGAACAAGAGATAAATTCAGTAACTAGAGTAGCCATCCCTCTATCTGACAGTATATTAACCACCCATTTTGCTGTATATATAGTTAAGAAACTTTTTCTTAGAGAGGCCGCAATAGCTTTCAAGGAACCATTAAAAGCAAAAAAATATTATTAAATCTATTGTAATTAAATTTTTTCCAATATGATAAGTCCAAAAAATGTTGAATGATTCATAGTAGATGAAACAAATACTACAATGTATATAACATTTATTACTGATAATCAATAATTGGTAGCTCTATTTGATTATCTATGGTTATTAGATATAAAAACCAAACAACTTTAGTTGCAACTTTAGTCTTTATCATTAGATTTTCTCCTGAAATATTAATGATTATCAAAACTCCTTAAAAGTTATCTTGTTACTTTTTATAGTAAAAATTATTACTGTTAATTAATTGTACATTATTAATAAATACTTTCAGTAAATAACTTTTTTTTTTATTTACAGGAGGTTAAATGTGACCTTAATAATACTTCAACCACTCAAGAATGTAATGTTGAACGGTTAAATATTTATATCAAGGAATTAGAGAAGTGTTTCTGTTCTAGTTCATCAGTTAAAAATGACTGTTCTTTCACAGAAAATATGTTATCACCCAAAAGACTGGTAATATTAATTTTTTTCAGAAAATAAACTTATTTAATTTGTGATATTTTTAGAGTATGAACGAAGAAGTTTGTAGTAGACTGAACATTTTGCGCCATATAGCGCAGTTATCCAAAAGACTGCCGAACTTTCGGGAACCTTCAATCAATCAAAGTCGCTCTTCCATTTATAATGCACAATATTTAGGTTAATATATAAATTTACTTTTTTTTATGGAATGTACTAGTGATTACAATGGAATATAATTTTTTTAAAAAAGAATATTTTAAAAATGAAAAGGCACACATTTATTCTAATTGAATATTGTGTATATTTAATGTTATGTAAAAAAGTTCATTGAATTTCTATCAAAATATCTATGCATTCAACCTGAAGACGTAATTATTTTGTAAATATTTATTTGTAATTTCTGTTTATAATCTTAACTTATATATATATGTATATTTATAATTATAATTTAAAATGGGTGCAAACTTAAAATTAATATCTTTACAATTAAATCTACATCTTACATTTATAATTCTGTAAGTACTAGTACTAATTGATAGTAGTTAATTTTTATACAATGACTCGAGAAAACTAATTTTGTGGCTAACTAACTATTGATATTTATATGGGAAACAGAATCACATTTGAATTGATTAGATAAAACTAGTTGTTACTAAAAAATACATTTGTGTAAAATACAAAAGATTGATTATACTGTATCTAACATTTGATGTGTTTATTTTACATGATCTTAATTTATTACTACAAGTAATTTTCAAATTGACCCCACATTCAAATGCGTTTCAGTATCCCATATTATAGGAGAGGTCATGAACAATTATATTGAACACTATATTAACTTGATATAAAATATTTAGTATTTTCATAAATAAAAATTTATCTAATATCTAAGAAACTTCAATATTTATTTATTTTATTATATGTTGTACATACAATTATATAAGTAGTTATATAAGACAAAGTATTTAGAGTACGAGTTTAACTAAGGAGAACACGAGATAAGTGAAATGAGGAGATTAGTGACAATGGGCGAGGACGTGATTGGAGAGGTGGAAACTTTTAAGTATTTAGGGTCAGATGTGCAAAAGAGCAGTGGTATTTATGAGGATGTAAGACACAGGATTAAGTGCTGCGGGTGGTTGAAATAGAGAGAAGCGTATCTGGCGTCTTATGCGATAAAAGAATTTCAATGAGGCTGAAAGGTACATTCTATAAGACTATAGATGTAGGGTTCAGAGTATTTAGCAGTTGATAAGAAAGTAGAGCAGAGAATGAGTGTAGTAGAGATGAGAATGCTTAGATGTATGAGTGGAGTGACTAGAGAAGATAGAATAAGGAATGAGCATATAAGAGGAAGTATAAGTGTAGTGTCAATCATGGACGAGATGAGAGAAAATAGACTTAGATTGTTTGGTCATGTTATGAAGAGAGAAGAATAGAAAGCTGTAAGAACAGTTATAGAAATGAATGTTGAAGGAAGAAGAGGTAGAGGAAGACCAATAAAGAGATGGAGGGATGCTATTGAATGCGATATGAGGACAGCTGATGTGAGCGTAGATGATATGGGAGATCGTATCAAGTAGAAGTTTAGGATAAGAGTGACCGACCTCATGTAGTTGGGATTAAGGCAAGGAAGAAGAAGAAGACTTACAATTAGAAAGAAAAACAAAATCTGTATCTGTAAAATCATAATACCAAAAAATTGTTAAATTTTTATTTAAATTATAAATTTTAATTAAAATAATAATTGGCAATTACAATTAAAATAAATTGTAACAGATGCAGAGTAATACAAAATCCTAAAATTATATATATAATTTTATTTAAAATACAAAAAAAATCTATCTAATCGTTTAAGAAAAGTGAAAAATATTAAAATAGTTTTTCAAATATTCAAATACTTAATTTTAGACATTATTGTAACATGTTCCTTATGAGATGTGCTTTTTTCTCCAAACATAAAATGTAACAGGTGTAAATAATTAAAAACATATTCTTATTATTATATATTTGATATGATTCAGATTCATTTTGAATAGTATACTAAAATAGCTGATAAATATATTAAAAATATTAATTAAAAAATAACAATAATGAAATTCATTATAGTATATATTACACAATTCCCTAATTTAATCATGTTCATTTCAATAGTTTGCTGTAATTGACTTTGTTCTCTATTTTACACTATGCAGCCTTATTTATTAAAAGTTAAAAATAAACTAGTATTTTTAATTATTATAGATTATGTGTTTCGTGATTACTTATCAGGCATACTTAATAACTAAAGATTTATATTTCCAAAAAAATACTTTTCAGCTTTTGCATCAAAAAAAAATAAATAAAAAATAAAAAATAATTTTATTAAAGTTTCAGAAACAGTCCTTTATTTTATACTTTATTAATAAAACTTTATTCTGCATAACAGATAGACATAATCTCTAATTTATATATTAAATTAAAAACTTCTAATTTTTATAAATTATTTATCATCAAAGAAATTATTTTATCGTTTAATATTGTCCTGCACAATCTTTATTCACTAATATTTTTTTATTAATTTAATTTTAAACCATTTAGATAACTTTTTTTTAAATAATTGATGCTAATTTTTAAATTGTTGTATAATTAACAATTATATAATTTACACACTAATTTTTATTTCTTGATTTGTTTTTTATCCATATAAATAAAAATATAATGGCATTTTAGTTGTTAATATTTTGTTATAAGGTCAAAATATACATACATTTTACTATTCATAAAATAATATAAAACCTTTTTTATTTTTTTAACATAAGTATTTTAGATAAATTACTAAATATAATATTTATAATTTAATATTATAGAAGTGGAAAATAATTTACGAACATTAGATCAATGGATGATTCAAATGGAAGGACGATTGAAACCAAACTATTTTCGTGTAAATTGGAATCGACGTGAAATAAGTCAAAAAGCAGAAGAACACAAAGTAAGTTTTTATTTTTATTTATCTTAAATTTAATACATCCTATTTAAAATGAACATAAAAACTGTAGTGAAGAAGTAGAAAATAATAAAAATTAGTGAAACTATTAGTTTTTATTTAAAGAAAAAACAATTGAAATGCAAATTTTAGAGTAACTCTTATAAAACAAATTGAAACAGAAAGTTTTTATATTAAACAATTATTCTATATTTAAAAACTCATTTGTTCTTTAATTTATTGAGTAAAATATGTTGGTTAATTATTATTATTTAATGATAAACTAAAAATTAGCCCTATTTTTTTATAAAAATAACCATCAAAATAATTTATTGTAAAAATAACTTTTATAAATACTTATATATTATATAAACAAATAAATATCAAAACATTATATGATGCATTACTTATATTATTTGTAATATAAAAGGTAAAATATAGAAACTTTTTTTAATTATAATTTGATAACTTATTGTCATGTTTGTCCATAAAGTTGCCTAACTTAATGTTTCAAGGAGGTATAAAAATTTATAACGCAATAATTATTTTTATTTTTATTACTGTCACTATTTGATACCCTTATTACAAAAAATAATTAAATCGTTTGTAAAGCTAAGATATTTTAAAAATTTATGGTTTCCATAAGTCGTGGAAATTTGGAAATGCCAGAAAAATTTGTAATAGCTAGAAATTTCATGAAAAAACCAAGTGATTTTTAAAATTGTATTATATCCGCTTTATGTATTTAATGTATTATTTATTATACTTAATGTGTTATACACTTATGTAGAGTCCAGTCTAAAACATTGATAAGAAGAGTGTTTTAGAGGTCCAATCTCCCAATTTGAAAAACTCTATTAATTATTTTTATATTAAAAATTAATGAATTAAATCTCTGGTAAACATATTGTAATACCAGAGATGGAAAACGTTAAAAAAAATTTTGTTTTCATTTTCTTTAATACCTACGATAAATATCGTTATTATTTACCAATAGTTTTCGTTTTTTATTATCGTTTTTAATAAATTCAATTTCATAAAAATTCTAGATTATTATATAAAATTAATTTTTAGCTTCGATGCGAAGCTGAGAAGGTATTAATTTTACTATGATGTGTTTTTAGCTTCGATGCGAAGCTGAGAAGGTATTAATTTTACTATGATGTGTTTTTTTTTTTATTTATTTTTTTTTTTTTTTGTGCGTCTGTGAACGCTCAATCTCAGCTCTCGCTGGACCGATTTTGATGAACAATATGTCAAAAGATCACATATCGTATCTAGTCGAAGACATTACCCTCAAAAATTGAAAAAAATTCCCTCGTTCCCCGTAAACGGGGGAAATCCCCCAAAAAATTACAAATTTAAAAATCGCTAATTTTCGATATTTTTTCAATTTTTTTTACTTAAAATTGCCATAANCTTTTCGATATTTTTTCAATTTTTTTTACTTAAAATTGCCATAACGTTTTTAAAAATGACCGAATCAATATAATTTTTTTTTTTATAGATACCTAAGATAATTACCTATCATTTTATATACTTTTGTGAACATTTGACCCTTTAACAGCCCAAAGGATGGGGTTTCAAAATGGTAACTTTTTTACAAAAAATTAACTTTTTCAACTTAACTTTTGAAAATGTTCCGGAAAGACTGACAATTTTATATATACCTTAAATTAAAGCTAATGTAATATACTTTAATTTGAAAAAAAAAAATTTGACCTCTGGACTTGTCTTCATGGTGAAAATGACTACCGTATGCAAAAATATGCTATTTTTGTGAAAAAATTCTTGATATTATATTTTACATTTTTTAACATTATGTTGCTATAACTTTTTAAAAAATGCATGAATCAACTTTATTCTTTAATGATAAATACTTTATATATACTTCTTTCATTCGACATACTTTTTTTTAAAATCGGACCATTTCCCTTTATACAGGGGGGGTGCAAACCTTTTAAAATGCGTATAGAAAGTAGAACTTTTTCAACTTAACTTTTGAAAATGTTCCGGAAAGACTGACACTTTTATATATATCTTAAATTAAAGCTTATGTAATATACTTTAATTTGAAAAAAAAAAATTTGACCTCTGGACTTGTCTTCGTGGTGAAAACGGACATCAAAGTTAAAGAAAAACGTACGATTTCCGTGAAAAAAATCTCGATTTTATATGTTATATTATTTAATTTATATTTTATATAACTTTTGGAAAAATGTATGGATCAATATTATTATTTTTTTATAATAAATATTGATATACCCCTTTCATCTGGCACGCTTTTTTTGTAAATCGGATCATACCCCTTTAACAAGGGGGGTCAAAACTTTAAACATGCGTATTGTTACTACGATATTTTCAATTTAATTTTTGAAAGTATTCCGGAAATACTGACACTTTTAAATATATCTTAAATTAAAGCTTATGTAATATACTTTAATGTGAAAAAAAAAAATTTGACCTCTGGATTTGTCTTCATGGTAAAAATGACTACCGTATGCAAAAATATGCTATTTTTGTGTTAAAATTCTGGGTTTTGTATTTTATTTTATTTTAAAATACCTGACAAGGGGAGTACAGATTTTCATAAATATTATATAAATTAAAATTGATATAGTATAGATAGTTAAACTTATTTAAATATGTTTGTTTCTTTTAAGTCGAGAAAAATAACTTTGAAATTTGAACTAGCTTAAATAGCCAATTTTTCAACCGCCGGAAGCAACGTACGGTTGCCGAGTTGGTAAAATTTATGTTTTACACGCTTGGGGTACGAGGTTCCAACCCGCATATGGCAATGAATTTTTTGCATTTTTTCTTAATTCTTTTTAAGTTAGTATAAATTTTAACTCGTTTGATTTTTATCACATTTAGATTCAATAACTTCAATAAAGATCAAGGATCCCATCACTTTAGTCGCCCCTTGCAAGAAGAAATTTCTTATTCGTATTAAAATTATTTTACTATATTTTAAGTTTTCGCTTCGATGCAAAGCCGAGAAGATATTTTTTTGTGACTATCATTTATTTTCTCTGCTCTAACTTGACCTACTTTTTTCAACAATACGTCAAATTACTACAATTCGTATCTAGTTGAAGATATTACTCTCAAAAATTGAAAAAAAAATTCTAATTTATCAATTAAACAGTTAGTTATTACATCGTCTCCATAAAGACAATTAAAATCATTAATTTCTAATGTTTTCAAAATATTTATTAACGAATGAAGTTTGATATGATAGGTTTCAACTACAAAATTAAATCATTTTACTTTGTAATTTAATAATTTTATTACTCTGTTTGTGTGTGCTACTATTAGACTATAATATTCAAATTTTTTTCTAACGTGTTGCTATATAAATCATTTCTAAAAAAAATGATTGTTTTTTCTCCTGAATTAACAATTGATTTTTACAAATATAATCAAATTTTATAATAAACTCAATTGAGTAAATCTTTTTAACAACTTTGTTTTGATTGGTACATTTAGTTAAAGTAAATCATTAAAATTAATTAAGTTCTCAATATTTCAATTATAGAATCTTTTCAACAAACAACAAAAGTTCCTAGGAAATTATTACTATTACTTCTATTTAAGTTATCTATTACCATAAAAATGCAAAAAAATATTGAGCTTTTCTGATAAATTTACAATAAATAGTAATTATAAAACTTTCTGACTGCATATTGATCTTAACGATACAATTTTTTTAATTGTCATAAAATTTTCTATTTAATTATGTCAATGTCAAACTTACCAATTGAGCTAAAAGTTATGGTAAAATAAATTTTTTTTTTTTTTTATAAACATTTACAACAATCAACTTTAAACGATTAACAAAATTGGTTAAATATGTCATTTTCCTTATTTTTAACTTATTAATAATCAAATTAATATTAAATATTATATCAAATCAGTATTAATTTAAAACAATTTTTTTTGTTCTTAATTATTTTTTTTTATATGTAAAAACTATTTTTTAATAATATTAAAACTTAGAAGTTATAGAAAAAGTCTAATTGCACATTTTAAAACATCGCGAAAAGTTGATTTAGAATAGTATATTTTTGTTTCTGATGGAAGTTCCTTGTAGTCCAGTGTATAAAACTTATAACTTTGTTAATTGTTATAACTTTATCAAAAATGACCAAATCAGTATATTTTTTTTTATTTAGATGCATGTCTTTATCTATCATTTGGTTTTTTTTATAAATCTAACCCTTTACCTGCCCACAAGAGGGATTCAAAATATTAACTTTTTTTTTTTTAGTTAAAGTAAATCATTAAAATTAATTCAGTTCTGGATATTTCAATAGTAGAATCTTTTTAAATATCAAAAATTACTTAGAAATGATTACTATGATTTCTATTTAAGTGTTCTATTACGATAAAAATGCAAAAAATAATGAGTTTTTCTGATAAATTTACAATAAATAATAATTATAAAACTTTCTGACTGCATATTAATCTTAAAAATAACATTGTTTTAATTCTCATAAAATTTTCTATTTAATGATTCATTCTAGTCAACGAAGGAGTAATTTTGCAGAATAGCAGAAAAAATTCCCAACAAACTTTTTTTTTTTTTGTTTTAATTAGGCAATTGGTGGATTATTCCAAAAGCAACATCAACTCTTATTTCTTTAATTATATCATGATTAGTAGTTCTTTGATTTTAAAATATAATATTTGAATATATACTAATTATAATTATTAAATTTAGTATGAAATTGATATTTAATATTGTAATTTAAACGGAGAAATTATAAAAATAATAAAGAAGTTATATTTTGCTTTACTTTTACGTGTATAAAAATTTAAAGGGCTTGATACAATAATTTTCAATAAAAACTGTTTGTTACTATAAAAAAATGCACTGGACTACAAGGAACTTTCATCAGAAGCAAAAATATACTTTTCTAAATCAACTTTTCGCGTTGTTTTCAAATCTGCAAGTAGACTATTTCTATCACTTCTAATTTTTTATATTATTACTAATTATATATATAAAATAATAATTAAAAGAAAAAAAAATTTGTTTTCAAATTATTACTGATTTGATTTTTAATATGTTAAAAATAATCAGTCCAAATTTTCAATTTTAACCTATTTTTTTGGTTCTTTAAAATTTATGAACAATTTTTGATAAAGATTTATGAAAGTTTATAGCAAAAAAAGTTGAATATATTACCATAACTTTTAGCTCAATTACAAATTTAAAATTAANTTACCATAACTTTTAGCTCAATTACAAGTTTAAAATTAACATCTAGGCCAGTCAACAAAGGAAAAATTTCTTAAAAAATTCCCAACCAAATTTTGTTTTATTAATAGTTGAATTAAAATACGTATAATGACATACTACTAGTCCTCAAGATTGGAATTGAGCTTTTTTTTTACAGCCTCGCAAAAGTTCAAAAATATGAGCTTTTTTAATTTTCTTAAAAAATATTTAACTTACAAAAAAAAGTTTCGTACAAAAGTTGTTTAAAAGACAATTATAAACAAAAAAATTATCTTATATTTTTTCATTTAAACAAACATTTTTCGAGTTACATTACATTTAATGTGAGTACTAAAATTTATATNTATATTTTTTCATTTAAACAAATATTTTTCGAGTTACATTACATTTAATATGAGTAATAAAATTTATATTCCATTTTTTTCATTTTACGGTTACTTTTTATCATGTTATACTTACATTAGACACAATGTTATAAATGCATATGTGTGTATGTGTGAGTTTATTTATTTATTGTATCATTAAAGTGTAGTGTATATTGAGATACAACCGATAGAGTAGGTAATTGATTTGACGCTATATTATTTAAACCCAACTAAACGCTAAATTGTACATTCCGAAATAACAATCATATTATGTCAATTGCCACAGGAATTTCAGGTAATATTTTTCTTTTTCTTTGCCTTAATCCCAACTACTTGGGGTCGGTCACCCTTATCCTAAGCTTCCACTTTACACGATCTCCCACATCTACTACTCTCACATCAGCTGTCCTCAAATCGCATTCAATAGCATCCCTCCATCTCTTTTTTGGTCTTCCTCTATCTCTTCTTCCTTCAACATTCATTTCTATAACTGTTCTTACAGCTTTCGATTCTTCTTTCCTCATACCATGACTAAACAATCTAAGTCTATTTTCTGTCATCTTATCCACGATTGACGCAACACCTATACTTCCTCTTATATGCTCGTTCCTTATCCTATCTTCTCTAGTCACTCCACTCATCCAACTAAGCATTCTCATCTCTGCTACACTTATTCTCTGCTCTACTTTCTTATCAACCGCCCAACACTATTAACCATACATCATAGCTGGCCTCACAATTTCATACTAAATTTAAAAACTATAATTAGTATTTATTCATATATTATATTTTAAAATCAAAGAACTACTAATCAGGATATAATTAAAGAAATAAGAGTTCATGTTGCTTTTAAAATATTTCATCAATTTCTCTAAAGGAAACACTGTCTACAGATTTGCATCGAAGCGTTTCTTATGATAGTGATTTTAATCACTGTCAGAATTCATCTATACTTGTTCCATCTATGCCTCGTCCACACTGTGCTCGACCCCACTGTGCTACCGTTTTTTAATTCAATTTTTTATAGAAAAACTTTTTATATTACCATTAAATATAAATAATTTAATTATCTACACTCAATAATATTAATATTTAGGAAGATTATTATAATTTTCAAAAAGACTAACATTAGACATAGAAAGTATATAATTAAAAACTAAAAAAAAAAAATTAACAATTCCGCATCTCTTTTCAATCTTTCCAGATCTTACTAAGGAACTTGATAATTAAAAAAAATAAAAAATGCGGTACTCTATTATAAAACTTGAAATTTTCTACTTAAGTAATAGTGTAACCATTTATCTGATCTATAATAAAATTATATTATTTATATTATCATTCAATTATTTAAAAGTTAAGTTTCGTTTTGATTAAGATATATTAATCCTAGTTATTAATAAATAGAAAGTTGTTTGAGAAGGAACATAGTGAGGCCAATAAAATTATTAAAATTAAAGAACAATTATAAAATAGTCTTACTAATAAAATACGTTAAATGTATATTCTGAGAATGAGAAAATACATTTTCTGATCACAATAACTAAGTTAATTAAACTAAATAATTAAAACATTATCTACTGGTATACAACACATTTTGCCCTAATTGTGGCTTACTATCTAAAAAAGTTTTTTATTTAAAAATATATCGAGTGCGTTTATAATTGGTGAAATAGGTACTTTAATGAAAAACAAGTTGGTCGGCTAGAATTCATGTAGTGTTTACAATTACTAAAAATAATTAATACTGCACCTTATTCATTATACGTATGTTAAAACTTGGTTTTAAATAATTTCCCTTGAATTTATCTAATAAAATTAAAATATAAAATAATTTTTGATTTTTGAATTTCCGTAGTTTTATGTTTATTTGTATATAACACATGTGCATGAGAAGAACTAGGTTGTGAATAAAAATTATTTTATGGTGGTGACATGTAGGGTTCATTCACTTCTTTACCTATAACCCTAGGTAAATATAATATCACTGATTATTTACTTCTGGTTATGGGCATATACTATGTACACATAGGGTGATTCATTTATCATGAACTACTTAATTAATGGAAAAAGAGCTTCTTATTATAACGAAGTTCTTTTTTTTTACAACTCTATGATTACTGTGCCTATTGAGATGCTTATTTGAGTATATAATTGAATTATTTATTGTAAAAAGTTTTATCCAAATTTATTTGTCTACATTTTATTATTAGACATATTGTTATTAAATATAAGGTAAAAATAAATGTAGTTTAAGTATAAACTGTAGTTAAAGAGTCATACCAGTCATAGAATCCCCTATGCTCTCTACCTAAAAAGTAACTGCGTTTTTATGTCTTCTTTCATTGGACTAGTTTTAAATTAATTTGAGAAATAATGCTAGTATTTTGCAAGGTTGTAAAAAAACGCTATATAAAACAAAAATAAACAATTTAAAACGTCCCATAAGTTCAATGTAAATTTTGTCACTTTTGGTGTTTTAAACACGATTAAAACGCTATGTTAAATAAACAGTGTTTAAAATAAAACGACCCCGGAATTTCGAATGATTTATTCACAGATTAAATTATTTTTTAAATTATTCATTGTATTTCCTTAGAAGAATCTGCCAGTGTCCAATTGTATTCTATTCCTTTACGGTCTTAATAACTCGAGAGTTGTGTTCATATATATTCACATGAGGATAAAGTGTAGCTTTTATATATTGTTGTATTTGTAGCTTCCAAATACGATATATACTATTGTTTTTACGTCTCGCTAATAAGTTTTACCTGTTCAACGAACCTTCAACAGACATTTTTAATTGAAGAAAAAAGTAAATAAACCGCGCAAGTTAGTTTAGTGTTTTGCTTTCACTTAGAACAAGACAATTTTACTTCTTATCGTTTTCAATGTGGGTATACATTTAAATTTCAACTGTTGCACATTGTCAACCATTTTTTGTACAATTGCCAAATTCTTAAAATTTATACGACATAGTTGTATTTGTTGAAAGTTACTTTATCATTAGTGGTTTTTTGGTAAACGTTTTGCTTTCTGTGAATATCATTCTCTTTATGAGTAAACAATAGTCGTTATGATTACTATGTGCCATTAAAGAGTATCCGTTATTTATAAATTACTTTTTTAATGTCAGTACTCAGTGTACTAATTATACGATACTCGTATTTACCAGCACATTTTCCTACGAATATTATTAATGAATAAAAACATTACATAACCATAATTATATTTTTCACCTTATACCTTTAAAAATCGTTTTTATTTCTCCGAAAAAGATTCTTTTGACTTATTACATAATAACCATTTCGTAAATCATAATCTTGCAGTTAAATGGATTGGAAGTCTTAAGTCGTTTTTCATTTACAACTGTTTGAGTTTTAACTACGTATTTTTCACTTGGTAAGTTTTTCCTTTCGTTTTCTTTTTAGATTTCCAGAGATTACGTTAAAGACAGTGAACTTGGTTCAAGGCCTTACTTTTTCCTTTGTTGATATGATTGACTTGATATAACAGTCGGAACTAGATGATTAATAGATTTTTTAATAATAACGCTAATGAACTTACACTTCTTTGTATTGTTGTATAAGAAAACGTTTTATACGAAATGTCTTGATGGTTATATAACTTGCATCACTACTCACATCATCACATATGAAAACATTTTATGACTATTATAAAAAGTTCATGTCTTATAATGTATAGCTATAGAATTACTTTTCGTATTTTAATAAATTATCTTGAAATGTCACGAGATTAATGTATAGTTCCATTGATAGATAATAAAACAATCCCTTGCAATGTTTTGCTTTTTATAATATTTACGTAGTCATCCTGTTTTTAGTTTTTTTTCATTTCTTATTCAATAATACCATTACAAGAAGTCTTTTAGATTAAAGAAACTCTGTGGGATATTCTAAACGTTGCAAAAATATAGATAACATTAAATATTTATTCGTTTTTTATCTATAGGTTATAGCTATTGTTTTAATAAACAAAGCACGTGTGGTTTTAAAATAGATTGCGATGATCTATTGAACAGGTATGAAGATTAGATCTGTAGGCATCAATCCATAAACTTTTATAATGATGTATTTTAAGCTAAAATGTTGGACGTACGTTTACTGTCAATATACATGATATTCACATGTGCCAAAAATTTGACATTCGCTGCAGCAGCTAAGCATTTTTTCACATAATTATTTTCACANCGTTTACTGTCAATATACATGATATTCACATGTGCCAAAAATTTGACATTCGCTGCAGCAGCTAAGCATTTTTTCACATAATATATGAAAATAAACGTTCGGATAGGACACAAAAACTTATGATGACTGTACATATTTTTATTTTTTCTAGACATCTAGTTATATTATAAAAATATTTACATTCAATAAAAGTAAGACAATACATATAAAATATCATAAAAAATACAAAATTAAAAAAAATAAGTCCTTCTACACGACTGTATATTCTTAAAAACAATTTTTTTAAGCTCTACTCGAGTATAACATGACTAAAAAATTGATGAGGACTTATTATGTTCTATTATTATTATAAGGTGTAATTATTGTGTACAAAGCCCGCACAAACTGTTATCTACGACAGTTGTATTCTATTATATCAATAGCATAGAAAATTATCCTCTTATAATGCGACGGACTGGCCAAATTATTGACAATGGATCACGTACTAGGTCTTCGTGTTCCTGAATGCGTTTTCTATGATGTTATTGCAGATTACAATGATGATTCTAGTGCGGAGTACGAATTATAGTTACAATTTTTATATTACATGGATATCATCGTTACGCACTCATTGTTCTTTCCATTTTGAGCACGACTTCAATTATAATTGAGGCTAGTTCTAAAATATTAAGCTGTTTGTATTGAACAACTATACTAAGCTTAAGAAAACTACCGTTAAAAGAAGTTTTCAAAGTAAAAAATACAAACTAGTATTAAAAGAACCGAAACAGACCACAAAGAAGACATGCAAAAAAAAAAACTCATGTCCTTATGTTTAGAGGAAAAGTTTATGGTTTAATTTTGAATTATCGATAATGTCTAAAAGAATTCATTTTTACTTTTCTACCTATTTTCGTGTCTTGAAAATATCGAAAAGTTTTTGAACTAAAATAAATTACTAAAATTGATGACTAACTTGATCAACTGTTGTTGTATCGTTGGCAAATTTAATCGAGTGCCGATTAATTTGATAATTTATTTTTCGACTGAAGAGTCTTATCTACAAATTATTTCAAGTTGCATAAATAAATTTATCGCGTAGGAAATGAATTTTCCAATTTCAACATCGTTTAACAGTATTCTATTTAATTATAACACTATTTTATATTGCAAATGCTGGTTCCTGTAACCAATTATTTGAAGATTGTCCAGAAACTTACTAGTTTGGGTGCAATATGTATCTAGGTCATTGTAATGAAGTCTTTTAATAATTTTTTGACGAGATTGTATCATTTAATAGTGTAACCACATGTGCAGTGATTATTGGTGTCTGACAAGTATTGCCACCGCAAAATATTTTCTCTTAGTTTTATATTTTTCTTTTTACCATCGTGTTCTGAAAGTAAGCGCCGCCGCTCTTCCGCCTCGTTTGACTTGGCGTGTTTTAGCTTTCGACTGATACCTATTATTGTACTAGTAAGCTAATAAAAAATAACGCTGAGCCTTACAGTGTAAAAAACCGCCAAATACCGTTAAGGACACGTTTCAAAAATAATCTGTTTCGGTACATCGTGTTGAATGAAAAGGACTGATGGAAATTGAAACTTTTTTACGATTGCTTCGTGTCTCGAACCTATTTTGAATAAATGTTTTTGTTTTAACATAAATCAGCATGTGTAACTGGCAACAACACTAATTTTACATTTGTTATACTCGTATCGCGTATTCGAACCATTAAATCCTTTGGGAATAAGAGTAAAAAATAACAAAGTAAGTACTAAGTTAGTTGTTTGCTGTTAGATAAATTTACGGGTTGATATAGAAAACCTGAAATGAAACTATATAGTAATACTAGTGCACAAATAGGCACACGTCAAGTGCATTAATATACTCGTAAAACTATACATCAGTTTGGGTTTTGCTTTCATTCTGTTAAGGCCAATGCGAACTCTCCAGACGGGCCTAATTGAAAATAAAAAAACCAATAGATACAAAGTATCAAAAACATCATTAGTCGTGAAATAGGATACTAAGTCCTGCATCTCAATCAAATTAAGAATACGCATATTAATTGGGCGTTTTAATGAAATGTATTAATTATCTCGAAGTATTTAGTGATTTTAAAAATTAATGGTATTTTCACAACGAAATGAATAAGAATTGTTAGTAGATTGTAAGTTGAATTAATTAATTAATCTAATCTGAACTATGTCAAACTAAACATAAAATACAAGACATGAATTATAATTTCAAAAAGTAATCATTATTTCAGTTTTATTAATTAAACATTTTTAATTGATTATAACTGTAAATAAACATAAATATTAGTGAACTACAAATTAGCCACTATATCATACCAGTATAATTTTGAGGTTTGAACTAGTTTTGTATTTTCTCAGTAATCTTATACTTATAACCTATTTTTGGTGTACCAATTAAATTTTTTTCTCTTTTGTACTTATATAAATGTCAATGTAATAATTATGTGTAATTGAGCTAAAAAAAATATTAACATGATGATTCTGATTTTAGATTAAAAATAATTTTTTTAAGTACTAATTTATTTTAAAAATAAAGTCTTGTTGTTCTCCGATAAATATATTTGGCATGTTATGTTTATTCTTATTTTTATTCATGCAATATGCATTTTTTTCAATAAGTGAAAATCGTTTACCCTGACATACGACATAATGTAACGTACATAATAAAAATATACCAGTTTGTGTCATTAAATATTCATTCATGTTTTATACATAATATTTGTAAAACATGTAAATATTTAATGATATTCGTGAGGCGAAATAAAATAACAATTGCGGGGTATATTCTTTTGGAAAAAAATCTAATATATGACTATTATTTTTTAAGATACTCAAAATAATGAATAAATAAACCAAGTGAAAAGAAATTGAATTTATTTATCGTGGTATTTTTTTTTTTTTCATTATTTAAATAAAGTTTTTGTTCCAATGTTTGTCGAATCTCTTTACATAAGTCTTTTCTCGCGATAGTTGATATGTAAACAATAAAATATAAGTTCATATATTGAGTCAGCTAAATTCACTTTCTTGTGTAATTACATACACATAACTATTTAATGGTTCTTTTTCTATTACGCGAACACTTAACACTTTCATACTTCACGTTTATCGCCAATATAATTTTAAGATCGTAGTAACTACTGTAGTACTGTTCACTCAAGTGCATTAGCTTTCTGCGATTAGGTTAAAATCTCAATTGCTCCAAGTGTATACTTGTATACCTTTATTAATTATTGAATCTTATAAGGCAATTTAGATAATTACTGAAATATTGCGAATTATTAATTTCTGTACATATTCGACGATATTAGAATATCATCTGGTACACCAGTATTTTCAAATTGTTTTTAATTAATCCTTTTTCCGTGTTTCAAGTTGCAAGTGTAGCTTATTGACCACCGTCTTATCTTTAGAGCGCTCGCCTTTCATCTCCACGTTGTTGTAAATCCGTCTCCATCTCTCACGACCTACCACAATTGTACGTGTCATGTACTTACATGTGTTTACATGCAAATGTTCGTTTAATCGTTTTAAATACTTCTGTACGTATTAATAATTGTATGTGCGCTCGACGAAAGTTACACGGATGCTTCCAGATTAACAATCAGGAACATATTTCAAAGATAACTAAAAAACTTTCACCCGCTAGTTTACCGCAGAATTCATAAAAATTCGACAATAGAGATCACTATGCGTTTATTGTTCCGTTGTTTAAACTCCGAGATATTGAAAAATAACAAGATTTACAATGCGAAACGGTTTATCTGCTCAATTGCCTTAACGGTTTTTTAGGCTGTAACACTAGAAAAGATAATTTCGCCTCTTCAAATAGCTATGCCGCTCGTAGAGGTTCATTGGGCGCAACGGATGAACAATAAGACCATTGTTTTTATTTTTTATTAGGTCCTTAATTAAACCCGTCTTATTAATAATATTGCACTTTATTTATAATGAGTGTACCTACCTTACGTGTGTATTGGCCAGTTTTTTTTCATTGTTATTTTACACAACATTGTTGTACTGTTGTCTTTCATGTCATTAGGCGGCGAATCTGTAACCCTAAAGCGTAAAAAATCAATTTACGCCTTAACTCATTATTATTGACTTGTATTCAAACTCAGTTGCACAATCGGAAACAAACCGACTTATCGGTTGAATTATAATTTTACAAGATTATTCTCCACTGCACACCAATACATTGATTTTGTCCGTTTTTTATATTAATGAAAAGTTATTTTTTT
>NW_026099572.1:63154855-63155890 GCF_025091365.1 Daktulosphaira vitifoliae | reverse complement strand
GC
Source organism: Daktulosphaira vitifoliae (assembly GCF_025091365.1). Lineage (NCBI taxonomy): Eukaryota > Metazoa > Arthropoda > Insecta > Hemiptera > Phylloxeridae > Daktulosphaira > Daktulosphaira vitifoliae. The sequence continues at coordinate 63,155,888 of NW_026099572.1, read as the reverse complement.
CGCATGTTGATCAATTTTTCTAGGAAACGGTAACTGCACAGTCAAAACACCGTTGCATTTTCCTTTTTCTAAACATTAAATGCAATAAATATTGTTTGTACTTTAAAGATCATAATCTAAATATATCATAAAAACACATTTATCTATAAAATTGCATGCCTTTCTATTTCATGTTTAATTTAAACATCATTAATAACTTGTTTCTAAAAATGATATTTGAGTTAACGCAAAACTGTTGTTTTTTTCCCCAGCTATTTTTATTTTCTACGATTCTACTTAATGTAAAAATGTATTTTTGATTAATTACACTTTACGTGACTATTATTTTCGGCTTCTGTGTTATTAAATCATAGCAATACGCTGTTTTTCTACATCATAATATATTTATTTTAAAGTATCAAACGTTTAAAACATGCATCCTACAATTATTACTCATAATGGAAAAAAAAATAAGTAATTAATTCATAGTTGTCCTTTATAACAGTCTATAATGTTTATATATCATATTTTTATTTTCTACGATTCTACTTAATGTAAAAATGTATTTTTGATTAATTACACTATACGTGACTATTATTTTCGGCTTCTGTGTTATTAAATCGTAGCAATACGCTGAAAAAAAATAAGTAATTAATTCATAGTTGTCCTTTATAACAGTCTATAATGCACTGNAAAATTAGTAATTAATTCATAGTTGTCCTTTATAACAGTCTATAATGCACTGTCTTTGTTAATCTACCAAAATGTCATAGTTATCTTTTTATGGCAATTCATTTTTTTATTGGCATGTATAATTTATAACTGTGAGAAGTTTTTTAATGCGGTGTCAAAAATGGCTGGCATTTGGTTGCTTATGCGTTAAAGTTTATTAATGTTATTTAGTGTAACAGGTAAACTCAGTGTAAGTTTTCACAGCGGCACGTAGGTATTTATTTGTGATATATTACAGTTTCGTTCCAGTAGTTTTGATTTAGTAAAATACTTTAGGTCACATACACAAAACTATACCCTCAAAGTGAGGTATACTTAAAAT
>NW_026099572.1:63025036-63154755 GCF_025091365.1 Daktulosphaira vitifoliae | reverse complement strand
CGTTCCAGTAGTTTTGATTTAGTAAAATACTTTAGGTCACATACACAAAACTATACCCTCAAAGTGAGGTATACTTAAAATACTTTGAGCTGTTTGAAATTTTAAGCATTTAGTTTATGATGCCTATTTCATTATTAGAGCATGGTTAGGATAAGTGCGTATTATGGTAATGAAATGTCTTTATTGTTCGATTGGTTTTACATATTTTTGATAAGTTTATTGTACTTCAATGACACATGTATACATTTAAGTTTATTAATATATTAATTAAGGATTTAATGATTACAAGTTTGTTGGAGATAATTTTGGTGAAAGGGTAAATATTATCATGTGTTTCTTAAGAAAATATGTACATTAAACTAAATATACAAATAATAGCAAAGCATTGAATAATAAAATTATCTTAAGAACGTACTAATGTAATAGACCGTTTAATTCTGAAGAATAATAAGTGTATAGTAAAAACTTGGTACATTATTGCCGAGGTAGCAAAAGCACACTAAACGTACAATAAATCATTTTTTAATTAAACCTACAAGTTAACGTTAATAAGATATTGAAATCGGAAATTGTTCGGCACTCATTTTTAACATTTGTTTGTGTTTGAATTGGTTACTTGAGTAATAAATAAAGGATTTATAATGAAATGTGGTTATATTAATTTTTTGTCTTTCTAATCTCATTCTACTTTATCAAGGACCTTTTAAAAGCAATTAGGGTAAACTTTTACTTTCTTTATTTAAACGCGAGTTCAATTAATTCAACACCGTGATGGTATTCTGATCTCTTTAAAACTCTCTGTACACATCACTTTTTAGACCTTGACCTTGCACGGGTTTGTCAATCATAACTCTATGGGCCACTTCAGACGATTTCCCAGCATAGCAGATTGATGCTGTCAGATTTATATTAGAAGTATAATTTTACACTGTTGGCTTAAAACCAGCTACAGCTCGACCTTAAAAATAAGAAATGAAAAACGTATTTTTATTATTAATGGTGGTTTAGTTAAAGTATCCTCTACGGTTTTACTCGTTGAAAGTATAATTTTTCTTTGAGATCACGAAAGATGACTTCTAATTAAGAAAATATTATGAAAAGAACTACTAGAAAACTTTACTATTGTAAACTCTTTCCCAAAATAAGATTTTTAAGAAGTTTGAAATAAATATTACGATAAGGTATGAATTATTTTTATTTTGCTGTTATTGTTTATCTGATTAGCTAGTTGATCATCAAGACAATCTTTATCTGATAGCAATTATATTGATAGAGAAATAATAATTATTGTATACGTGAATTAATTATTTTCATTGTACAAATGAGTCATTGGCCATTTGCAGACAATAACAAGTGGAGTAATAGAATATTATGAACAATGTTCTGTGATTTTTTAGCATTAATAATAAATACTTTAATAAGATACTAGCTTGAAGCATCTGCTTTTATGAAAACGGTTAGATACAACACATCCAATAACGCTATTATTTAAACAATGCGTCGAACTATAGATAAATATGTTTTCTAGGGTGTCTTACAATGACTTTAAAGTGCACGGGTTCGATGAATTCAATGAACTTTTATTTTATAGAAATTAATAATAAACCCTTTACAATTTTAATGGCGCTGTGATAAATCTAATAGAAAATAAAACGTAATTAATAGAATAATAAAATAAAAAAAAATAATAAAATAAACTTAATTTATAGTTTTCGTCACCCTCGGTCAAACTTTTATATGAAGTGACGCTTTATCTTCATATATCATCTTTGAATTTAACTTGTTTTGCCGTTTTACGGTGTTGTGAATTTCTCTAAAGAACATCTTGTCGATAAAAATCTTATTTTTTACATACGAAAAGAAACATAAAAAATGAAAAATACGATAAAATTTACCATTTGTATCTTGTTTAACAATACACTTTAAAAAGTTGACTCTTACCGACTTGACTTTTAAAAATTCGCTTTATAAAATTTCAAACGTTTAGACTAACATTTTTATTACAGCACGTAAAAATATTTCCACACTACCATTCTCGATTTTTTTTTTAATTTAAAACCTCAAATAACTGAATAAACAGAATCGATATAAGTCTTTCAATTTTACTATGAAATGTAACGTGATTAATTATCACACTACATTCATATTATGTATAGCATTAGGTATATTATCACTGATAATCGAGGGCAGCTATCGGCGTTTAAGATCAAACCGACTTAACTGCTAATATGGGGATAAATTTGATACACTAGACATTTATAGGTGTGGTCGAGTATAAGATGCCTTCTCGCTTTACCGTTTTGTATTATTTCAACCTAATGCGACCCTAAGAAATATAATTTGATTTACTATGCCAAGGGCGTTGTCTAAAATAATTCATTATAATCATATGCGTGTTATACAAGGATTATGAGACTTTACACGATTTAACTTCATTTTACACCTACCATTTTGTTTTCAAATAAAGATCACCCATTAATCTCATTTCTTTTGTAATGTAAAAGAGAACACACTCGTTTTTTCTTTAATTTTAAGTTTTTTATTTAAATTTCACAACCTGAGTAATTTTGTAAGTGCACGTAAAATTGGTTATGCAAACAATTTCCTTGGTTTTGATTCATTTCGAATTCAAATATACATTGTAAATGTATACAATATGTAATATACAAACGTACATTTTTTCATGACATGATATACTATACTAGCAGATGTTGAGATTTATCATATTTTATTTGTTGTTCGTCACTCTTTTTTCTAGACTTTTGGTTTTTCTCGAAACTTTGTCTATCAGCTGATTCCGCACTGACCAGTTTTTACGGTTTTCTCCTAGCAGAATACGATAAAACAATAAAACGTGTTCGCCTGACGCGCAAATAACAGATCATCGTAACATGTATTTGAATGATAAATCATTGCGCGAATCGTACTCATAACCTGTGCGGATCATTAATTAGTTGGTACGGATTGGTTGCCGGCGTTGAGATCCGGTCCAGCGAAGAAGTGACGTTAGGCGGAGGAACTGCGAGAGGTACCGCTGCTGTCGGCGCAACGCCTCAACTGTGCCGGTGGTGGTATGGCCAGTTTAGCGTGTGGTGCGGTGCGCGACTGTGTTGCGTTGATCGTCGTCGTCTGTGTGTGCGTAGTCCCCGTCAAGAGTGTTGGTACATAAGTTTCTTAAATCCTTTGAGCAATTAGTCGTCTACGTTTTAATCGTTGTTCAACATTTTTGCCATCGTTGTGTGATGGATAATTACCACTTCAGATGATATTTTTGTAAAAGGATTTTTTTGAAATAATCCGACCCACGTCGCACTTCTTGGACTGGTGAGTTGTCAAAATTTCTCAAGTTTAATCGTAACTAAGGGTTTTATTTCTACTTAAGAAGTGTATAAAAAACAATTACTGTTTCGATTGTCGGGAAGGAGAAAACTATTGTGTTTTATCGATAAAAATAAAAAGCGACACGCGCTTCACCACGTTTCGAATAAGACAGAAATTCTAAAATACGCAAAATCTGCTAGTTTTTTTTTAGCGACGCTCAATATTTTATTTTATATGTGCTGTTTTAGATTTATTCGCTTTTTGCTCTTTTATTATAGTCGGCCTTCAAATAAAATTTAATTCGTAGTAAACTTTTCATCGTTACTCAACGTGCAATTAATTATTACACTATTTACGGTATAAATGATTTTTACTACACCCAACACGCGACTTGATACTTTTATGTTTCAATATGCCATTGGATGCTGTACGAATAACATCGTACAATTATATATTGTAATTTTTACTGATTTTACCTAAGATTTTTTCCTATGTCCTTCGTAGGTTTTATTGGTTATTCGGACACACCGAATATAATAAGTTTTATTTATAATTTTTATGAAAATTTTATGTTTGAGTTACAGAAATTGAGAAAAAAATTAATTTCAAACGCACACATGCCAGTAAAATACATTTAGAGAAATGCATTTTGATAAATAATTAAAACATTTTTGTTTGCTACGTAATTTGAATTCTAATGGTTTAAATAATGTAACTGCAAACATAAGCTTGTTTAATTTAATCAAGACAATAAAGTAATGTTTTAACGTAAAGTACTATAGCGTGACAATTGTGTCTTGACATGTTTGGGCATTTTAAATTTTCGTGCACAAATCATGCCAATGATTAATCATAACACCTAATTTTTGTTAAAATTGGATAGTTGTAAATGTCGTTATCATCCCGTGCAATTGTTTGAGATAACAATAGCGATCTATTCAATGGCGTTTACTCTTCACCGGCGAATATTGTTGCATGTGCACAACTTTAGATTGTTTGGCCCGTGGCCTTTTGCTCAGTAGCGGTCCTTGAGTAATCCGTTCGTTAACCGCTATGACATCTATTCTTAGCTCAACACTCACGAGGTGGTGGTCCGCGTTTAACGGACGACATCGTTGAAAATGATCAATTTCTCATTTTGAACGCATTTTCATCACGTTGCCGTTTGAGCGTTTCGGTCGTACAACGTTACAGCACGTAAAACGATGTAACCGCCGCTCAATTCATATTCAATTAAGTCGTCGTTTTGAACGGGGGCAAACAACCGACTGATGAACTGCGTTCGGCCGGTTGATAGAGAACAACGCTGCTCCATAACCGCTACTGACAAAAACCATTAAGTGAATTGAACGTATTGTCATTTTACTACTGCAGTGTTCAATGGTTCTCAAAAACTCGGACTGCATCAATCCGTTTTGGCCAACGATAAACCATTAGGTCGATTACAAGTTTTTCAATGTGTTTGGCGCGTTTGAAATCTCGCGTGTATTCGATACGTTTTAAAAAAGCGATTCGAAATAGTCGAGTTTAGTGGGCAAAAACAACGTACCGAATACGTCCATTACGTCAAGCAAAACAAAATTCACGAAACTCCGTCGAAAAAACGACATGGCGTTTAGTAAAGTTTTCTCGTGGTAGTCGCCCGGTAACGGACAACTATTGCAGTCTGTAATTAAATAGCGTTTATCTGTGTCGTAGCCGATAGGCGTACTGGTAAACGCAAACTCGTGCACGATTGTATCGATGGCGAGTGAGTGATGTGTGAAATATTATTCGAAACATATTAGTAGTTTGTATTTTTTATACCGGAAAAACATAAGCTCGGCGGGAGAACGGTTCTCGACATAAACATTGTGCGCTAAAAATATAAACACACGTGCGTAGAAACTAGAAACGTTCAATATATCTCTAAAAAAACCGCAGATGAACTTTCCGCGTCCGGGGTGTGAAGAGTGGCACTACTTGTACTGTTATTCAATACACGCTCGAGTTATGACAGCGAATAAATCTTCTTTTTATTGTTACACGAATTAAATGTAAACTTATTAGATTGCAACGCGAGGTCGGTAAAACGATTTAAGTGCTTAAGGAGCCCAAATGAGTACTGCGTTTTGTTTGCACTCGGTGTATTATGCAGAATTTTCGTGATTAGTCGAGCGTACCATGAAATCGGTTTGATGAGGTCGATGTGTGGTCAATAGGTATCAGGTTTGATTTATTGTTGAGTTGCTGACGGAGAGAAAGTTCCAATATCTGACATATTTTAATCAAACCATTTTCTTAAAATATTCGAGAAATATACACAATGTTGTTTTTTGTTTTCTCTTGTTTTACAATGACTAATGCGCGTGTACCATAGTGAAACTTATCATACACAGTGCCTTAAAGGCTACTACCAGTTTTCCAAAAATGTCTTACTACGGTAGCTGTTGCGTTGTACTTAAATCGGCATTCCTTTGCCTTAAAATTTTGTACCTCGTCGCCGGCCAACAATGGACTTGTGAAAGTTCAAACGTACTTATGGGTTCGACCATTTTGAAAAAAGATTTCCTAATAGCACTCGGGCACGAGAATATTTTCTGCAGACAATGCGAGAAAAATCAGTTAAATAATCCAGTAACTTATCAGTATTTTTAATCGTAATTAAGGACATTTCGTCTAGCTTTTATGAACGTTGCGACAAGTTGTTTAGTTTTTCGTCTGTAGTTTTGGAGAATCTTATTTGTCGTCAGTCTAAAAAAAGACGGGACGTTAAACTTTTTACGCAGCGCGACGACACTTAAATTTCATCTCTTAAATTTCGAATATTTAATGTACACCGCCAATTTAATTTCATTGTTAAAAACGTGTGTACATAAATGTTCTCAAACAATAAAAAATAGACCGCTGTATTTAAATGATTTCGTCGGACAAACGCCACACTTGGATACTTGGTGTTCGACTAATTTGCACTCTCCGCCAGGAAATAATAACTGAACAGGATGTTACAACGACCTAATGTAATGATATATCTGCTGTTCTCTCGTATACGCTCGTGATACTGATCTACCTGGAGACGCCTCACGTGCGGGCGACCGTTCATAAGGGGCAATTTTAATCATAATTTGTTTTTAATAATAGAGTGCGCTATTTGTCAATGGTTCTCAGACGTTATGTCCCCCCAAACAATAGGAATTAAACACCATCTAAAGCCGAGTTTAAATAAAAAGTATTGTTAATGCGTGATTATTATTACCACCACTTCCGGTGTGAAATAACGTTTGCAGATAACAAATACGTTCTAGTAGATAGTTTAATAATATACGTGTTTCATTAAATTGCACGTTATTTGATGACCAGTAGCCCCAGGGGATCAACAAAATCATTTCAATATAATCGCGGTCAAAATTTTAAAACTATTAGTTTTTACCAGAGTAATCGAACAACCGCGCCAACTCTTTCACCGCGTCATGAATTTTCAGTTTAAAAAACATATGATGTGTTTTATTCACCTCGGTCTATTAATGTTTAGTTGCTCCGACATAAACACCGACAATTAAAGTGCTATTGTTGAAGATTTTTTAATGGCAGATTTATATCGTTTCAAATAAGTAGAGCATTGTAATAGAATTGGTGTAGTAAGAAGAATATTATTTATATTTACTCAGGTATTATTACTGCCATAATAAGACAGTATAAAAATATATACGCATTGTGTAGGTGAAATTTGAACTATTGAAATGTCCGCCCGTGAGTCTATTGCGAACCATTAAACAATTATGCATTTCGAACTTGTCGTTTTAACTTAAAATTCATCTGAAAAGAATTTGAAGGTCTGGTGGTTTTGTCTTGCTCGTTTTGTTTGTATGTATAATAGGTGCTAGACAGTTATCTCCGTGACTGTAATTGCCGCTTCTGCTTGTTATGGACTCGATGACTACGATCCTCTGGTAGATTATTCTTGTTTCAACTCGTTTTGCATACGTCAAGAAATCCATCGAGAGTACTTATTTGAAGTACGAGTTGTTTTTCGCAAAAAATACATATTTTATTCGCAATTTAAAACAATTTGTAACGAGTTTAATATTAGGATATGTTATCGCCCCGAAACGAACAAATTAAACACATGTCGTATTCGGACACTATAAAGATCTCCAGACCGAAAATAATTCGTTGACTTTCTCAGGTTTCACAAAAGATAAAAAAATGAACATAATTTAAGTTTGGACGTGTTGACATTGTTATATAAGAAATGCCAAACACGGTGTAATTTTTTTCTACTATTTAGTTTCCTTAAATGAGATGTGTTGTCTAACTACTTTCGTATACTCAGCGTACGAGGTATCCTAATCGAGTTTCGCGTTATTCGTACAAGGCAGAAGGACTCGTCATTGTTATTTGGTACCGTACAACAATGTCTACTTGCCCCGATGTTCACATTTTCAACTTGGCGTCAAGTTCGGAAGAGGTCAGTGTAATGGCCCGCGTCGACCGCTCTGGTTTAGGTGTACGCGGTTTCCGTAGGAGCGGAACAATAAAGTCATCTGTCGGTCGCTTTCTACGACACGATAGATTCGCGCCCGCACATTTCTGGGCACAGCGTTTAGTCATGCCGTGTCCTGGTACATATTCGGTTCCGTCTCTATCCCACGGAATAATTTCACCTGGCCGCGTTTGTCGGCCCCGACAAAATGCATAATAATTACGGCTACGGTTGATAAAACGTCGGCAGGGTAGTCGTTGTAACGTGCCAGAGAGAGCGTGGCTAATGGAATTCTACGGAGTTTTATTTTTGCGCGGTGCCGCTATTTATTCGTTATATAAATATATTCGCTCCCTCCTCCCTTCCATCTCTGGTGGACCGTGTCCAGAAGGTTCTATTTTGGAATTCGATTTAAAATATTATCGAGTAGGATGACCGCAACAATTTACAAATACAAAACGTTTTTCGACTGTGTAAGTTTGTTCAAAGTTTTTTTTTTTTTAATTGAAATATTAATATCGAGAAAATAGTTATGTCGTCAACAACATTATCCTTTAAATAACCCATCTTTGTTTTTTAACTAAATAACTCGTGTAAATCATCAAATATAATTACATTTATTCGGTAAACTTGGGACCATAGTGCTCAGTAATTCTTACTTAACTTTTTTTATATCTAAACACAGATATTATTTGCTCTAAAATAGCCATCATAATCTAGGAAAATTACAGTATAGTGTGTGTGTGTATATATAATTTATATTATAGTTATAATTACACTATATTAGAATACGTACCTATAGGTATTGCATTGAATAATTGAGTTTTAATATTTTATTTGTTTTGATGCGATTTGTGTTACAATAACAGGATTCGTTCATATAGCGATTTAACGGATATTCTTTTAATTATTGTGTACTCCTATTTGAGTAATTTTTATTTTTTGTATCAACGTTTGATTTTGATCGTGTGACCATTGAAGTTCTTAGTTTTGCTGTCATCCGTCAATTTTTCCAGTTCTATTTATGAGGTTATTAATCGGTAGTAACTGATAATGTATACACAATTTATAGCATAAATCGTTGATATTATGTGCCATTTGTATCTGAAGTGTACCTCTATGTAATTATTGGGATTTTTGGCAACATGATAGTTAAAACGATTATTCTGGACATTTTTAATTGTTTTTAGAAGAACTCTCTTAATTACTAGTAACAGAATAATAATAACACGATAATATCATATATTAGTAATATTCCTTGTAATTCGATTTTTCAGTCATGTCTAATTAAAGTTTTAATTTGTTTGTGGCATTGATATAACCTTAAAAATAATGACGAAATTGGATAAGAAATGACAATAATAATAATTAGAATATTAAAATATAAACCTTGCAAATTTGCCGATAAATATTTCATGATGTACTATTACTTATTCAATATTACTAAATAATTTAATGTTTTTAAACTGATTTATACAAACAAAGGATAAATTTTCTCTAGTTTCTTCTGTCGCACGTAGTACTACTAGATGTTAATTATTTAACATGTTATGTTAAATTTGAAATTTAATTAACTATTATGATAAAACGTATTTTGCTTAACTATTCCAGACAGAGCATTCTTATTATTTTATAATACGGTAACTTTAATTAATTTTACAGAATATTCTATTAAATTTTAGCCAAAAAGAAACTGTAGTATTGTTTATGTGCATGTATGATTTCTACTATGTTCACATTATTACATTTTAATTTTCGCAAGAAAAATTATTTTATATTGTATTATATCCAAATTAACTGAAAAATAACTGGTATTAATGTAATTTATCGTGTACATAATAATCATTTTGAATTTTTTTTTTTTTTTTTTTTTGAACAATTGCATTGCGTAACATAAGGTTGTGACAAGGTGTTTGCTCCTGAAGTCATGAAACTCATAACGTAGATTTTCCTGTAACGGCCATTGTCTTCTATGTATTTATTCCAAGTCATTATAATAAGTAATAACGTCGTAAATACATTATTTTTTATACATTTTATAGCACTTGAAAAAAGGTTTTTTTTTGTCATAAAGCGTTTATTCCCTCGAGTCGACAGTGCCGCGTTCAGAACTGCATTGTTTCTTGACTTGTCACCACTTTGCTCTAGTTTTAAGAGCATATTTCTGGCTTTTCTTAACACAACGTCGTTGATTGTATTTGGCACTGTACGCGGATGTGTTGAGATGAAAATAGATCAAACTTGCGTTACAATAACATTGAACTGATATTATATTAATAAAAAGTCTAATAAATCTTACTCGTTGGTATGAGGAGATCAACTAAGATTAAGTATTTATCGTATAAAGCATATTTTTTTTCGAATTACATTCTGTACGTGAGTTTTTTAAACGTAACCAAACAATAAAAGGGTCGTAAGCCATTAAAAAAGCGATAATGCACGCCTATATTTTAATCTGTTCGTGTATAGACCTGAATCGCGCGCGCAATAATAACAATAATAATGGAAAAGTGTAGTAGTACCAGTAAGTTCGTTGTACCTAAACACGGTGTGATATTTTCCGAGTGAAAAAGAGTTAAGTAATTTCGAACAGATCACGTCTTTTGTCGGAGGAAACCGATCGTGTCTATTCATTGCACCGGTCTGCATTGGCATGTTCACTTTGTTGTCCTTTTTTTTTTTTTTTTTTNTGTTCACTTTGTTGTCCTTTTTTTTTTTTGACGTGTGACTGGGCTGTTTTATTTTTTTTGCTGTTCATCCGGCGGTTCTTTTAAAAATAATATTTATTAAAATCTACTTAGTAGAAACCGCTTGTGTCTGGTTTCTCAAATTTAAATGCTCGCCGGTAGCAGCCATAAGACAAAGAATAAGCAACACTAGTTTTCACTCGCGGCCTTAGTAGTCGTCGTCGTCATTGATAATGGTCTTCTATTTACCATATGGCGTTACACCCCACCCCCGTCTGATTCACCGGAGGATATCATCAATGATAACCGTTTCTGCCCACCAGACTTTTCTTTAATATTTACACGTGGAAGTTTGTGATGTACGTGATGGCGATCACCGGTGCAGATACTTGTGGTTTGTTTACATGTAATAGGCAAACTATGTGGAGAGTTATGATAGTTCACGAGAACTGTGAATACGATGTCAACGTGACTAGGAAGAATCCCCGTCGTTGTACACACACACAACACTTGATGTATTCTTATTTTTACCTTGTTAAAAGTACATCGCACTTGAAAATTCGAGTTTCCGATGAGAATCCACTACAATGTACACCCAAAGTGATTTATTTATTTGTCGATTCAACGAAAAATCATTGTAATCGTAACACAATATATTTTACTCTATCACGAACCCCAAATCCGGTTTTCTGTATAATTAAATTCATTCATTGTAAAGTACAATTACTTTTTTTGGTAAACTATATAGAATATTAATGTTTTATTAGTATAGAATTGTGTATGCGAAGGTAACGCTTGTAATTAATGTTCATTATAGTCTTGTGGGCAGTAGTTTTATTCTCGAAAAGTTACGATGCCTTGAGTGCTGACCTTATTAAACTAATTTACACCTGTATATCTATACATATTTGGATATTCAAATGATATATATTCTTATAAAAAATGAAAAAACAACAAATTGTTTCACAAGTAACGCCCTAATAAGTGTGTAAGAGTATAAATCTATTACTTCGTCGTTTATCTTAAACGATATTTCAAGTGTCCCCTTAAAATACAACATTTGTTAAAATAATAGATTTGTAGTAAAAGTAGTAGTTTATGAGATTTATGGGACACTTTAAATTGTTATTTAAAATATACCCAAAAAAAACGAGAAATTGAACTTCCATACAACAGGTTTAAAGGTAGTGAACAGCGAAATACCTGTTGAGGTCGGTAGGATTTGAATTTTGTTCAGGGTTGTTAAAACGGATACATAATTAATGGGGTTGTCTGGACTTAACTTCGTTTAACATGTACATTTTGACCTTCAAACTACCTCATTTGACAGTTCAGGTTTTGAAGCATACTAAACTGTTCGGGTCCTAACCATTAACCTATTGTGGCGTCGCATTGCCTATTCCAGACAAATTACTCAAAAATAAACTTTTTGTTTCCAAGGTTACTTTTTTAACCTCAAGCTATAAATGCAGTTGGATGTTGTACAATATATAATAACATAGAAGAGATTATGGCGTGTAAAAAATCTACAATAAAGAGGATTGACATTCTGTGTAATGGATTTCAAAAATCCTCTCGTCGTTGTTAAGGAATCTATAGTATTTTCCATTTACGGTCATGAACCTCCTAGTTGTGCTCTTACTATAGTTAACTCTTTACATTACTCTGAACACCTGACATTTTAACGCTTGAAATGCTTATTACATCCCAAATCAGTTATTGTTTAATAACAAATTGTTTTTAATATATAATATTATTGTGAATAATAACTTGTTATATAAAAATTACACGTATTATAATACTCATTGCATAAGAAGTTCGATTTAAGAAGTATTATAATGAATATTTATTTCAAATGTAAGTAAGTCGCCTTTAGGCTTACTGATCATAAGTTACGCATTTGTGAGTGTATTATGTATAAATTTTCCAATAACTAAAACGCCCACAGCCTGCGATATGACAATTAAGTTAGTTATGTATTAGTCGATTTACATATAAGTGTACTAAAATGTATAAATACAGTATTATATTACATTGTTACAAAACATTATGTTTACACATTTATAAAACAAAATTTTTTGGTTACTGTGGCAACTCGTATTCTTTTGGCGGTTATTTTTTCGTTGACAAACACGTGATGTTAAATTATTATCGATTAACATATAACTACTGTTACCGGAAGCGAGGGGGCGTTAATTTACTAAACATCTGTAAGGGGATAGTATTTTTTAAATTTAGGTTTTTCGCTGCCTATCCCTTTGTTATTCATAGTAATGGTCTATTGATGGTTATAATTTATTATTTTTCAAATAATTTTCAGTTGCAGACCGTGTGTTGTTTGATCTTATTAACATAATTGTCACGTGTTTGTTTTATAATGTATAGTATACATTGTATACATTAGGCTATTTTTAACGTGGACAAAATTTTAGTTGTTTTCATAGTAAAAATGTGGAAAATTGGTACAACATTTTTATGATCTTAACTCAATAAACATCATTAAAAATAATACAATCGAATTGAAAAGATTGTATTATATTTTGTCAAGTATATCAAAAGTAATTGGATTTTTTCTATTCGATTATTTCTTAATACTACGTGTCTATAATATTAATTCGAATGCATAAAGTTAATGACAACTAACACTGTGTATGTTTTCATGTAGAGACTAATGCAAATGAATAAACACTTAATTATAATGGTTATAATTTAAATACTCTATCATTCTTATTAGTTGTCAATCAGTGTACAACAAATACTTTATTGCGAACTTATGTCATAATAACATTTATAAAATACAAATACATAAAAAGTAACAAAACTTAAATGAATTACGGTTTGCTGCTATACTACAACAATAGATTTATCTATTATTGAGACTGGTATAATACACTACACTCTATCTCGCACGTTGTTCAATACTCGAACCATGACCAATGAAGGAACTATAACAGTTTGTTTTTTTATCATTTCCTTTTTGGCGTCTATCTAGATTTTTTTATTTAAAAAAATTATATTTATTGTTCACAATAATAAACTGTCTTGTATGTGGAAACCACATGATTTGCTGGCTAACTATACGTGAAAGGCACGCTAGATTTAAATATATCTGGGCCATCTCCACTTCTGCCACGTTTATATCATATTTATGACAGTATAGTCAGTGGTGCTTAAAATGAATGTCACGATTTTGTAACAGGATGTGAATTATATTGTATAACAAAAAAACATTTCACATGCACGCATAATATTGTATTCGTCCGTAATTAAAACACAATATTAATCTTTCAACATATTAATTAAAATAACAGTTTATAATATGTAATTTATAGTTTGAACATTTAACAGATCTCATCCTTAAACTTTGTCCTTTATTTTATTTATACATGTGAGGTTCCTCGAGCGAATCGACTCCCGGCTAGATAAAATGTTATATTTTTGGTAACGTCAAGTTGGCTTTACTTATCTTACAGATCATTGATTTTATTAACTCAACTGTTTAGTAGACCAAAAACAGGATTTTAGATTTTAGGACGTCCACGCAAAAAGACATAACAGGTATAAAGTTTCCTCGCAAATTCAAAATTTTGTTTGTTGTGTTTTAAAAGTACAATAAAACCTATATTTTTATGAACTCTTAAGACATTAAATCTAGTAGGATTTGAAAAGAAGCAAAATACCTGAAGCTTTCTCTAGAAATTTGTTTTATTTATGCGTAGAATCGTTTATATATATTTTTTGCAATATAGCTAGGAAAGGTACATTACGAATGACAAAAACAGAAATTAAATTTTATTTATTACAAAATTCTTCATAATTAACTTTAATTCGATTTTCTTTTTACAGACCATACACAATGACATCGAATCGAAAGGCAAATGCATCCGTTTGGTATTAAAATATTGTAAATGGTTATCAGATGAACATCAGTTTGCGAGTAATCAAGAAGTAGTACAAGCTGTACCTTCGTTAACTGAAAAGGCTAAAAATTTTGAAAACCGCTGGCAATTGCTGTATATCAGATCATTGGAGTGGATTTGCTTTATCGAAAATTTATCAGTCAAGAAATGCCGCAAGGTAAATTCAAAATATGTTATTTTATTGTCATTCTATTCAATTTGTATTTATAATTTTTATAAATTAAATCGTACAAAAAAAATATTTTAGTTTTATGTTTTATTTCATTTTTTTCAAGCAGGACAGTAAAAGCTCTTCAGATTATGATGAAGAACCTGTCCAAAAATGCCCTCGAATGAATGAAGATCAAATTCAACATAAATTAACGAACGTAAGAAATTTTTTTTTTCCAAAACAATTATTTTTCAATATATACTTTATATATCTTGTGTGTGTTTTTAGAATACAATGGAAACTGGATTTTCGCCGATACCTGTTCTTCATTCAGAACGAATGTCATTTGACGAAACGGCCAATTTTCATAGGTATGTATAACATGTTTTTATTTTTAATAATATTTATTATAATTGTTTCTTTAATAGAACACAGGCGAAATAATGTTTCAATATTTTTTTAAAATATAATTTTTTATTGTTTTTATTAGGTCGGATAGAAAAGGTCCAAATTTGGCCACGTTCTATTATAGACATCTGGACACTGATTCTGAACAAGAAAATAAGAATGTACAATCTTCTACTAAAACTGATGAGAAAACATCAGAACGTTCGGATGATGACGAAGAAGAATGGACTTATAGCTCAAGAACAAATAATGAAGTTAAAAAAACAGAATGTCACATTTCGTTAGCAGAGCCCGCTAATTTGGAAGAAATCAAATCATTGGTAGATAATGTAAACTGGACAGTTCCAAAATCGAAGTATCAAGATAAGAATTGGATATCTGGTAGTGGAATTAAAAGAAGACATTTCAGAAATGAAAATATTGATCCTGAAGTAATCAAAATTTGAAAAAAAATATTTACGACAACATTTTTTAACTAAAATTAACTTATTATAGAACGGAGAGCGTATTGGCGACAGTTGTGATGCTAGTGGGGAATACACTACAGAGGACGATGATCAACATTTCAGTTCAGATAATTATTCACATTCTTCGCGTTCATGCGATATAACTGTGGTACAATCTAACGATCTTGAATCCCCTTCTAGCCTGGCGCAATTGAAATTTTGTAATTCGCCCAAAGTAAAATTTAAAAATTTGTTGACCTTTTAATGTACAATCACTCATCATAAATATAATTATTTTAGGTTATCCTTAGGCCTAAAACTAGTTCCAGAAATGCTCTTAGACCGGTAAGTATGTCTGGACTTCCTCAAAGTACACCAAAAGCTAGGCTTCTCACTGACTCGTGCCAGTTATCAGTTTCTGAATCGGCTTTAAATAGTCTTTCTCATGAACATATGTCTGTTAACGGTCGTGATTCTTCTACAATCGAAGAGTCGACCGCTACTCAGACACAAGATGGTTTAGGACCTTACAACACAAATTCTTTGAGGAGACGCAAGTTAAAACATAGAAGACGAAGTACCATGGCAAGTATTCCTTAAATGATTAAACTTTGAAAAAAAATATATATTAATTATTTTTATTGATTGTGTATCAGGAAAGAAAAAGTAAGAGTGGATCGGCCGACAGTTTATCATCTGTTGTGAACACTGTAACGTACAATGATATGGTGAACTCTGTGTCATTTTCAAGTTCTCTGTGCGGAATTTCGGTTATTGAACCTCATCGAATAGATTCTGAAACGGAAGAAGAAAATGTCATTGAGTCGAAACGTCCCGTTGTACGTAAACGCCCTATTAAAATGCCAGTGTTTCGTTTAGGAGAGTTTGGCGCGGTTACCCCTAGAGAAAAACGTTTCACACCTATTTCTCAAATACCATCGGGTACGACCACAGATTTTAGCTCCTTTTCTGAACAAGCTTGGGATAGTTATCAGGAGAAATACTTAAGCGAGCCATATAGTGAAGACCCACCCGATCCAGAATCAGTGAGGCGTTTATTGGATTTTGGCGATGACTATAGAAAGTATATCGACAGTCAATCAGACTGCGCTTCAAGTATCGGTAGACCAGGATTTGTAAGTATTGAAACTACATAAATTTCATTCATATTATGACTTCTATAAAAAATAAATTGTTTTTTTGTAGATCGATGATGATACTTTCGAACAAGAATCGTCTGAATCTGTACGCAAATTAATCGTTAAGAGTAGGTTACAACTGAATTATCTGGAACAAGTACTGTTCAAATTGATCAATTGTACCAACTCAAGTCTTACACTGAAAGATATTGTAAGTTTTTAAAACTACATAAATTATTTAATCACTTAATGAATTAATTATTTATTTAATTAGGGACAATTAAAACAGTGGTGTAGAGAAACTGAGTACTGCCTTCGATTTTGCTTAGAAGGAATTGATAACAATAATACTGTAATTTCAGCAAATGACATAACAGAACTTGAAGGTAAGTAATTTTTTGGAAATTCTTTAAAATTCGAGAGGACATCAAGTAGAACAAAATATTTTTGGTTTTTATGAATAATTATTAAAACTTTATAAAGAACAAAAGATAATTATTTTGTTTAATTAACTGGCCCGTGATGTTTTAATTTAATATGATGTTTAACAGCTGAAAATAAAAAAGGTCACCATATAAAATAATAGGTCACAATACTTTTCTATCAACATTTATATAATAGTTAAATTAACTTATAAGGAAAGGAGTTATTTTTTAAATTTTAGTTTAAAATTCGTGTTGTCAATTAATATTTAATTCCACGTATTGTCTCATGAGATTGTGAGCGAATTTCTAATAAATTTATAAAACTTAATTTTATAATTTCCTTTTAAAAACATGACAAGTTCATATAATATATATATATATATTATATTTCATTATCAATTTTAATTTGTGTTATTATATAAATATGTATTGTATTTATCTTGAGAATAATTATCCAGACTTCAAAAGTCGTTTTTCAAAAGTATTAATACAATATTTTTAAAAAATCAAGTTTTTTTCTTTAATGAAGCATAATAAATTCCGAGTAAACTTACCAAGAAAATTGGTTTGTTAATCTGCTTTAGATAATATACATAAGGCAATATTTCAACTTTCGTTAAAGTTTCCATTTTATTGAAAATCAATAGCGTGTTTTTTGGTAACCTCGTCGTGTTGTCTTAGTACATTCTCACTCAAGAAACTAAAACATTAATTTGGCTCTGACTTCTGATTGTCCAAATTAACGTCGCCGTAGTAACCCAATTCGCCTTTAAATGGTAGGGGAATGTTATCGATTGGCTTTTTGAGACGTTTGCTCGAGGTAGTCGCGTGGGTCTCCTACAGTCTGTGGGCGAACATTGTCGATTTTGCGTCCATGGAAACTATTACAAAATTAACCAAACCTTTTCGACGGAGGCGGTTAGCTCAGTGAACCCGTTCAACAGCGAGCCTTCCAACGGCCCCACCTGTAGTTATGTGCAAATCCGTACAGAACATATGCCTTGCCATCAGTCGGTTAGTCGATTTTCGGTGACCACCTGCGCCAATCCTCTCGCACAGNAGCTCAGTGAACCCGTTCAACAGCGAGCCTTCCAACGGCCCCACCTGTAGTTACGTGCAAATCCGTACAGAACATATGCCTTGCCATCAGTCGGTTAGTCGATTTTCGGTGACCACCTGCGCCAATCCTCTCGCACAGTACCTTCTCTTTCGTTGCACAACTTCAGTCTCGATTTGACGCGCCGACGGATAAGATAATGCAAATATTTAAAATGAGCACTATCGTGACAAACGTTTTTTATTTATACCGTAAAATTTGTCTATAATACAAGTAGTTGCGCAGTGCGCGTAAAACGCTGAAGTACGACAGTCGGTTACGATTTTTTAAGTTGTCTTTAAAAACCAAACAATACAATAATATTATGACGTGCCCCGTTAAAGTGGCCCACGTAGCTACTCAAACCATCATCAAAGGTAAACATATAACAATATCTTATTGTGTTTCGTTTTTATAATGTGAGTAGATGTAATTTAGATGAATTATTAACACGGATTGAGTTATACACAGTTACACAGACAGTATACCGTTTATAATGCCAACAAATTATCTTAACTTTCATCCTCCCACGTCCGATCCGTTACTATTATTGTAAATTAGTAACATCGAATTTGGCAAATAGTATTTTTATAGTTGTCGAGTTCTTTTTTTCGTCTTCATTTTCAAGGTCAAGAGAGATCGTATTCAAAATCTAAATGTCAGCCACTTCATTTAAGCCAAATCTTAAGTGAAACATTGCCAATTAGCTGCTACCTTCATTTCAATTTTTGTTTAAGTTCAACACTCAGTTTTAAAATGTTTTGTACAATTAAAAAAAAACGTATTCGTTTATTTTACGTTAAATAACAGTGTAATGGCATTGTAATTATGTGTTAGGATGTAGTTTTTCCTTTGTTTTTTGTTATTAGGCGTACAATGCATTGTGTTCATTTTTTCGTCATGATCGTCGGACCGCTAATCACTCAGTTTTTGTTCAATGAATAAATATAACTTCATAAAATTCATGTGTCCATTCTTAAAATGTAAAGTTTTCATTCAACTGAAATTGTATCTAAATCTTCTCTTTATATAAATTTTAATCCCGACGTCTTTTGGGCAGCCTGAAATGAATACCATTTATAGATATCGAACTTTTTTTAATAATCATCTAAGTTAATACAAAATTAATTTTTAATCATTTATCAAGGTAATTGATTGATGTCGATAGACACGTGTTTACGTTACACGTATCCGGAGATTCTCGCACCCTTTTCTAGCAATGAATAATTATTATAACTTAGATTAAGTTAAATTAATATTAATTTAGTTTAAGCTGTATTCATAAAATCAATCTGGAACCAAATTAATTATTCACTTACACAGTGTAACAAATGTTATGTTTTAAAATAATGGCCGTTTTATATTGAGTTTATATAATTTTTTTTATAATGTTTACTCAAAGGAACAGTTAAACAATAATTGTTTAAATTTATAGTATTATAGGATATAATATTTTAGATTTCAACAATCATTAGCCTAATAAATTCTTGAAGAAAATTCGATATAGGTCTACTGAATTTGTCAATAAAGTCTAGATATATTATACATTTTTGAAAAACCGAAATTATTTCGATTCCTAGACCTGCAACAAATATTGTAAATTTCTCCCAAATAAGTATTACACAATGTATATTAGGTAATTTAAACAAAAAAGACATTTTGAAAATGTGAAAAATAAATTAAATTCATTATTACAGTCAATTATGTTTCAACAATAACTATTCTCAATGTGCTTCGTTCAGTATCAAATATTTTTATTGTGAATATTACACAAAAAATTGTATAATAGCAAGTCATTTTTACTATAAAGAAAAACCATCGAGGTTATACATTGAATCAAATTATATATTAATTTTCATGGTATAAATATAATTTTATTTCTTATAATTATTATTCATCATAACGTAGAAAATTTTAATATTCCATTATTTAAAACTTGTTCAATTATAAAATAATAATAGCAATAATAATAATCACTCTTTGTTTTCATTATCAGCAAATAGCAAAATGCATTGAATGTGCTTTAACGAGTATTAAAACAAATTGTGATTACAAAATATTGTAAAGAGAGTGTAAATCACGTTTATAAATAAAATGATAGAATTTAGCTAAAAACAATTGTATGCATATTATTTGTTTATTATTGTTGATTTGTTATGTGAGACGTATTAACCAATTTTTTTTTTGTTAAAATCAAGTATAATAATTTCTTTGCCAAAATTCTATTTTTATTACAAATATTAATGTTTCAACATTAATTAATACTTTAGGCGACAGTCTTACGCAATAAAACTTGTGGAATATATAAAATAGGTCAGTGTCGTACTCAGGCTTTTTGCTTGGGAGACTGAGTACCTATGTGTAGGATTTTGCCCCTTATGACATACTCTTACTAGCTCCATAATCATAATATGATTATTATTAATACCATGATTATTAATATTTATTAAACTGTAATAATTGACTAATAGGGAAAGCTAAGCCCAATAGTCCCTTTCGTTTTAGCTACACTACTAATATAATAAATAAACCCTTATTTAAGTAGTAAAATTTATTAGACCGTTTCAAAAATAAAGAAATTTACTAATACTCACTTAACATTAATGTAGTAAGTAATTTACTTATGCTTTCCTCTTATAACAGCATCAATAGTTGCTGTAATAGTTATAGTAGAATATTTTTGAATTTAATTATTTATTTGATATTGTATAATTTATTTTATAATCACTAGTTACCCAAAATTTCTATTCTTGAATCGTAAAACTTATTTATAGTAACTTATATTTTTAATCAATAGATTGTCCTTATTTATTCACAGTCACTATTTTTGCTAAATCAACATAAAAAAGTTTCAATTGATGTTCACTAAATGTGAAAATAAATTTTATTAACAGAAAAATTATTTGTAATGAAGTTTTTTTCTTAGCATCCAATAGAATAAAACAAACAAGCATTTTATCTTGATAATCCTTATCGTGATTTTAATGTAAGCTGATTTCTACAAATAGCGGTCATAAGAAATTAGTATTTTTTTTTTTTCATTTAAATAAAAAAAGCATTTTGTTCTGTTGCCATCTTGGCCGCAAAAAACAAACAATATTGTTAATTGTATGTGCATTTTTTCTATCATAATGTATATTTCTAAATGAAAATAATAATAAAAGTAATATTAACGAAAATAATGATTCCAGCTCGAAGTTGAACTTAATTGATCTCTCGTAATAACTGTTATTGATCAATTATTTATTAATTTACTATCGTTTTAAGTACAACTATAATATAAATTTGTATAATTTAGAAACCACTGTTAATAAAAAAAATGAACGCGCACACGTGATGACTCTTGACGTATCCCATCCCTTCCAAGTTATAACGGCCCGGCTGCTGTGGTAGCGCGACGTCCCCTCCGCCTGGTTGCTGTGATGTAATGTACAACGTTCCGTTGTCGCCAGTTACTATCAAATCGCTTATGACCCTCAAGTCGCGTGTGGTGAGTCTCGCACATCTAACGGTCATACCGCGTGCACTTTTTCTAAGCTATTATCTTATTAGTGTGATATTTGACACCAAGTTGTTTGATGTTATTAATCGATTTATTTTAACATAGTGAAGTGCTACTTTATGTTGTTTACTTAAAATATCGTTTTCTCTTTACTGGGAACTCATGTAGAGGTATTGTTTATCATAAAAATTTGCATTTTATGCAATCTTAATCATTTATATTTTGCTATGTCTCAGCCGTCAATGTATAAGGTCGTGTTCTTTTCAACTAATTACTGTTACTTCTCGGACTAAAACTTTTTTAACTCTATGTTTGATTTACTATGTCCGATTTTCTATTAAATTGATTTTTAAATCTAAAGATCATAGATAAATATTTAAAAAAAACCGTTATCTTTTCGATTTTTCAATATTAGCAAATTATTTTTAGACGATGTACACTCTCGTGGAGTGCCGAATATTATTACATAAATTATATCTAAATAAAAGTATTAATTATATATTTTTTATATTATACAAACATCATTTTACTGTTATCAGCGCAAGTTAAAAACCGTTGGTGAAATATTAATGATAAGCAGTTTTCCGTTAACTTTCCTACAATACAGTTTTTGGTTTCGTTTAAAAGTTATTTTGTTCTTAAAACAAACTTGTTTTATAACGCAGTTATAAATAAATCTAGTTTTCTCGAATATTGGAGGCCATCGTGTTGTATTAAACCAGGTGTCGCAGATTTGTTTTTCAGTATCCCCTCAATGGCCTTCGTACATTTTTAAAATATAATAGTGTGACCGTTGATTGAACCTTCCGGATCGTGACCCCATCGCATATGATATTAAAACTACATTATCAACATACATAATTCAATGTGCGTGTTCCATAGTCACTCTTACAATTATTGGTTTCAACAATCATTTTATAATACATTTTCGATATTTACTGTAGTTTTAAATTTTGGTCATTTAATTTCATAATATTCTCTTAGAAATGTTTTTTCCATGTTAATTAAATTATATAATTGTTTATAAGTTGTCCTTTTTGGATTATATTTATAAATATATTAGATTATGTGTTTACTATTGGTCACGTTGACTTATTCAATATAATGGGATCACCATTAAATATATTAGTTGAACATTAACGGCTGTTGTACTAAGACAAAGAAACATTATTGTAATTTTTATTAGAACTCAATTCAGTGTGGTCTATTATCATTTTACTTCAATAAAATCAATCGTTTTACAACAATATCCCATTTCAATAAGAAATTTATCCTAATATCGAAATTTACTTGTATTGTTCTATTATGTTTACCTTATAGCTATAATGTTATAAATATGAAACATGATAGTACAAATTATGGCATTTTAACTTAAAAACTGTTACTGTAAACAGTCGTTATGTTTATATTAAAAATATCGTTAGCTGGATCTAATCAATTCCGTGTAGATTATAAAAGAAACACTTCACCACGTGGTCTCTAAACAAAAAGCAATGTTTATTATAACCCACCCAAAAATGATTGCTCTATAATATGACTGGAATCAACAGGCTAAACTCTTTAACTAAAAATATAAACATAGTATTATCTCCTCTCTTCATTCTTTAGGTTATTCCATTATTAACATAGTTAAGTCAAGTATTATAAATATGAACATATGTAGGAATAATATTTATTAATTTTATTCTTGTTTCACTATATAAAAATTACTGTAAATATATATTTTTCCGCTTGAAAATTATTATCTTTCGACTTTATTGTATAAATATCAATCTCTAAATCATCTCGTCGTCTACCAACCATATCTATTTATTTCCTTTAATTGAGGACGTACTGATTAATTATTTGATAAAATTTCAGCTTTTACAAAAACATAAATTCGATGAAATGTTTCATTTAGCTTACATAGTTTGATAATAAAAATAACCATTGAGGCGAGTCAAAAGTATAACCTCTATTTTTGTTTTTAGCTCATAAGTGTTTTCAAGCGAGTTGAATGTCTTAAAATCAGATAAAAATACTGAGAAGCATTCCAAAATTTAATTAATCTTTTGTTCATTTCAAAGCTGCACTACGTTTTATCATTCTATATTAAATATTTGTGTAGTATCTTTATATTTAATTTTAAAGAAATATATCATATTTATTAAATTAAATCTGAATTAATTTTATAGAATATGTTAAATGTTTAATCCATCTGTAATAATTAAACAATGTATATTAGTTGTCGAGTAATTAGGCATTTAACAATTTTTTTTGTATAAATAAAAAATCATCAGACTTACTTTTAGACCACACTGCGAAAATCTAAATTATATTTTATTTATTATCATATTAAAATATTGACTTGCAGAAATAGTCATGTAATACGTTTATTTCTGTGACAATAACACAGAATTCTTCGGCTGAGAATCTCTGACATATATTATCCTCTATTTATAACTACATCGCCGTGTCGTCAAAACGTAAGTGTCCTAATCCATTATACAAAGTATAAATTCTTATGGACAAGCTAAACATGAAGACTGTTAATGGAATCATTGCAAATTCTACGTTACTTCCATGTATAGAAAATGAAACATTAGAGTTTGAACATCTTGATGAACTTTCAGATTCAGAATACGAATTGGATCTCAATGACAGCTTTAATAAAATAACAAGTAGTCTTGAAAGTTATCAAGCTGCTTCAAGTTCATTGAGATTAGAGTCAAATAAATTACTCGAAACTTCGACAACAGAATTAGACTTAAGTACGATTATTGAAAAGAAATTAAATGTATTAAGTTTGAATAATATAAAAAAAAGTACATATGCAAATCAAAGTCCTTATATTGAAACTGCTCCACAATTAGATGATATTAATGAAAGTTTTAATGAAATGAAGAATAATGTTCAAAAATTACATAACATTAAAATAAATAGACTGAAAAATTATGTAAAAGAATTAACAGAAGTTATGGGCACTCCTATAATTATAAAGGAAGGTAAAATTATATAAAAAGTTTATAGGAAAAAAACTAATTGTAAAACCAACATTTGTTTTACTTTTGATGTCCTTTTTATTAAATTTAGTCTTTTTTTTTTTTAATTTATATTTTAATTATTTAAAATTTTCTATTTTAATCTAATTAGACATGGTAAAAAAATGTGAACGAATTGAATTAGACATATCCAAACAAGAAGAGTTCCATTTATTAAAGACCGACATTGGAGTGATAAGGAACCGTTTATCAGCATTCACTCACAATGATCGACTTGATACCAATGTCAAGAATAAAAATGAATTAAAAGTTTTTATTCTATCTGCTAAGGTAATGATGTAAAATATTTAAATAGTAATTTTTCTTAAATGTATCTTTTTTTTTAGACTGAACTATCAAATTTAGAGACTTATTGGAAGGATCGCAATATAGTTCAAATATCAGAAAAAATAAATAGACATTTAAATGAATGTTCTGATAATAAGGCTTTATATTATGAAATGTCCAAAAATGTATCAGAACTTTATTCTATTTATACAAGTTCTAAGAAAAAGTAATCTTAAATATCAATAGTATTTTAAAATCTAATAATTCATGTATAAATTTTTAATATCTCTATTTAATATTTTTAAAACCACCAATATGATTTTTATAATTTTTATTTCAATGAAAATAATATATTACACATTTTTTATTTTTATTACTTTCTATATTAACTTTCTATAATTATAAAACTTTTCTAATTAATTATGCTGTAATTTTACACATTTTCTAGAAATAGACAAACTTCTGAGTTACTTACATATATATATATATAATTATATATAATTGGTATATATTTTTAAAACTAAAGATAAATTCTCGAATTTAAGCATTTATTATATTTCTTATCCACTTAACATAAGATAGATCCAAAAATATATAACGCGAATTTATATCTAAATTTCCACAATAACTATTTAGCCCCCATATTTTCCAATTATATCTCAAACTAGCAATTCCTATTAATTTTTCATCACATAACATTGGACAGCCTATATCTTCATCACAAAACTGTATTTTACTTTGGTCAAGGAAAAGCCAACATCTATTAGTTCTGTAATCATTAAATACTGAAAAATGATCAAAATATATTTGAAGCTAATAATTCTATATACTCGTAATAATTAAAATTCTCTGAACATTCTGCTCGCACTACTAACGTATTGTTTAAACTAGATGACCAGTTATCATAATACTTAGATTGTGGTTTATGTACAGGATTGGTAATACCATAAATAGAACACAGTTTCTTTTCCCAATTCAAACTATTAGAATTTTCACTGTAAAAGCTATTGAATATATTAATTACATTATTATTATTAATTTCTTCTGGTATTGCTACAATCTGTCAGTATAACAAATTATTTCATAGTAAGTTTTTTTTTTTTTAAATATTTTGTTGTAACCAACTTTAATTAATAAAATGCCACTTGGTAAATTTTTTTTTTCAAATAAAGGTGTATGCAAAGTTTGGGCCTGATATTCATTTTCTTTTTTGCAACTCTGTATCTATGGAATAATTAAAATTTTTAATTAATGTTATTAACAAAACATCTGTTAGATTTACTGTTATATATTTTGGATCATTTTTCTTGATACATTGTTTCTCGGTAATAAAAAAACGATGGTGAATTCTTGTAGCACAACATGTTGACATTATTTCCATACTTGGGTGTTTTTCAAATACTTTAAATAAAAATGCTAAATCATTAGGACAATACTTTGTAATGGGTGTCTTAGACATATTAGTTATTTCAGGTATAAAATAAAATTGTAAAAAAAATGAAAAAGAGATTAAATAATTAATCATTATTTCTAAAAATACACCCTAAAATCATTATGTTATTGTTTGGTTATTAATTAGTATCTATGGTTACAGATTAGAAGATGAAATATCAAGATATCAAACTGCTTTAGATACTTGGACAGAATGTGATCGCCAACTAATGGAATTAGAAATGAAGTTTAAAGGATTTTTTTATGACGGAAACATACCAAAAACAGGAGGTTTTGGATCAGCATCTGATAGTGGCTTGTCTGATTCTGGATCAGAACATGAACTAAATGAACATGAAAAACGATTAGTAAATCTTAAACAATTAGCTAGTAATTTAATGAATATTATAACACCTGAAAGCGAAGCACTTTCAACCATTTTATCTGTAAGAAATTTTTAGTTTTGATTTATATAATTAAAGTTTTAAAATGTAATAATTCAAAAGTTTAAATGATTAAATGACGTTATATTTTTCAGAGAATTGAAAATAATGAAATGCAACTCAAAGAACTTCAACAAACTTGCAAAGATATTATGGGAAAATCTAAAGTTCAAAACCAAGAAGACCTAGTTGATTATGAGAAAAATATTACTACAACAAGGTAATTTTTTATTTCTTATATATTAACAATTTAGTCAATCATCTTAAAATTATTAGTATTAAATAATTACAGTTAAAATATTTAAATAAATTATTTGACATAATTAATTTCTATTCAATAATTTGTACTTTACAAATAGTGTGTATTAACAACATATAATAATTTTCAATTTTAATATAACCATTATACTTGGTTGGTGTGTTTCTGGTAAATATCTATATCTTGATTGTTTTAATATTATCTGTTCATTGCAATCATTTGAGTTTGAATAATTTTATTTTTTAATATTTAATTGATATCCTACATTTCATGCAGCTTCTTGATAAAAAGGGTAAGGTCTTTTCTAACATTCAAATCATGTTATATTTTTATTTTATTTTTTTGTTTTGGTTTTTTCTCATAATTATTTAGGTTTTATACTTATTATTTAAAATTATTATAAAAATTAATAAAAAATACCTTGAATTGTCTCTTACTATTTAATAAGCATGACTTAGTTTTATATTATTAAGGTAGTTTTGAGCCACATAATAATTTTTTCTGGTTCCTTATTTTAATGAAAATCAAATTTTTATCATAAAACATTTATAGTTCAAAAATGTAACATTATTTCGTCAATAATCTACAATATCCGTTGTCTAAAAAAAAATATAAATAAAGATTAATAGAATAATAATAAATGAATATAATAATTGGTGATTGATGACGATTAAAAAAAAAATTACATAGTCACTACAAGTAACTACTATGTATTCTTAGTAATGATTCTAATACCAAGATAAATGATAAAGTTATTAATGTATTAAATAGAAAATTTTAAAATTTAAATAGGAGTTAGTAATTTTTAATTGCAAAATTATCTAAATTGATGTTGATCTTCTACTTCTTCTTCTTCTTCTTCCTCGCCTTAATCCCAACTACTTAGGGTCGGCCACCCTTTTCCTAAAATTCCACTTGACACGATCTCCCACATCAGCTGTCCTCAAATCGCATTCAATAGCATCCCTCCATTTTTTTTTTTTTTTTTTTTTCTTCCTCTACCTCTTCTTCCTTCAACATTCATTTCTATAACTGTTCTTACAGCTTCCGATTGTTCTCTCCTCATAACATGACCAAACCATCTAAGTCTATTTTCTCTCATCTTATCCACGATTGACGCTAAATTTATACTTCCTCTTATATGCTCGTTCCTTATTCTATCTTCTCTAGTCACTCCACTCATACATCTAAGCATTTTCATCTCTGCTACACTCATTCTCTGCTCTACTTTCAACCGCCCAACACTCTAAACCATACATCATAGCTGGCCTCACTATAGTCTTATAGAATGTACTTTTCAGCCTCAATGAAATTCTTCTATCGCATAAGACGCCAGACGCTTCTCTCCACTTCAACCACCCACACTTAATCCTGTATCTTACATCCTCGTCAATACTACCGCTCTTTTGCACAACTGACCCTAAATACTTAAAAGT
This sequence comes from Daktulosphaira vitifoliae, assembly GCF_025091365.1. Classification (NCBI taxonomy): domain Eukaryota; kingdom Metazoa; phylum Arthropoda; class Insecta; order Hemiptera; family Phylloxeridae; genus Daktulosphaira; species Daktulosphaira vitifoliae. The sequence goes on along the minus strand of NW_026099572.1, from coordinate 63,126,321 downwards.
TTCCACCTATCCATCACGTCCTCGCCAATTGTCACTGATCTCCTCATTTCACTTATCTCGTGTTCTTCTTAGTTAATCTCGTACTCTAAATACTTTGTCTTATTTCTACTTATTCTTAAACCCTTTTCTTCGAGAGCTGATCTCCACACCTCTAGCCTTTGAATAATTTCCTCCTTATTTTCTCGTATTAACACTATATCGTCAGCAAACAACATGCACCACGGTACCTCTACTTGTATTTCTCTAGTAATTTCATCCATCGCTATAGAGAATAAGTAAGGGCTTAAAGCAGAACCTTGGTGCACTCCTACTCTTACATGAAAACCTTCTGTTATTCCTCCTACGCTTTTTACCCGGGTACAAGTGCCATCGTATATATGTTTTGTTATATTAATTTACCTTTTCGGGACACTTTTTCTCATTAATGCCCATTTTAAAACCCCTTTCGGTACTCTATCATACGCTTTTTCCAAATCTATAAATACCATACACAGTTTTTTCTTCTTTTCCCTAAACTTTTCTATTAGTTGCCTCACACAAAATACTGGCTTCATTGTTGACCTACCAGGCATAAATCTAAACTGGTTTTTAGACACTGATGTCTCATTTCTTATTCTCTTATCTAATACCTTTTCTCAAATTTTCATACTATGACTCATAAGCTTTATGCCTCTATAATTTCCACACGCCTGTATGTCACCTTTATCTTTGAATATCGACACCACAATACTATTCCTCTATTTATTTGGAAATTTTCTCATCTAATAAGATTTTATTTAAAAGTTCCTTCAACCACTTTACCAATACCGCCTAATATTTTCCATACTTCTACTGGCATTTCATATGGTCTTACTGCTTTATTCTTTTTCATTGATGCCATAGCCTCCCATACTTCTTTCTCGTCTTCCTTTGTTCCTAGCCTATCATACAACTCAACATACCTCTTAAACTTCGCCTTACTTACTGCACACTTGGATTCTTTGCACAAGTGTTTATACTCCATCCAGTCTCTCTCCTTTTGCTCTTCTGCCATAATTTGAATTGCTTTTTCTTACTTTCTATAATTTTTTGAACGTCCTCACCCTACCACCAGGTTTCCTTGTTTCCTGGCATTCTACTCCTACTCTCACCAACAATCTCCTTTGCAGTATTCTTTACAAAACTAGAAAATCTATTCCACAAATCATTTATGTCTCCCACGACATTCCACACCGTCCTCTCTTTTACCGTCTTTACAAACTCTTTTTTTATTTTCGCCTTTCAATTTCCACCAGCGAATCTTTGATTTTCCTCCTATTCGATGTTCCTTTTATTTTTGTATGTTTTTTTTTCCGGTACACCACAACTCAATCACCATCAGTCTATGTCGTATAGTTACACTCGCTTGTTATAACTACTCGCTTTACGCTCTCTCTCTTCCACATAAAATAATATGATCTGTGATCTATTCCTCCCACTCTTATATGTTATATAATGTTCTTCCCTCCTTCTAAAATAAGTATTAACCACAGCAAGATCATACGATACTGCGAAATCCAGTAATCTTTTTCCACCCTCATTTTTCTCGTTAAAACCTTACTCTCCTCTCATTAACTACATGTCCATTCATATCTCTGCCTATCACCGCATCCTCATTGCCAGGTACCCGTTGCATCACCTCACCCATATCTCTCCAAAATACTTCCTTGTCTATTTCATCACATTCTACTTGTGGTGCATAGGCATTTATTACATTCAGCACTTTTTCTTCGAATATCAATTTTACGACCATAATTCTGTCACTTTTCCTAGCTACTTCTACTACTCTACTTTTTATCTCCTCATCCATTATTATCTCTACACCATTATTTGTACTAGACTTACCCGAGTATATTATTTTATAACCCTCACCTATTTCCCTTGATTTCTCTCCTTTCCACTTAGTTTCCTGCCCACAACAAATGTTAACTTTTCTCCTCTTCAATACTTCTATCAGTTAATGTTCCAACATTCCAAGTACCTATTCTTACTTTGTATCTATCTTTCTCCCTTATACACGAGTCCAGCCTAGAGTTAAGTGGTGATGTCCCTACACCGTTGACACTACAAGCGTTGGGTAGACCTGTACATATGACTGGTGAAACAGCTACCGCACAAGTTGTCCGGCTATTATCAAACACTTTATTCCTTAGGCCTTCCCCGTTTTTAACTACTTTCTGTTGTCCCCGCGTACATCCGAGATGGGACAATCCGCCTAAGTTTTGTTTAGGACACCTCATACTATTTGACAAAAATTGTACGCCGGCTGTCGACCTGACACAACCTCATTAGTCGCCTCTAACGACTGGCAGAGGGGCCGTGGAAGTATTCTTATCCCCTTTCCACAGGGAAAATTTGATGTTGATAAATTTTATGATAAATGATGTGTTAAAAATAAAAAAAAATTCCATAATTTTTCTAATTAATATATAATATTGCAAATAAAATTAATACATGTTAATTTTATTTTTATGAACGTGAATTTGTTTGTCTAAATAGTGTTTGAAATGTTTTAAAACTTTTTTTGGTTTTTGAATTTTAGAAAAATTAATTTTTATGTACGTGTTTGTTTATGATTAGAAATATTTTATATTCGATGAAGATTGTTTGTACATCCGTATTTTATCTAGTTAACTAGTGTCAATGTCCTCAAAAGCATGTATTACTTTAATTGTTAATAAAAACTGAATGGCTGCTTTAAATAGTTGGGTCTAGTTTTCAATGTAGCTAATCGTAATTGTATTGGATAATGCAATTTGTAATATAACTTAAACATAATAAAGTATTATTTTATAACGTTAGTAGAAAAATGTTCGTTCTGTTTACTTTAATGTTCATTTACAAAAAGTAATCTCTGTTTCTTTTGGTTGTGTTATAGAGGAAACAATAAGTTAAGTAGTATGCATTAAGTGATCTAACTTGCTTTCCCCACTACCAATTATCTTTCCATTGAACATAGTACCGGCGGGCTGGCTTGCATAGACTAGTTGTTATTTAGTGTTGAGTGCTCGGTCGCAAGTGTAATCATTTTGCATCGATTTAAAATAACTTTTAAATTAACGTTGTTTTTTAATTTGGAATTTTATATTTTGATATTATTTTTAAAAATGGACGCCATTATTATAGTCGAAGAATCATCATCCATAGTCATGAACGAACGATATGCTTTACTAAGGGACCGTAATCCTTTACAATATTCAAAGAATATTATTACCAATGTTCTGCATTTTATGCTTTCTGTGTATTTTTATTTAGATTTACAAGGTGGCGTGTTTTTTTCATAAGGTACTTAATTCAAAATTTAAAAAAAAAATGTTATCTAAATATTATTTTGTAACCTTTATAGTCTTAATAAATTCAATAATACTTTGGAAATTATTATTACACACAGGGAGACTGTTTAACATATAACACCAATGACGTCAGTAGTTCGTGTGTTTGCAAACTAATGTCTTATACCATAAATTTTATTATGTTTCTTTATATATTGGCGAATATTATTTCTTTAACTGTCTACTTACACTTGAATAATGTGTATTAGTATGGTATAAGGTATGGTTACGATTCACTGGTTAACCCACACTTTTTTTTTTCTACGAAATACTAAATTAATTTGTTCAAATGTATTCAACAAAAATCTTTTGTTCTATTTTGTCTAATTACTCCTNCGATTCACTGGTTAACCCACACTTTTTTTTTCTACGAAATACTAAATTAATTTGTTCAAATGTATTCAACAAAAATCTTTTGTTCTATTTTGTCTAATTACTCCTTAAATTATTTATTAATTTTCCACTCGTTCAGCCTCGGGGGTTTTTTTTTCTATTTTCATAGTGATTTTTATGTATTCATAGTTGGTTATTGTCAATTCTAACATTTATCTGTCAACATTGTGTCACTTTGATATGTGATTAAATTAAACATTTCACTAAAGCCATCAAGCTCATTTTGTTATCTATTGGTTTGGCTAATTGACGGTCTATGAATTATTATCGAAGTGTGCAAACGATGTGGATTCTATTAAATGAAATTATAGAAACTTAATCTTCATCGTTCTAAACTACTAAATTGTTTCTTTTAATTTTAACTTGATTTTTATGAGTGTAGATTAATTTATTACTGTTATTATTTTTTCTAAATAAATAAGGAAAAAAAATCTCTGAATTGATTAAAATTATAGGTTAATAGCTAATGAAAGTACCGTGGATATGTCAATTTTTTTTCACCCTCTATTGGATCTTGTGGGTCGTATTTTCTACGGTGTCATTTCCGTGACCTGATTTACTTGTTCATCGCTTTAAACTGTTGGTGATTTTATTAATTTGACCTGAGTAAAAATTTTAAAAGAAAAGACCTTCGTCTAATAGTTTTTTCGGTTTCAAAATTATTTTTTATTTTGTGATTTTAGTTGCGAACGATAAATTTATCACTAGACAGGTCAAGACCTTAAAACGTATAAGAAATTTATAATATTAGTATTATTATTGTCGTTTGATAACTTCTGGAATTGTCTGTATGACGTGAATAGGTGATAACTATGCGTTACGACCTTGATAGCATGTATATGTTTATAACCTTCGTACTGAACAATTCTCACTCAGCTTGAATCTAAACATATAAATATGATTTATAAATGTAAATAGTTAATTTTTGTAAAGCACTAACTGTGTCAAACTTTTGAAATTCTATCGATATTCCAGTTTTTAAGTAATTGGATTAAGATTAGAAGACCCGAAAATGTATAATTAAAAGAAATTATATAATAATGTTTCACTTTTTGACAATTCAATTTGTTTTATAAATATTTTTTAAACGTATAGAAAGCACACAATTGTTCAATTAGATACTTAATGTGGCATTCAATCAATCAAAAACATTAGAAATATTGATAATTTTTTTTTTTCTTATAAAAAATATATTTTTTAAACGGTTTCCAAAAAAATGCTTATTGTTATGGTATTAGGAAAAATGTATTTTAATTACTTAATGTTTATGGAAATTTACTACTTGATCTAAATATTAAAACTTGGATTTTACTAATCACAGCATTATAGTAATATTTACGATGCACTCGACATGTATTCAAGATTGTTTAAATAAATCTCAGTCTATAATATTACTATAATTTCAATCGTCTCTAAGAAATTTGTTGCTTGATAGACTGTACTGTTGACTGTATTTTATATAAATTCTTAAGAACTATATGTTAGCCAAAGTCTATTTTAATGATTGAAAATTTTAGTCAAATTTATTTTAACACGTAGCTCGGTATGCTCTAATTTATGGAAAAATTCAAGGCTATTTGTTATGTCATACGAATATTTCATGTATTCTCTAAACACAATATTTTTTGTTTATTATCAGACTGTAAATATTTCGAGCTATAATGCAAATATCTTTTATATATTAAAAAATGTAAGCTTTGAAAAGAATCATTTATTGTATTTTGATATATTACAACTTATTTTTAACTTGTCAGTAATAAACACTCATACACCTAAACATATTATAGTCGTTAAAGTCAATTACGAATATATTGTATTGGATCCGTGTATACTAATATATTATTATTGTTGTTGTTTGCAGCGATTTTTTTGACGAATATTATTATAGAATACTTGAACATTTTATTGTCCAAGTATAAATAAAATAAGTATTTTTAAAACCATATTACAGTTTTTTAGTTGATAATTTAATTATCCAACTTCTACCAATTAAGCTGTTATTTGTAGGTACATTCTTAATTTAATTTAAACGTTAATATTTTTAACTATGTTCCAAAATAAAAGTTTTTGTATTATTCGATATCGTTTGAATAAAAAAAACAATTGTTGGGAAATATTTTGTTTTGTTATTTTAAGTGTCTATGATAATAATATCTTGGTTGTTATTAGGATAGATAAGATAAAATTTTTTATCTTATCTGTGTTAATAGTTTATAAAATATTTGATAAATGACAGATATTCATACTGGCGTTCATGAACAAAGGTCAGTCTGAATATTTAGTGGCAATGTACGATATTATCACGGGTTAACTATTTATAGTACGTTTACCTAAAATTGAATTTTGTTTACAGGTTAGAACTGTCTATACTCATAAATATTTTTTTTAAATGTAAACTGAGTATGAACCTCTTAAACTGTTTGTTATTTTCAAGTATAAACAAAGGGAATTATTCTTTGCTTGATTACTAAAAATGTAAACTTTTAAAATCATTTTTCATTTAGTATTGTTATTAATTAAATTAATTAATGACATGGATGTATTTGTATTAATCCGTGTAACGTCATTAGCAATAAAAAAAACTTATCTGCTCATTTTTATTGAATAATTATAATTAGACATTTTTTGCTTTGATTGTTAATTTTGATTTAATTATTTTTACTTAAAATAATTTATTAATTTAAAAAACAACTGATCTTCGAAATTTCTTAAAATTATGTTTAAGACTTCTATATTATTTATTTAAATAGCATGTTATTAAATTTAAATTGAATTTATTTTTTGCATTCTCTGAAGTTTCTTAATACAGTTTGAAAAATGGGAACAATAGATTTTTTGAACATACAGAGTGTTTATTTTATGTATGTCACGTGTAGTAAGGTGATATTCTATAGGACCTGACAATAGCGGATTTAATATTAAAATTTCCTGCCCCTAAAATTGAGGTTTTCCGGTTTCTCCACTCCAAGTTTTATCTAAATCAAAAATAAACATCGCCACGTATTTCCAATGATATTCTTGTACAAATTGAGTGATCATTCAAAACTCATTCTCTAAACTTTGTACTCGGTTGAAAAAAAATTCACTAAAGTGCGACTCGTCAAAAAGTTTAACTAAAATTTCACTAGGAGTCGGTGGTGTGGTTTATTTTTAATACTATTACATAACAAAAAAAAAATCCAGGGATAATGTGATCTTGTTTATTTCCTCTTTTATTACTAATTCAAAAAAGTCAAGAAAATAAAATTATCATAAGATTGAAATGAATATTTTAAACTTTATTATAATAGGATAATTAGAAATAATTATTTATGTGTAATGGACACACTGTTTTTTCCCGGCATTAATCATCACGAAGAATACAGCATATCACTGTGCTTGTTCATATTAATTTAAACATTTATAAATTAAATGTTCGAAAAAGATTAAACTATTAATTAATGTTTAATTAAGTTGTAAAAAAAATAGGTAACTAAAATTTTAGCTTATCATTTTATGCAATAAAAATGCTGCAATTGCAGTGTAAAACATTTTAATATACGTCACACACTTATAAATGTAATTTTAATTTATACTTATTCAATTAATATCACATTACTACACGTAATTTATATTAAAACGACATTCTGTTTATTTATATGTATATAGTTATCAGTATTCAATGTTATTCAACTGAATTTATTTTATTTTTCAGTGTTGAATGCCCTAAGGAGAACAAGTCACCTTTGGAAAAATTTAAAGGCAACACAGTGTTATGGCGAACACTACGTATTGCTGTACCGTTCTATTTGGCTATTGTGATACTGTGTTCCCTTGGTTGGCTAGAGCCACAGTGTTGTGAACTACAAAATAACTACAGATGGTCCTTTGCACTAGGTTTACGTTATTTAAATGGTCCACCGCCAACGTGAACTGCTAATTTAAATATTTTATACCTTTAATTATTTTTTCTGTTTTAATGTACATAAAAAAATTTATTGTTATTCATTTTTGTTAACCGTTTATTTTTGTTGGTGTGCATCATGAGGGACTAAGATATCTGTAACCATTATTTTTCGTCATAGCTACCCTTTCCCCGCCTACTTATTAAGAAAGTCAACATTCCTAACACTTTTAGTAATTTTAATTTATATCTGTTTGGATACATTTTTTTTTCTTTTTTGAGTATTTTTGTATTTTAAATATGTTAGCTTATAATTATGAATGAAATAATTTTGATGACTAAAATGTAAAAAATTTCTGTTTTATTTAAAAGCTTTATGTATACATCTTTACTTTTGAACATTTGAAAAACAAATTTTTAAGTTCTTGTTATTTTTTAATCTAGATAGTCTATTTATATAATTATGACTTGAGTGTATTATAATGAGATTTTAAAGCAATTTCTATTTCAAAAATATTTATTATTTCATTTAAAATATAATTCAACATTTTTCTTTAAATTTGTGTTTACAAAAAATGTATTCTTCTGTTCTACAATTATATTAAATTAAAATTTGTTATTTTTTAATATAAAAAAATATCGTTGACTATGTTACCACTTGAAAACATTATCCAAAGTACACAAGTACAAAAAAATTTATTTATTTAAAATAAACTCCTTTTTTATTTGTTAGGAAGGTATGTCTTCCATAAAAGGTGCATTTGTATACATGTGTAAATGTATGAAGTTTTATTATCATTGAAAATATATTATTTTCTCCAGTGATAATATATAGTTATAAGTATGAATACTGTAATCGCCTAGTTGTACGTGAATTTTTTTATAAATATATCATGTATGTGTATGATAAAATATTTTAATTAATAGAAAAGGGTGTTAGCATAATTTTTAGCAAATCCTTTTTTTTTAAGTACTCAGCTAATTTTTTTACAACTCAGTGTAACTAAAGTTATACTACTATTTCTAGTCTACTATTGTTCAAATGGACAATCGAAATAATATTTTTATTGAATGTTATAAAATAAACACTTGCATTTAAATCTTTTTCGAATATAATAAATATTTTTATTTGAATTAACTATTATTTATTTCAAAATATTTTTTAATTATACCTTTTTTAATATTTTGTACTTGTAACCCAAACATAATATAAATAATCTTTTACATACAACATTGATTCTCTTAATATTAATTAATATCTTATAGAAAAAAAAAAAAGAGTAGCAGATTATCTTTATATAATATGGTTTTAGTACATATCATGTACTTAATGTTTAATTGTTAAAATATATAATGTAACTTATATTTAACAAATAATTTGAAAATAAAATTTGTATATCTCAATTATTAAAGGGGTTTTTTTTTTTCATTAAATAATAACTGATGTAAATGAAACAATGTGTTTTTTTATTAATACCCCTTGATATTTTTTTTACATTTTCAGTGCCTATTAAAACTATACTATACCCAAAAACGTTTTTGTAAGTAGTTTCAATATTCTTGTTGTTTTAAGTACAATATATTTCAGAAGAAAAAATTTTATTATCAAAAACGTATGAAGTTAAATAATATATAAAATGTAGCATTTTAAATACATTTTTTATACTATCTTGATTTATATAAAAATATTGTATTTTTAAAACCTATCTTTTATTTATACAATCTAAAAATATATAATAAAATACGTGGAGGAGTTACACATAATGAAAATAAAATGATAATCATTTTAAAATTAATAAGTTTTTTGATCTTGATCCTCCCAACTTGACCATGTATTGTTATATAATTTTGGATCAGCTACTCTGCCTGACGTTCTCTGATTAACAGGTTGCACTAATAATACTCCACGATAATTATCCAACAGTCGCTCAAAGTATTCGACTTTAGATTTTACCAAAGCTTGCATTCTACTATTGGGATTGTAATTTAAATTAACTTGTTCACACGGATCTTTGACCACATTAAACAAACAAGGTCTTCTGCGAGGCTGACATGGTTTTGAATTTTTGTTATAACGAGCACAATTTACTTTGGATTGTTGACGAAGTCGTAGAATTTCATCATCTGATAATGATTTTCTATCTAAGTTGGTTTTTGACATAATTTGACCAACAATACTACTCAACACCATATCAGAATAATTGAAGGAATTATTCCCCATAATTTGACACGGTCTCTCAGACCAATAATCAAGAAATCCCAAAAAGGTAGTTCCTAAATTAATAGAAAAATCCTATTAAGTTACAATGCTCAAGGATTCTTTTTTTTTTTTAATTATAAATTGATGTTTTTTGTAACTAATAGAGTTATGATTATATACAGGGTGTTCAGTAAGTCAGGAAACGGGTTTCTATTGTTCTAATTGTTACAAACAATGAGAACAATAGATACCCGTTTCCTGACTTACTGAACACCCTGTATAATTTGGACCCGTACTGATACTAAAAGTAATGTAGGTAGACGATAAAGTTATTTTTAATCAATGAATAATCTTTTTTAAATATGTTACTTTATTTTAGTTTATTAGCAATAAATTTTGAAATATTTTTAACTAAAATAATAAAATATTTTCAAGTGGGGAGTGAAATCCCTATGATCTCTTTTCAGGAAGACCCGTATTTACAAAAAAGTAACAGCTGTAACAAAATATAATTTTTTTTCTTATAACCTTTTTGTTTAACTCATTACTTACCAAATTATGTAATTAGGAAAAAATTTATATATGCCTAGAAATGGCTATGAAAAATCACGCTGCAACAATAGCAATCCCCTTAATCACACAATAAATATACGAGTCTGATTCTATTGTTAATAATAACTGCATCATACTAACATACCACTTATGTATTTATAAATGGAGTCTCTCACAGCAGCATAACCACTAACATCATCAATATTGTAAAGTAAACTATTTCTCGGCCAACTTTCATCGTTTATATTATTTTGCCAAGTATCCCACATGTTTATACCGTCAATCTTGTTGAGATTTGCTACATCCCCACCTAGAAAAATTTTATATATAAATTCACTTATTCGATGACTAGCCTGTTTGCTACAATACATTCTCTTATAGCTTGTAGAATAGTCTTGAACGTTATTTCAAGCAAGGATTACAATATAATCAGTGTTAAATCCAAAAAAACATTTTTTTAATCTATGAAAATACGGGAAAAATGTTTTTTCTGCTTACACTCAATACAGTAAATGATTATTGACTATTTTTTGTTTATGATTGCAAATAAAAATAGAAAGAGTACCCAAAATCCTGTGTTAGTCCTTAGAAATTATAGAAGTCCAAGAAATATTGAAAACGAATGATCAAAAAATCATCTAGATTTGATATACGAAATGTTAAACTAAAAGTCATTAATTTAAAAAAGGTCTTATTATCAATGGGCACTGATGGTGGGGATGCGACTTTAAATATAATACCGCTAGTCATAGATATAAAAAATTGTCAAATTAAATATAATAAAATAAATGCAATACACATATTATTATTTTAAAGATTTCAGTAGAAAGTAGAAATGAAAATAATAATAATAGCGATTATACTACAATATCAACCGATAACGACAAGCAGTTAATTCTAAAAATAAATTACTCTTAATAGTAATATATTAATATTTTACTATATGGACAACGCTGACAGTTGTCCAAACACTGTTCGTGTCATCATGTGTAAGGGTACCATATATTGAGGAAAACAACTTTAATGTTCGTATACAACAAATGTATTATAATTATTTTACCATTTAAAAATTTGCATTTTTAATAAAAATATAGAATTAAGAATATGGAATTAAATTTCTTCTTTTAAATAATTTTAGAAGGGGGTGCGATCGTCCCGTCGTCCAAGTCACAACCCGCCATTGCTAATTATAATGATTTTTTTTTATTTTATTAAGATAAAAAAATGAAACTGTAATATAAATAGTGTTCAGATATATTAATGCATTTTAAATGCTAGTAAATTGTCTAATATATTTTTACAAACTTAATCAAAAGCTAAATTGACATTATTTTGAGCACAAATCATGAAACATTTAACATATTCATACCAAATTCATTAGTATAATTTTATATACAGAGTGTTCAGTAAATAAGGAAACGAATTTCTATTGTACTCATTGTTTGTAACAATTTAACTGTTTCCTAACTTACTGAACACCCTGTATACTCTATTGTTCAGGGCGGCATTTAGGAATTGTACCACCCAGGGAACTCAATTCTGCCTCCTCTAATGACCTTTTTATTCTGTTTATCAAACAATTTTTTTCTACATCGTTATTTATTTTTAATAAAATAAGCAAATTAAAAAGGTCTTCAACTATATATATTGTATATTAGTGTGTATTTGGTTTAATGGAGCATTTTCTCCAAATAAATAAAATGCATATTCTATAAACAATAAAAAAATAGTAATCCTTTTAGAGTCTGACTTTTAATTTCAACACTTCGTTTAAACGGCTTTGTAAATAAATATTAAATAACTTTTTTAAACGATTACCAGCTGCTCGGTAAAGAGTGGGCATCCAATCACTTATGTGCATTAGTCCGTTTGATACGCGTCTCTTATTTTTTAAAAATCTACTCCATACAAACGCTGGTGTTCTTGTACCTCCTTCCCACGGTGTTCCTTTTTCCTATAGAAAAATAAATGTATTATTAATATACACATTGAAAATACAAGGTGTATGATAAATAATAACTGTGTACTTAAAATATACAGAATGTTTGATAGTTAAAAACCTTTAATTTTAATATATAGATTTACGATATGTTAAACTCTGTACATTATTTATTGTACATTTATTTTACAAATTAAAATGTTAAAAACTAGTATAAAATGTTTTTATTATTTTTAATACTCTTTTTAGTATTGAAAAACTAGCTACGTCATTTTACCTATATTCTCCTATAAAATGACATGGTTTTATTAGTGACATTTTTAAACGTAAATTAATCTGCTACAGATATGAAGATTTCAAGTAATAAATATTGAGCGTGTTCAAAATGTTTGGAATCATATTTTGTAAAAGTATACTACGACCTTTGTAATATACACGCAATCTAAATGTGACGTGTTTTTTCAATTAAAAATTGAAAAATTAATGTTTTTAAATTGTACAAATTTTCATAATAAACGAATCGGAAAAAATACTCACAAGATATCTACCGTAAGAATGTGTGGGTGAAGCACAAACAAACCTGTATCTATGGGAGATCAAAGGAAGCTATGGCCTTTGAGCTTCAAGATTTCTTTAGGAGCGTTTAGAATGCTTTGTTTTAGTAAAGAATAATATGAAACTAATTTTACACCTATAGGCGTAAATTTAACTTATATCAAATTTAATATAGGGATCTTATTTATATTTCTAGCCCCAGACATTATATTGCCTAAATCTGGTCTTAAAATTAGCATAAAACTTAATAAGTTCATCTCAGATTTTGAATTGTGTACTTAAAAGTTAAATCCGATATAATAGATTATGTAATTTTCTTAACAGAAGAGTTTTTTAGCTTATATTTTATATAATAAAGCTACTCTAGCGCTTTGTTTTTTATTTATAATTTACCAATGAATTTCGTATACCAAATAATTTGCAAATATACTTGAAGATAAAAAAGCTCTTAGAGAAATAAAATGTATGTATTTTAACGTACTCCTTTTAACGGCCAATTTGATCCGTAATTTCTATGGATGCCATTGGTAGGTGCTCCGTTGTCCGATAAAAATACAATGATGGTGTCATCAAGCATTCCCTTGATTTTTAATGCGTCAACTACATTACCAACCGAATCGTCTAAGACTTTTACCATTGCTAAATTCAGAACGTTTAAAACAATAATTATGACTAATAATTTCTTTGTAATTTAAATGTATTGTTCCTTATACACTAGGGTGGTCCTTAGCTATAGTAGATGATTTTTTTTTACAATAAATGATACAAGGTACTCGCCATTTTATCCTACAGAGTAAGTAGAAATTTTTGGTAAATTTTTAAAGTTCTAAGTCAATTCCTATGTTTTTCTTTTTACCCATCTATATATTCGTCATTAAATTTTATATATATGTAACATTTGAAGCTGGTCAAAATAAAAAATATGATTTAAACTTAATTTGATCCGATCCGTTCAAAAAAGAGCATAATAGTAATTGAAAAATTTTAGCTTTTTAAAATTCATTCATTAAATTTTATTTACAAACAAAACAAATTATTTGATTTTTTTCTAATTCGCACCAGCGTACATTTGCCAATATCAACGTCAACTTTTAACCACTTTGCAACACATGTAAGAGTTGACCTAGAACTCTTAAAATTTACCAAACATTTTATTTTACTATGTTATCTAGGATTACATTTTTTTTTTTTTTAATAATTACTAGTGATGGGAAATATCGAATAGTAATTATCGAACTATTTGATATAGTTACAAAATATATTTGAAAATGCTCATCACTAATAATTACCACTCAAGTATACCTGTAAATTTTCGTCGATTTTCATCTTTGATGTAATTTAACTTTTGAACTTCTTCGGGTGGAGCTTGTAATGGATTTGTATAAGGACCAGAGTGTGGAGCAATATGCGCGAGATACAAAAATAAAGGATTTTTGGTATTATTGTGATCTCTTATTATGTTTACAGCTTCATCCGTAAATACACGGGTTGAATATTTACCCATCGATGACCAATCTGTTTCTAAGTCTCTTCTCATATCGAATCCTTCAAACGACGTAAACTAAAATACAAAAGTAAACAAATATACTACAAACTACTACTTACAATTATTTTTTACAATAATAAAACACATATACAGTATTTTATTTTGAAGCTAGTCAATAGCAACAATATTTTTAAATAATATTTCTATTTTAATTTTAACTTCCTAATAAAAAAATATACTAATTAATTTCAATTTTTACGATCCAAATCCCATAAACTCTGGATACGTGTTTCACAATAATTTTTTGTATACCGTTGCCTGAACCATGTGCGTATAATAGTCTTGATAACCATTCCACAGCCCATAGAAACTATCGAATCCTCTTAACGTCGGCGTGTAAGCTTTTTTAAAGTATCCCAAATGCCATTTACCGACAGCTCGGCAGGTGTACCCCAAATCCTTCAAATGTTCTGGTAACAGTTTCTCTGTGAGAGGAAGGCCCCAAGGTTCTGGTTCAAGTATTATGTTGTGCTGCATCCCTATAAAATAAATTTTTTGAATTAAATGATTTAATATGTTTAGTAATTTTTTATTTTACAAATAAACATTTACAATCTGTTTACAAGGTAATACATAAAAATAAATTTCATGTCTGGTGCGTCATTTGAATTTTTTGTATAAATATTGTTGAGACCGCGTTATGTTATATTTTTATTTTCAAAGAAGGCCTTGGACGATATTCAAAAGATAATAAGAGAAAATACTGTCAAAGAATACCATGGTAATCAAAAAAATCACAAGGGTTAAAGAAACACGGTTTTTTTTTTTATCAAAGTTATGCTTTATTAATTCGGTAACTTAAATTTTTAACACGCTTTTATTAGTTTCACATGTATGTTGTTTGTATGTAAGTTTGTAACTCTCCAAACGCCACGCGTTATCGCATATTCCGTTGTCTAGACTAGACTGTTATACGCATTCACCCCTCCCCACGCCTCGCTCACAATACGACGGTACACTATTCCTATAAAAATTTATTTTTAGTTATCGTACCCGTACACGCGTGCTTGTCATCAATATTATATATATGTAAACAAATTTTTATTTTGACTGACCAATAACGCCCGCGTCTAATGCGCCTTACGTATATATATATATATTCCTACCGCCGTTTATACCTCGGGTATAACGTTAGTCCGACCCGCCCGGCCATAAAACACAGCTATACTTAGTGCATGATACTTTTACGTAGTTAAGTCGCATTATTTGTATAAATATATATATTCTAATTACTATTAAAATTAATATATTAACACGATTTATTCTAATTAAGAGATATAAAGTATTCATTCCGATTACGAGGGATGATTTCCGTATCGTCATTTTTCGTCACTACCTCCACGTTCCGGGAGTGAGTAATTTACGCGCCTGCTGCTTTCCTTGGATGTGGTAGCCGTTTCTCAGACTCCCTCCCCAGAATCGAACCCTGATTTCCCGTTACCCGTAACAACCATGATATTGATAGTAACTACTATCATAACATGAAACTAAAAAGTAAAAAATAAATATAGTTTAAAAAACTAAAAAAACACGCTTTTAAAGTACATCGAACTAAAAAGTTAAAAATAATTTTTAAAATAATTATGAACAAAAAATACTAGTATTATTGTGATAAAAGCGTGGGTGCTTTGTGCCATATTTTTCGTATATTGAGCGCCCGACGCTTTTATCACAATAATACTAGTATTTTTTGTTCATAATTATTTTAAAAATTATTTTTAACTTTTTAGTTCGATGTACTTTAAAAGCGTGTTTTTTTAGTTTTTTAAACTATATTTATTTATCTTTGATATTGTTCAGTTTAGGCCAGTAACACTGTCTTTGAGGATAATTGATATCACTGAATTTTATGCACGCAAATGTGTTCCTTGTGTACCATAAATGCATATACAAGGACAACTAGATCAAAATTTCTGGGGGTGCTAAAAAGGTGTATGCCCCAACACCCACTACGATAATGTCGCTTACATAAAAAATGTATAATGAAAACAAAAATTATAATCATTATGTAATGCATTGCAATCATTACCATGTAATCATACAATCACAGGCGGAAATCAGGTAGAGCAGGAGGGCTTAGCTCTTCAAAAGTTGCTGTAGCCCCCTAAAGTTTTTAAAAAATTATATGTATTTATATACAAAAGAGATTTTCATCAATGTATACAATCATAAAATTAAATCATTATCGTTATCTGTATATGTTATAAATACATTTAGGTGTCATAGTTATCCGACAAAAGAAAACATTTTTTTTTTAATTAATCTAAAAATATACTTTTGAGAAGAATGTAATAAAAAAAACCATTATTAATTAAATTAATATTTGTAAGACCAAACCAAGAAATGCCTTCTAAATATTTAGGGGTGTTAAAGTCTTTCTAGCAGACCCCTAGGTACACTTATATACAAATAACAGACCTAATTGATGTATCAAATTTTAGACATAAGACTCGAAGAAAAGGGACGTTCTTTTCTGTGACATATTTCCAAAATATACAAGATATAGAATATATATACAAATATACATAAACATTAAGGATGGTAGGGTGTTAATTACTAGGACTAAATAGTTATAGTGTTAATAACAATTTGTAAAGATGGATTTTTTGTTGATAACAATTAACAAAATAATATCTATGGCACCGATAGCAAATTGTATTACATACTAAACATTTTCACTGTAACACTACCATCACTACCAAATTTTTAATGGCCTTTCTTCGCTCAATTCCTATTATTTAAGATTGTTTTAATCACTTTAATAATGAATTATGAGTATTTATTGATGAATAAATATCTCCTAATACTTTCTCCCAAGGACAGCATTTTTACGTTCATGTATATGAAATACTCTTTAAAAAAATTAAGTAGCCATTGATGAATTTTACCAAAGGCTATAAACCATAATTCTAGTGGAAAGTCAGACGATTTATGAATCACGAAAATTTAAAATGATCGCCTAGTAGATAGTTAATTCTGGGTAAATATACATATGTATATATATGTAATTGATACTAAACATATAATCAACATATAGTATTTAAAATGTAGGAATATTATACATTTATTGCATGTAAAGAGATTACTAGGAACACAATATAACTATCCATTTCTCCTGAATACAACTACAAAATATCCTATGTAGCCCTTATTATGGTGCACTAATTTTTAAAACTTTAAATAGATCAACCAATCAAATTGCATTTTTTAATGATATATGCGGAATAATGCGAGAACGATATGTTGACATTCAACTTTAAAATTGATATGTGTCTAACGTCCCCACAAAACCGAGGTTGCAACAACATGTGGGCTATGATACATATGTTTTTTTTTATTAGTACAACTTTTAATGTAAATATATGTATTTTTTTTATTTTCATTATAATTTTTGTATTTTAAGCGTAGACAGTTATAACCTGTTATAATCTATGAACAAAGATTGCCTCATTAAGACAGAGAATGAATTATGACCCTGAGAAATTAATATTATTCAAAAATCTACCTGTATGAATAGGATATTTTCCCGTGAGGAGAGCGGCTCTAGAAGGAGTGCACAACGGTTGGCTGTAGTGACTGTTAAGAATGATACCGTCATAAGCGAGAGCATCAATATTAGGAGTCTGTATTTGATCTGAACCATGAAATCCAACATCGTGCCAACCCTTTAATAAAACATACAAAAGCTACTTGTATTTTAAGACTTTAAATTGGCGTATTTCACACAATGGCGTAATCGACTATTCTTATTTGCCTTGTAAATGTGTCAATTTTTTTTTTTCCAAATGGAACACATATTTTTAATTTAATAAAATGTCTGAGTTTTTCATTTGAAGTTTGAGTTTTTTAATGACATTTGAATTTTTAATATAACTTTATTAGTTTATTATATATAAACATTTAAAGTTTCAAATTTTTTAGTTAATATACATGTACAGGTGCTAATTGGTTTTTTATGACATCGATATTTACAGGTACACAGCATTTATTATCAATGGTAATAAGGGATATTGTTGTAAGTTTATTAATACACTAACTTGCAATTCAGAAAGTTTATCTATTGATTGTCATAATTGACAATAAACACTCTGTGACTAGGAAAGCGACGTCATAAAAATTTACTATTAAATTAAAAACTTAAACATCTTATTAAATTCAAAATATGAGTTCCCATTTATAAAAACAAACCGACACCCTTACAAGGCATAAGGTATGAACTTGAAAAGTATTACATAGTTAATAATTCAAGAACAATGTGTAACTAAAGAAAATCAAAAAAAAAAATGTTTAAATTATAATTATTCTGTAAGTAATTGAGTAGCTTATGATAAAAAAAATTATTCTGTATTTTTTAATCACTTTTATCAATCTGAAAACGTATAAAAGAGGTTTTTTTGTTCATTGATTGTTAAAACATCTTGAGTTACACGACTTAGTAAGCTAATAACTTTTATATTACGTTTCGACTCAATAAAATATCACTCTCGAATTTCTCTCATTTTCAAAATTGTTCATGCTATACAATTATTATTGATTATAAATAAATTCTAGATTGATATGCATTTATAAATTTTGTTTTAGCCATTTTAAAAGAACTAAAGTTTATGGAAATTTATTGTTAGAATATACAGTAATATAGAAATATTTTTCATTTTAGAAGGGAATAACTTCCCCTAATTTTACAATACTATAAACCCAGTTAAACCACATTACTAAGTTTTCAAGCCCATTAATAAAAATTTGTATTGGCTCATGATGTGTATAGAATATATAAACAAAATTTATAAATGTTGACTCGTGATGTTTTTGAAATTATCAATTCAACTAATTACTTAAGACAAATTCAACTTACCAAATCATCTGCAACAATAAATACAATATGAGGCTTTCGTTGATTATTAGAATTTTTGCTATGATTACTACCAACCGATTGACAAATCACCAAAAACAATACATAAATTTCAAAAACTAAGTAATAGCGACAATTTGCCACAATCATATTTATTTAATAACAATTATAGTTGGTGTAGTATTTTTTAAGATTTAAAAACTTCTTTAAATAAATTCAAAATGTTGTTCCTTACATAGTAATATTTCTTATAACAATATTAGTGTAAGTTATCTTAACCAACCGTTCGTGAAAAATCTATGTTCTTGTTAAATGACTGTTATTCTATCTTATATATTTCAATAGAATACGCAATCGTATTTTCACAAGGTCGTAACGTTCTTCAAGTAAGTGCAGAAATGACAAATTACTTCCTTTTTTAATGATGCGAGTACTGCTAATTTATAGTAGGGATTACTACTATTTAGATTTAATAACAACTAATGATAATTTAAATGTATTAATGGACAGTAGTACATTTATAATTTATAACATCAATTTTTAATATTCAACGTTCGATAGTACGTAAGTATGAGTTATTTTAAAAAATTATACTTAACATGGACTAAACTTTGAAAAGTTATGATATTCTTAGGACGAATTATAATATTCAAAATAAAAAAATAAATGTGAAACTCAGCTAGTATGTTTATATATCCAGTAGACATTTATACGTAGTTTTAACAAATTAATTGTTCGGTAATTAAGGAAACAAGTTTATATTGTTCTCATTGTTTGTAACAATTTACCTGTTTCCCACTTACTGAACACCTTGTATTTATATACATCTATTAACATAAGATATACGAGGATATTATATTTATTTTATACATAATTTTAGAATTTTTTTTCTCAAAACACAACCATTTCACGTTTATTAAACGTATATTAAACAAACAACTTTCGTTAATAATTGATATAATAGTTAAAACTAAGTTTTTTTTACCCCTTATGTTTGGTTTAACTTTAGTTAATTAAACGATAATATTAAGAGTACGTTTCGATTAAATAACGTTTATAAATCGTATGAATGTAATATAAACACTATGGAACTTAAGTATAAACGCGGATGTTTTGTTGTATAGTGTCTATTGTATACAGGCACGTAGCCAGAAAATATTTATTGGAGGGGCCAACAATTTTGGGCCCTTGTATCATTTTCCATAATTTGTTTACCATGAAAAGCTTGTGGGGGGCTCCCTCCACTCCTCCTTAGACAGTATCCCATTCTATGAATCTTACAAGTTCAAAATTTTACCATTGGTTGGTTAAAAAAAAAATTGTTTTCGTATAAAGTATACTAATTATTACAGTATTATAAAAAAACCAGCACAGGGGGGTCGCGGCACAGTGGTGACGTGGCATAGTTGGATCAATTATAATGATTAAAATCACTATAAAAAATAAACGCTTCGATGCAAATCTTTAGAAAGTGTTTAATTTTAAAAAATTGGTGGATTATTCCAAAAGCTACATAATCTGCTTGTTCCTTATTAATATCCTGATTAAGATAAAGTATGTCGAATGAAAAAGGGATTATTAAAAAATAATATTTCTCATAGAAAAATTATGTTGATCTATACGCTTTTCAATAAGTTATAGCATTATAAAGTTAAAAATATAAAAAATAATTTTTTTACAAAAATCGTATTTATTTATTAACTTTGATGTCTGTTTTCACCATGAAGATAAAATAAAGTCCGAAATTTTTTTTACCATAATAAAGTATATTACATTAGCTTTAATTTAAGATATATATAAAAGTGTCAGACTTTCCGGAACACTTTCAAAAGTAAAGTTGAAAAAGTTCTACTTTCTACATCCATTTTTGATATTTGAACCCCCTTAGTATACAGGGAAATTATCCGATTTAAAAAAACAGTATGTCGAATGAAAGATGTATATAAATACTACTTCTCATGATAAAATTGTATTGATCCATACATTTTCCATACATTATATATATAAAAGTGTCAGACTTTCCGGAACACTTTCAAAATTTGAGTTGAAAAAGTAACGTTTTTGCAAAAAAGTTGTCATTTTAAATCCCTGTAGGCAGGCAAACGATCAGATTTAAAAAAAATATATACCAAATGAAAGGTAAAGACATCATGCATCTATAAAAAAATTTATATAGATTCGGCCATTTTTAGAAATTTAATGCAGTTTTAAGTAAAAAAAAATTTTAAAATGTCAAAAAATAGCGATTTTTACATTTGTAATTTTTTGGATGATTTCCCCTATTTACAGGGTATGAGAGAAACGTTTTTAATTTTTGAAGGTCTTACTAAATGCAATTTGTGATTTTTGATGTTGTGTTCATAAAAATCGGTTCAGCGAGAGCTGAGATTGAGCGTTCACAGATACAATAAAATATAGTCATAGAACATTATATATTTTTTTAATTAAAAATTACAGAATCTACAAATTAATAAAATACCCCCTTAATTACATATTTCCCCCTAACTACTCTTTTAGCGTACTCCCTTAATTACATATTCCCCCTAACTCTCTCTTTACTATACCCCCTTAATTACACATTCCCCCTAACTACTCTTTTAGTGTTCCCCTAAATTACATATATCCCCCTAAGTGCTTTTTAGAGTTCCCCCTTAATTGCGAATTCCTCCTAACTCTCTCTTTACTATACCCCCTTAATTACATATTCCCCTAACTACTCTTTTAGTGTTCCCCTTAATTGCTAATTCCCCTAACTTTTAGTATAACCTCTAATTCTTCTTTATTATTCACCTTTAATTATTAATTACCCTTAGATACTATTTTTCTTTCCATTAATTCCTATTTTTTACATCCTGAATTACTAATTATTACCCTTAACTTACTGCATCTCACAACCTTAATTACTAATTATTCCTATTTTATCTCCTATTATTACCAATTATTATTATTCTGCTCCCTAAATACATATTACTACTAATTTATTACACCCTTAATACTAAGTACTATTGGTTTATACTAATTACCATTATTCTGCAAAGAAATTATAATAAACAAAAATATACTTTTCTTTTTCAACTTTTCGCGCTCTTTTTAAATCTCTAATTAGACTTTTTCTATCACTTCTAAGTTTTGATAGAATTACTTATTATTAAAAAATAAGTACTGACATAAAAAAAAATTGTTTTAAATTTATACTGATTTTAATTATTAATATGTTAAAAATATGAAAAATGACATATTTAACCTATTTTGTTAATCCTTTATAGTTGATTTTTGTGAAAGTTTATAATACAAAAAACAATAGATGATTTTTTCAGACAGTCATTGAGTATGACTGATGGTAATGAACAGATAAATATAAAAAAAACCCCTTTGAACACTTTCAAAAGTTAAGTTGAAAAAGTTCTACTTTTTATATGCATTTTTTATATTTGAAGCCCCCCCATATATAGGGAAATAGTCTGATTTAAAAAAAAAGTATATCCAATGAAAGATGTATATAAATACTACTTCTCATGAAAAAATTGTATTGATCCATACATTTTTTAAAAAGTTATAGCACTTTAAAGTAAAAAATGTAAATTATAAAATCGAAAATTTTCACACAAAAATAGCATTCGGTAGCCGTTTTCACCATGAAGACAAGTCCAGAGGTCAAATTTTTTTTTTTCAAATTAAAGTACATTACATTAGCTTTAATTTAAGATATATATAAAAGTGTCAGACCTTCCGGAACATTTTCAAAAGTTAAGTTGAAAAAGTTAATTTTTTGTGAAAAAGTTGTCTTTTAAATCCCCCCCTGTGGGCCGAAAAAAGGTCCAATTTACAAAAAATATATACCAAATGATAGGTAAAGACATCAAGCATCTATAAAAAAAAAATTATATTGATATGTTAATTTTTGAAAAAGTTATGGTACTTTAAAGTAAAAAAAATTGAAAAAATTTCGAAAATTAGCGATTTTTAAATTTGTAATTTTTTTGGAGGTTTCCCCCATTTACGGGGAACGAGGGAAATTTTTTCAATTTTGAAGGGTAATGTCTTCGACTANAAATTTTTTTCAATTTTTGAGGGAAATGTCTTCGACTAGATACGATTTGTGATCTTTTGACGTATCGTTGAAAGAAATCCGTTCGGTGAGAGCTGAGAAAAAGTGGTAACAGACACAAAAAAAAAAAAAAAAACACATCATAGTAAAACCAATACCTTCTCAGCTTCGCATCAAAGCTAAAAAATATACCAAATGAAAGGTAATGATATCATGCATCTATATAAAAAAAAATTATATTGATTTGGTTATTTTTAAAAAAGTTATAGCAATTTTTGAGAGTAATGTCTTCGACTAGATACGATTTGTGATCTTTTGAGGTATCATTGAAAGACATCGGTTTGGTGAGAGCTGAGAAAAAGTGGTAACAGACACAAAAAAAACACATCATAGTAAAACCAATACCTTCTCAGCTTTGCATCAAAGCTAATAAAATAATGATGTGAACATAAGCTGATTTAATTTTTCAACTTTTAAGCTATTAAGAAAAATTAATTTATACCTAAATACTAATAACAAATAAGTTATAAATAATTTTGAAAATAAATATAAATTATAAACAAAGTAAAATTTATTTTATTTAAAATTAAAAACAATTCCTGCCTATTTTTAGTCATATATTCATTACTATTATTTAGAGCACGCAAATAACAAATTAACAAAAACAAATAAATTACCTATTATAACTACTACATTATAATAAAAAAAACAGATTAAAGATAAGATTTATCAAAAAATTTTTCATAGAGTATTACTCTATCGAATTTTGTAATCAACTAGATTCTAATCAATGCATATTTCAATAAGTATCAATGATACTTGGTAGTTTGTTATCATTTGTTGGACCAGAGTTAAAAAAAATTTATCTACAACCACGTTTGGAGTAACTGCTATTCAATTTATTATTACGTCCAGAACGTTATCTTTTTCAAATAACGNGTCCAGAACGTTATATTTTTCAAATAACGTTTTCTATGAATATAAAAATGAAAATACAGCCATAATAATAACTGTATTACTCAATAGTAATCACAAATTAATAATAATTTCAATGTTTATAAGGCCTAGTACGTTATTGATAATTCGTAAAAATAATTGAATTTTAAATTTGGGGGGGTTGGCCCTGGGCCACATTAAATGTAAGGGAGGCCAGGCCCACCCATGTCTACGTGCCTGATTGTATACGTGTATATATTATTTATTTTAAGTATAATACACATGTTTATTAAGCTTAATTTTATCGTAATAACCATCGAGTACAAGTGCATGTATTTTACGTTAACATTTTGAATATATTTAGATAATTTTTAGTTTATGATTGGTGTAAATACCGAATATAAATTTAGAATTTTATTGGTATACATTTTACTCTATAAAACTCATTATATCTAATTGAGAAAAACGTACATATTTAAATAGTCAAAAAAAATATTTTTCATTCAATTCAGTCAATATTTATAAACTCATACTTAATTGCACCACAACAAAACAAAAAAATATCATTTATGTACAATATAAAAAACTCAGCACAGGGGGGTCGCGGCATAGATGAATCAAGTATAATGATATCTGACAGTGATTAAAATCACTATCAAAAATAAACGCTTCGATGCAAATCTTTAGAATGTGTTTAATTTTTAAAAATTTGTGTATTATTCCAAAAGCTACATGATCTGCTAGTTCATTATTAATATCTTAATTAAGATAAAGTATGTCGAATGAAAAAGGGATTATTAAAAAATATTATTTCTCATAAAAAAATAATGTTGATCCATACACTTTTCAATATGTCATAACATTATAAAGTTAAAAATGTAAAAAATAAAATCGAGAATTTTCACATAATAATAGCATTTGGTAGCTATTTTCACCGTGAAGATAAAATAAAGTCCGAAATTTTTTTTTTGCATAATAAAGAATATTTTATTAGCTTTAATTTAAGATATATATAAAAGTGTCAGACCTTCCGGAACATTTTCAAAAGTTAAGTTGAAAAAGTTGTCATTTTAAATCCCCCCTTGTGGGCAGGTTAAGGGTTAAATGTATGAAAAAAATATACCAAACGAAAGGTAATGACATTACACATCTATATAAAAAAGAATTATATTGATATGTTCATTTTTGAAAAAGTTATGGTACTTTAAAGTAAAAAAAATTGAAAAAATTTCGAAAATTAGCGATTTTTAAATTTGTAATTTTTTTGGAGGTTTCCCCCATTTACGGGGAACGAGGGAATTTTTTTCAATTTTTGAGGGTAATGTCTTCGACTAGATACGATTTGTGATCTTTTGACGTATCGTTGAAAGAAATCCGTTCGGTGAGAGCTGAGAAAAAGTGGTAACAGACACATAAAAAAAAAAAAACACATCATAGTAAAACCAATACCTTCTCAGCTTCGCATCGAAGATAATATTGAGCAATTATAGTATTTTTAGTTTGTTTAAATTATAAATGGACAGTTAAATATTCTACAGAATTTATTCTATAAACTTTTGTTAATAAATATTTTGTGTTTCTTAACATATTAATAGTGCTGTAGATTGATACAGCACATATTTTAATTTTATCGAGTATAATCACCACCCTAAGTTTGCCCAACTGATAATAACAATTGCAAGTGGGCTCTTATTCAGTCTGTAACAACATGGTTTGCCCATTACATAACGACTAGCTATGGTAGGGGTAGCCACTACCTAGGTAAGATGTTGTACCTATCATATAAAATTAACGAACCATAGATAGGATTTAATTTTAAGTTAATTAATAATTTAATTTGGGTTAATATGTCACTAAACATAAATGATTACAACACCTTATTAACTACAACTTTGATAATTGAAGTTGTATGTGGTTGATATGTAAAACATACTGTAGCCCGTGTCTAGATTAAGGAACAGAAATAAAATACACACGAGTATTTAAGCTACTCTCGCAATAAATACAAATATTACAGTTAAGATTAATAAGGAAATTTAATTTAATTCTTAAAGATATATAATTAAGTAAAATATGGACAAAAATACTAATGTATAAAAAACCATACCTACAAAAAAAAGTTGACAACAAAAGAAATATAATATTTAAACAAAATCAAATAATATAACAAACATCACGGACGGTATTAGAACATATCTGTTAATATTAATAAAAAATAAATGAAAAACACCAGGAGTGGTCTGGATACTTGCTCATTAGCATTGGCTAGAAGAAAGAGGAAACACGTACTCTTCACACAAAAATAAAATTAAGTTAGTTTATAATAAAATAACTAACAAAATACAGATCATTACATAAATATGATTATTAAAAAAAAAAACTACCCGGTCTCCGAAGAGACCCATCCGATGTTCTAGATGAGTTGCCAAAAAGACCTGACCGTTCGACATTGGCGGATCTACTTCATCACTAAAAACAACAGAGAAAAACATTTTTTTAGAAATAAATTCATTTAAATTTACACAATAAATGATAATAATAATATTAACTGCATAAAATTGTTACATTTTGAAACCATGATTGAGTCATGTAATATATTAAATGGTTCAATTATGGTTCCAAAACGTAAAATTAATAAAAAAAAAAGAATGTATTAACTTTAGTCATATATAAGTAGAATTTAATCACTTATTTTTCAAAAATAAATTAAATACACATTACAAAATAAGATTTATATCGCACACATCCGTAAAATTATATTAAAAAAAATATCCAAAAATAATTTATATTTCAAATTAATGAAATTTATAATTGGGTCCATTCAAAATTAAAATGTAATAAATATTTAATAAATATAATTATTAAATTTAATACTATAATAAGCATTAAATAAATAAATCAATTACCTATTAGGCTGAGCTTTTATTCATCATTATATCATTCACCAAATGTTCATCAATTATAACAATCTTTTTCCTTTAAACGATTCATAGATAAGTTTTCTTTTTCCCATCAGAGTTAAAGTGTTCTTTTTAAAATGTAAGTTTCTTAAAGTTTCTTAACTTTTCACAGAAAAATCTGACACTATATAATATATTAAATATATTATTTAACTTCTTAAAGAAGAATATTAAAGTAAAAATTTTAATTACCTGTATATTTTCCAACGTTAGATATTTTTTTAAAAATATTTTTTATTTGGAAAATGCAATTTTCGGAGAGGAGCTTGTTTAAGCCTTAATAATACCTTCTACAATTGCACTTTTTTTGCCATTAAGCATCTCAAATATTTTCTTTGTTTCTTGACATTGAGTACCTAAAGTTCATAAAAAATTATTTATACATTATTTTTATTAATACACAATTACAATTACATTGTGCATTGTCAATCATCTATGTATTCTATTATATCATCGAGTTAGAAATCAGGGAACGAATTTCAAATGTGCTAATAATAAAAACAGAAAGGTTAACTATTGACAGTTGATAGAATTAGATTAATATACAATTTAATAATTTATTTACTTTATATTAGAATACGATTTTTATTGTTTATTACTTTGTTGCATGAATTATCGTTTCCATATTAAATATTTTGAACAGTATAAAAATTAGTTATTTAACATGAAACATATACATTTTAATAACAATTTTTTATTGTAAAGATTATTTTTTTTTTTTTGAAAAATTAGAGGAATAAAATTGATTGATTGATTAAATTTAATAAATATTTTATCATAATCATACCTTAATTATATTGCAGTTTTGTTTGAAAAATTTTGAATATAATTAAATTTTTTCAAAGGCTTATTAATTAATAGGTAATTCTAAGTCTGGATATTTCTGGTTAAAATTTTATTTTGAATGCGGAGATAAATTTTTCAATATATGGTCTAAATAGCTTTTTCCACTTATCGATCATTCTTACTGGTACTAAAATTATACACATTTTATAGTAATAATTAAACAAAGAAAGAAGAGGGGGTTAAAACCTTGACAGCCTCACAATATGAACGGCAAAGAACTGCAAGAAATCAAAAATTTCTAACTTTAATATACTAAATGGCTAATATCAATGCTTTGCGTACATTTAAATACTTAAATAAAAACTTAAATTAAATATTTAGCATTAATATTATTATTCTTTATAATCTTAACTTAAAGAAAATAAAAATTTAATTTAAAATGTATTGTTGTAATTTTACTTTACTATATTCACTTTTGATATATTTATTTTGAAAGAATTTAATCATGTTCAAAATTACTTAAACAAAACTGCAATATAATTAAGATATGATAAAATATTTATTCAATTTAATCAATTTTATTCCTCCAATGTTTAAAAAAATAATCTTTACGATAAAATTTTTTTACTAAAATGTATATGTTTCATGTTAAATAACTAATTTTTATACTGGTCAAAATATTTACGATAATTCATGCAATAAAGTAACAAACAAAAGATTTTAACGTCAGTTGAGTTGAAAAATTCGTAAGTTTTAACGTTTAAGACAACTTCTCTGTGTTTTTGGCTATTAAAAGTTTTCTGAATATATTTCAACTCATCATCCGCGAAGCTTATCTCGCTTAAAAGTTTACGGCACTTTTTCTGTGTGAAAATGTTGATCTCAAAAGAGCATTACCATTTATTAGTACTATCGTTGGTAGCATATTTTTGTACCTCGAACGTGTATATCAAAGCTTTCATTTTTGTATACGTGTTTCTGGAAGCTACGCCAGATCCTCTACGAAAATATCAAGTAGCTAAATCAATCGGCCGAAAAAAGCTTACATTAAACAAGTTAGAATCAGTATCGTTGCCAGTGGATCACGAAAAACAGTTATCCGGAGGAAACCCCACTTTGAATTCGTGTCCAACTTTACCATCGACTTGTACGTCGAAAATTACCTCATCGCCACTTCCATCAGTCAAAACAGAACATCATGCCCCACCTCCTTTGCCAATAATGTATCCTCCACCATTACCGACCTCTATTCCAACACCGCCCCCAACAATTTCAGGATGTCCATCTCCTTGTCGCATATCCTCTATCAAACCCACGGTCGTTAAAACAAAAACCATCAATTGGACTAAAGTTAACATCCAAAACATAGAAAATTCTTTGTGGTCAACGTTGGAACCTCTGAATCTTGCAATTGATTGTCAAGATATTGTAGAATTGTTTGGTGAAAAACCGCGTTCTAATTCATCGCCTATCCAAGACGGTAAACTAAAATCTACCGTGACCAACGTTTTAGACTCTAAAAGAAGTCTTGCGATTAACATTATGTTAAAACAATTAAAATCGCAGCCTGACGAGTTTTTCAAGTGTTTAGAGGATGGAACTATGATTCCTAGTTGACACACTTTTTAAATTTGTTACTCCCGTAGCAATAAGTAATATTAATAGTAAACTATATTTTTGAATACACTTTTAGTTAAATAAATAAAATCTGTTAGTATATTGATTAAATTATTTTTAAAACATTTTCTTATTCTTATTAAAAAAACTAATTAACTCAATAATTGATCCGATAAAATTGTATTTATATTTTTGAATTACGTTGAATTGTAGTAAAATAATTTATGATATTATTTAAATTGACAATAGTTTAACCTATATTTTAAGGAACCAATAAACGTGTGTTTCATCTGCATTGTTTGTTTAATTCGATTTTTGAAAAGTAATCGTTTTTATAATAAATTATTATTATAAATAAATAAAATATATAATATAATAAATAAAAAATACATATCTTATACTTTATTTTCAGACATTAAAATTTGTATTAGAAGTTTAATTCCATATACTAATTCGGATTTAATATAAAAACTAACTAAACATTTTTATTAAACGATTTAAACACTATTAATTTTATAAACAAAGATTTTATTAATTTATTAAATTTAAAATGTGTGTTTCTATTTTAAAAATAAATTTAATACTTTTATAAACCAAAAATCCGTGACTAAGTCGGAAAAAGGCATAAGACAATGAAATACCATAGTAAAATTTTAATAAATTATTGATTTTATTACGTATAGTTAATATTATTAATATTATTATTAAAGATATAAAAATATATAGAAAATTTATCGTCTGTTTCATTGCGATGATTAAATTTTTAGCCCTGTAGGTTGCTATAATAACTTAAGTTATACAATATTTAAACCTTTCAAAATAACACTATAATAGTTTGGTTATTAAAGTACCAACTTTATGTAATATTTAAAGAGTATTTAGGTATAATAATAAGTAAACTTACTTGTTCATAAAGATGTATAAAGTCAAGAGTGGTTTCGTTGGTCCAAGTTGTCATGGTTTTAACAATTTAAATAATTATAAACAATTTAAAGTCCTCTGTAATTTTCCTCAATTACTATTTGATTGTCCAACATTACAACATAACCGTTTACTCTTGTTCAATTTCCTGTCCTCCCTTAATATTTCACCCATTAATAGTTTTAATATCCTTAATATAAAATCATCCTTAATAATTATACAAATAATTTCCTTCGTTCATTCAGCTGGCTTTGTAATATAATATTTTTCTTTATGTTAATTTAATATCCTAGGTCTATTTTGTTTTGTTCCTTCTTTTTTAGTATTTTGAGTACGTTTAATTTATTAATGATATGTTTAATTGTGTTTAATAACAATATATATATTTTTTTATATAGTCTTAGTTCTTATTGTATAGTTTTATTTTAATTGTTCAGCTATAATAATTATTCCGTAATGAAGGCTAACAAAAAAAATTAATAAAAAAAAATAAACAATTAAAAGAAAATAAAAAAAATATGTTAACGTAAAATTAAACAAAGGTTTTACTGAACTTCACCAAACAATTGAACAGAAACCACTTAAAAATAGAGTTTTAATAGTGAAACGCATTCAATTTGTAACATTATTACATTTATATACTTTTATTAGTAATTTGGTATTTCCAGTAAAACCTTTTATTTATTTAATACCTATATTCATTTTTCGCTTGAATTTTTATTATGATTACTTAAAGGTGATACTGATATAAACGTAAAGTGTTATCATTTTACTTAATTTCTATGAGCCGGGTTGCAAAAACAAAAAATTAGCTGATTAATTCATTTTTACTTAATTATAGCCATCGAAGCTTGAAATAAAACTGTTTTTACACTTATAGTTCTAATATAACATAATAAAATAGAAAATACTATTATTACAAAATATTTTTCAGTACTAAACTGTGTTAATTTTGTTTTCGGTACCCAACAACAATAGCAATTAAAAAAAATTTGAGGAGGTTAGTTTCCTTAAAAATTAAAGAAAAAAAGCGACAGAGTAAAACTAATAGTGTTTCAGCTACGCACCATATATATAATTTTTACTTGCAAAAATGAAACAGAATTATCAAATATTAACATTTTAGTAAAATATTAAACAGTCCAATAATATTTATTTTATACTTAATATTCATAAATTAATAAGTTATATAATTAATACATTACATAATCAACCTTAACTATTAAATTATATTTACAAATATACTATAAAATAGTTTTACCTATTAAATTAAATTAGCTAATTAGACCAATATGAACCACCGCTATACTGTATAAATATAGGTGGATGGGGAAGAAAAAATTATGTTACCTTAAAATCAAATATTGGCCAAGTACTTGACAAGTACACAAGTGTAAACTACAAGTGTAGACTTGTCAAGCCATTAATTCCTTTGACTTGAGTCACATTTACCGACAATCTGCGGGAAACTGACAAGTGACCAATAATTGTACAAGTATAGTGTTCCGACGGCTTGACAAGTATACACAAGTGACAAATATTTGACAAGTACACCCAACCAGTCGTGGGAATATATGCTGTGGATTATTATTCGTAGCAAGTATTTTTTCTGATGTTACAAAATAAAACTCCACGTAAATATCTGACAGATTTCCGATTAATAGATATTTTTATCATATTTGCATTGTTATTTACGTGTCAAAATGAACACAGTTAAAATTTAAGTCTCATTACCCGTCAATCACAACAATATTTTTACAAATTTAGATAAGAGACTGTTAAAAGGTACCCCGGCACGTCGATAACAAACTATAAAATAACTGGTTTTGATCGTTGGCAAGGTAGTAGTTGATGGGTGAGGGTGATCGGTTACCGCAATTCAACAAAAAATTCGTCGCGTTATAAATGCCACTATGGACTGACACATGTGTCGATAGACAAAAATCATTTTTTTGCATAAAAACTGTTTTGCGCAGGACTTCATTATTTAATCTGTATTGATGATAGAGTCCCTAAATTTTACCGAGTTATAAAGGAGAAAATTATCTGTGATCTAACGTTTTTATAATTTTGATAACGCAACTCTGAAGCTATTAATTAAACATTAAAAAAAACAAAAAAATAGGAATGTTTAATAGTAAATATAAAATACTAGAAATCACGTTAACGAAAAAATAAAAACGCTAGATCACAGATAATTTTCTCCTTTATAATTTGATAGAAAACTTGGGACTAGCATCAAATAGAGTAGTCCCGCGTAAAACATGTTTAAACCCGTTTTTTTCTCTATAAGGCGTGTATATTTTATATATATATATATATATATATGTTTATTTTTACGTAAATAATTTATGATAAATAACAAAAATATATGTATAAAAGTCAAACCAAACAAACGTATACAAAAAACAAAAAGTATACAGGTTGATTCATTAATGATAAAACACTTATTTCTTAGAAACTAATGAAAATTTTAAATTTTTGTTAAGAGAAAAAGTATTAGGTTCCAAAACTACAATAATGTAGTACGGCCAAAATATAATCATTATATAAAATTTTAAATAAAAAGCCAGAAATTTTTTATATTTCACTCTTTACGAAAATTAATTAGAATTCTAGGACATATCATTAAAAATAAAAGCTATCACATTTTCTTTTGGTGTTTTCATTTCCGAACACATTAAAATACACGAAAATATCTAGCTAACACAATATTAAGTAAAACACCTTCAAAAAAGTTATGACTAGATAAGCGGTTTTCTCTGACCATCTAAAATTTAAGGAGGATGGCATAAAACTCGGACCGACCGCTACCGACGAGAACCTCTTAACAATTTCAGGGGTCGCAGTGATACTGTATAATAACTACCGACGTATATGCCATTGCCTATTTGCTGATACGTGTTCGCTTCACCGTCCGACATTCTCTATGCTCTGTTATTTTAACCTTCTCTATAATTTGGAACTACCCATATATTATCAATATAATAACTACCGATATATACGCCATTGTCGGTCTGCTAAGAGTGTTCGCGTTTCCATCGCATGACAACAACCGTCAGACCACCTGAGACATATTGCGCACTCCAATAACATGAACCGTAATTCGATATTACATAGGCATATAAATATAAGCGTTTAGCCTCATCTACAAATAAACGTAGTTCATTAATAACAATAATAAACCCATACTCTCATTTGATATTTTACTTTAACAATTTAAAATGAGTATATACTTTTTAGATCGTAATTAATTAGTATTTCAATATTGTACTGTATTTCAATGTCGTTATGTGCAAAACCAATTAACCCGTTGTACTACAATGTCTCAATCGTATTATATTATTATTTAATTTAAATATTAACATCATTAGTTATTTGAGGACGTCCTCAAATCTTAAATAGTGTCTCAATAGTAATAAACTAATAAATAAAAAACCCAAGCCGGTACAGTGGAGGCGCGGCATATTTGTGACAAATATAGATGATAGCATAAAATAATTAAAATCATTATCTAAAAACAATTCTATGCAAACCCGTAGATAGCGTTTAATTTTTAAAAATTGGTTGAATATTCCTACAGCGACATTAATTCCTATTTCCTTAATAATTACCTGATTAGTAGTAGTTCTTTGTTTTATAAGTATATACGATTAAATACATATAGTATTTTTTGATTTTTCCAAAAGCAAATTAATTCCTATTTTTCCTCCATGTCAAAATATAAGCATGGATTTATCAAAAAGAGAAAGTTAACATTCTTGATTCGATTATTCTGACCTTTGTTAGTTAATTATTATTTCAATTATGAAATTGTATTTGTAATTTATCATTAGCCATTGGTAACTAGAACATTTTTTTTTGCAAAAGGTAACCCATTTTCTTTAAATATACTTATTGAATTGACATTAAACATCGCAAAAATTCTCTTTGAAAATATTTATAACTAACAATTAAGTCTTTATTATTATTATTTTTTGTAAAAAAATGGGATTAAATGGAGGCACTTACTGAAATACAAGTACAAATAATTCAAAAAAATTAAAGTGGATAATTATAACATTATAAAAAATGGTAATTTCTTAGACCAAAATAACATTTTTTGTTTAATTTCGAGAGCGTTTACTTATAGGAAACAAAGTGTCAGGACAATTTTTTTTTTAACTTATAGTATGTAACACGTGCTTTACTTAATCATATGTNCTTTTTGTAAAAAAATGGGATTAAATGGAGGCACTTACACCCTGTTATATGGCTTACCGTTTGACCTGAAATACAATTACAAATAATTCAAAAAAATTAAAGTAGAAAATTATAACATTATAAAAAATGGTAACTTTTTAGACCTAAATAACATTTTTTGTTTAATTTCGAGAGCGTTTACTTATAGGAGACAAAGTGTCAGGACAATTTTTTTTTTTAACTTATAGTATGTAACACGTGCTTTACTTAATCATATGTTTAAAGTTCAGAGTATAATCGTTACATTTTCAAAAGTTAAGCTGAAAAGAACGTTAACTTTTTATGCAAAATTTGCTACTTTGAAACTCCCGTATAAGCAAGAACAGGGTTAGATTTTCAAAAATTGTATACCAAATGAAAGGAAAATATCTAAGGTATTTATAAAAATATTAGCTTAATTCATCTTTTTTTTTTTTCAAAAAGTTATGACAGCTTTGAGTAAAAAAAAATTTTTAAAAATGTCAAAAATTACAAATTGCTCAAATAAACGTCAATGAAAATTTGAAGCGTTGTCGGTATACGTAAAGAATACCAAAATAATAATTATCCATAGGAAAATTGTATATTAACAACAATTTTTTATGACTATTTGTCTAATTTATTTGGCAGAGGCTGCTTGTACTATGATTAATATTTTCCAAATAAAATTTTACAGTAATGTTTTTGTGATATTAGTTATATTATTTTGAAATAAAACTTATTAGAACTATAAAAATAGTATTATTCGTACTGTTTTTTCGTTTGTTATTACAGAGGTATTTGGCTCTCTGAAGTCACCGCAGTCACATAAATCCATTTTTAGAAGTACTACGATATGTTCAAAACTTATGTAATGTATAACTCACAAACCAATAAATAAAAATATCAATGTCATACGGATGTCCCCGCGCATGTTATAAATATCTATTTAACCAAGGAAATGTTAATAATTAACCGGTATATTTCGGTCTGAAACATAAATTTCAAAATTTTAATAGTCTATTTAAAAGAATGGTATAAATCTAGTTTACCAGATACACTTTTTTTAATTAGTTAGTTTTATATAATAGATAATTAATAAGTAAAAACATTTTTGAATAAATGCAAGTGTTTTAAAATTATCCGATATTTTGTTATCTAATGGTAAACTGAGACCGTTATTATTTACGATTGGTCGTTTTTCTGAAGATCGTAATCGTTACAATATAATTAATATGAATTGTTCCTTATCGATTGTGATCGTTTACAATGTCTACAGCAGTGTTCTATGATCGTTAGTAACAGGTTTTTTGTATTTAGTTAATTTTTTATTTTATTTTTAAGTATAATTTAAATAATTTGGATTTTGTACCTCTTCCTTTTGGTCACTTAAGTCCCATCTCAGTAATTTTTGGGTTATATGTTTGCTATTTACATTTTTTCAAAAACATATATTTTGCGAGTAACCGTCATAGAATTCTTTTATACATCGATAGCTGTGAAGAGGAAACCCTGCATGTGTTTTTTATTGTATTTGAATATGCACCAGCTTCAGGGTCAACAAAACTAATAGAGTGGTTAAATTTAAAGTGCATTCGTTTTATCTATCACAAGCCAAATATGTTTAAAATAGTTCTTTTGATTCATTTTTAATAATAATTTCTGTTATCATAAAAATTTTATGCCGCTTCCTGTGACGGTTTGGACTTGTTAGGTAACTGTGCTTTTTAGTTTAAATAGATTGGAATTGGACTAGACTTACTTTTTTGGGTTCCCATCCCTTGGAGTCCTGTGGGGGCTCGAATCAGTCACCGGAGCTGATACGCCTAAATTATCTTTTATTTTACCATAAAATTATTTTTTTTTGCTGTTTTTTATTAAGTTATAAAAAAGAAAGACCGTTCTGTATCGTGCTCGGTTTTGTTTTTTACTTCGTGAAAAACCTGTTTAAATAAATATTTCTAAAATATTCGTACGACCTTAATTGAAAAATGTTGGGACAAATATATTTTCAAATTTACAATATTAATGTATCTTTATTTTTCGAATTCAAATTTTCAAAAAATATTTTACTTGTACTTATAAAATAATCTAGAGAGTATTTGATTACAATTTTTGTGATAGATTTTTTTTTTGCGCTCCTACCTAATATAAAGAGTGTTCAGTAAGTAATGAAATGAGTTTCTCTTGTTCTCATTGTTTGTAACAATACACCTGTACCTTACTTTTTGAACATGCTAAATTATAAAAATTATAAATTCATTGCAAAGCGTATGTGAAAGACGATAATAAAAATCTGTCGAGAGATATGTAACGTTCATTTTTTGTATAATTTTTTACGTATCATTTAAACAGAAAATCTCCCAATTGTATTCGTATATTTTAATTATAATCGTTACGTATATGAATACACTAAAAATCAACTAAATATTTACGTTTAATATACGTATAGTTTCTACTTAGGATGTGATCTGTTAAAACTTGTTAATCATTCACAAAAAAATCAAATAATTTTCAGCTTATTGTTTTTTCTCTATAACTACTGACTGTAAAATAATATTTCATTTGATGAGAATCCAATAAGCTGGTAAAGGATGTCTTCTATTCATCCTTTAAGAAAATACGAATTATAAGTTATAAGATATTTAATTGTGTAATTGTATTAACCTTAGAGTAAAATCTCTATGTTTTATGTTTTATAAATTTCAAAAGTAAAAACTCAATATTTGAGTCACTATATATGGAAATTAAATAAGTTAATTATTTTTTATCGAGAAACATACATATGATTAGGTGTATTTAATATTCATAATTTTTCTTTACTGTGTTGTAATTACATATAATATATTTTACTCGTGTACATTCACAATTTTTTTAAATGTTTAAAGTTTAAAATTTGTTTTTAAAGTTCTTGGGCTTTTAATTGATATTATTATACTAATTTTCATTTAACCAGTAATTTTTACTTCACATTATTACTTTTAAAGTAAATATCACCAACTTAAAATTGTACTTTTCAAATTCTGACAATACTTTTCTGTGTAATACCGTATGATTAAATTATTAAAATAATAAATATTAAATTAGAAGTTATGTAAACGAGAAACATAAACATAGTATTTGTTTTTTAATATTGTAATTTATTATAAACAAATTTTTTTAATTCACAACATTATTTCACGTATATATTTTTATAAAAAATTTGAACATAATTTAAAATAAAACATAATAAAATTCAATAAAACAAATAAAACTTTGGTTAAGTGTAACTTAATTTTTTGTAGATTGTTTTTCACCATTATGTTGAGAATGATCTTTTTCTTTGGTCACCTTAATGCTTGGTTGATTTGTATGAACAATTGGCACGGGTCGTTCTCCACTCTTATCAGAAGTCTAAAAAATGTTTTTTAATTAAATGTCGATTTATATGTGTATTTAAAATAAACAAATATTACATTAACAAAAAATTTGTTTTTCTGCGGATGTTTAGTACATGTATGTCATGTTAACAATTTTAATAATAATTTTTCAATTTAATAATAAATAGTCAGGAAAAAATTATTTCATTAGTTTTAAGTAAATTTATAAGGACAAGTGCTCTATGACAATTTTTTCCAGTAGATTTAGTAAATACAACTAATAAATGAATTCAAAAAATTATAAAAATATTGATAATGAAAATTATTTTTGAAGACATAATTTTTAAATTTCTTGACAAAAAAGTAAACGTGTTTTAAGCAAACCTTAGGTTAGATAAATTTACTTAAGTTAAGACGACTGGTTATACGCGTGTCATAAACAATTTTATAATAAATTTATTTTGCTATCAAAATCTAAACAACACGAAAAAAATTATATAAAGTTTAGAAGCTTTGAAAACGTTATTTTTTCAAAATTTTATTGAATAATTTCAATAATTTTGTTTAAAATGGAATTTTTTTCAGATTATATGATTTTAAGACATTCAGGTAAAAGAAGTTCATTAAAAATTATTTTTTAATTAAATAATTATTCCAGAATTATATTTTCGTTTTTTCATGAAACAAAACGAAGTTTCCATTCCCATAAATCGATCAAAAATTCATGTATTTTATAATTAATGCGTTTTTAAATATTTCCTGATCCATTAAATAAATTTTTAAACAAATAAAGTTCTTAATCCCTAAATTTTACTATAAAAGCATATTTTCAAAATATATCAAGTGAATTTTGAACCAAAATAAACAAATTTTTATCAATTGTATATAAGCATGTAAACTTAATGAGTAAATTAGCGTGACAGCGTTCAATTATAATTTAATGGTTAATACCTTTTTGGGAGCCATGATGCTGAGTACACCATCTGATGATAGCTGAGACATGACTGTGTTTGGGTCAACATTTTCTGGCATTTTGTAACGACGGGTGAATTGACGGGACACAAAACCATGTTCGTCACTGCGTTCCTCGTGTTCGCCCTGAACTACAATATAGCCGTTATTGTCGACCTTAACAGAAACTTCTTCGGGCTTGAACTGTTGCACGTCGAGGTTGACTTTAAAGTTCTTGTGATCGTTTTGAATATGAGACAAGCCACTACTACGGTGTGTTGGCCACATGGCTGATGGTCGGTGGTATACTCTGCTGTTATAAGCTGGCCACATTGACATGGTTGGTAACATCATGTCATCGTCCATAATGCCCATCCCGAAATGTTGATCGTACATGGTTGGGCGAGATAATTGTTCGACGATGTAAGGCAACAAAGACATTTTAAACATCTGTAACAAAAATATATGTATATCAAATAAGTATGCATGAATAATAATTTTAACAAATAATAATTTGTTAAAATAAAAAAATATTAAATTATTTAAGCTATTTTATTAGCGAAAATTTGTTTATTTAATCAATTTATGTTTGGATAACTAAAAAATAACTGTAGTTGTTAAATAAATAAAAGTTTTCAATTATTTAATGCATAGTTAGCTTAACTTTAATTAAAGAATAAAATATTTATAATAAATATTTACGTATTAATATCATGATTCGAATTGAAGACACTTTGTAATGTACTCTGAGCTCGTATGAGTTTAAATAAAGTATAACTTGCAACAACTAATGATTTTTAAAAACTCAAAAAGTAAATAAATAATTTCAATTAACATATATTACGAGTCCTTGACAAAAAAATCAAATATATTAATTATAAATGATACATATGGACACTTCATAAAAAAAAAAAAAAAAAAATTTGAAATCGTTACGTTTTAATTTTAAAAATAATTTTTTCAATTTTTAAAGTTAAATTATTTCCAAAGTAAAAGTTTTTTTTAGTAATTTTAATTTATTATGGAAATAATGAACGTCGAATTATTCAAAATTATAATTTAATTTAATTATAATAGAAATGTATAAAATCCACAATTTCCGATAGTAAAAACCCAAGCCAAAATAAAATAAACTTTAATTGTATAAAAGCATTATTAGTAATCGATTGTTGATCATCGACCATAAACTTTCTAATGATAAAATGCAACTCAAAACAAAAAGGAATTCCCATAGTTAAAAATATTAAATATTTAACAAAGAACAATTTTTCAATTGTAATTTGGTAATTCCGTGTATTATAAAATATTAGTATAAAAATTTATATTATTTTCTCTAGTACATCAAATGAAATTTATTTAGTTTGCAGTAATCTTTTTAAACCGACATAACCTGAACACAATAATTTAAAATTAAGAAACAATGTCCACTCATTCAACATTTTTCAAACAATATTATGATACTATTGAAAAAGTAGACATAATTATTACAAAGCATTTTTAAGTTAAACTCATTATTATTATCATATGTATTTAAACTTTTATTGATGCCTCTACAAATAGAATATTAACCTGATAGTCGTGTTTGATTAAAATAAAAAAATTTAATTATTAACTTATTACTTTAAACATTAGTAAACAAAATTGTATGAATTGAATTTCAATTAAAAGTACATTTAATATTTTATATTAAAAATGTATTGTTAAAAAAATTATGACGATTTCAAAATATTTGATGAATATTTTAAGACTGTTAAATGGATAAATTATCAAATTATTATTATTAAAAGTATTAAAATCGAATATTTTTGAAATTAGACGATAAATTGAAATCAATGTTCTTTATAAATGTTTAGAAAACATATAAAAAAGCTTTCACTTGGTTATAAAAATAATATATAATTTTTATTTTTCTAAAGAATTGTTAATGTATAAACAGTAAAATCAATTTCAATTTGCTTTTAGATTTCTAGTTAAAATATAAATGAATAAAAATGTAATTAAATAAAATATTTAATTTAAACAATACATTAAATCGTACAGAATTTTAAAAAAATGTATAAAAGTTTTAAAAAATTAAATTTTTTAATTTTAGTACAAGTAGTAGCCTTCACTTGTACTATTATAGTTTTATAGTACTTGTATTATTCACCCTAATTAAAGTTTATATAAAACACAATATAATAATTGTTTATATTATTGAATTCAGTTTTAATATCAAACATATTATTCAATAAAAAATAAAAAATTGCTTCAAATATGGATAATTATGCTGAGACAAGATTATCTCTCGAGAAATATTTGATGTCATAATTGTCAAATACCGTAAAATAAAATTTACAAGTTAATACTCAAGCACGTATTAAAAATGATGAAAAGTTTATAAATAAATAAATATTATAAATTATTTATAATGATACAAAATATTTATTTTATTATGATATTCATAAATATAATTTTTAAAAATATAAAGAAAATAATAAAAACAGTGATAGACAAAATCTTTTAGAAAATATAATACTTAAAGAATTTCCAAAATTACTTACATATATTAAGTGATTTTTCTTCGAAAAAAATATTCTTCAACTGTAATGGAAGTTTTTCAATGTATTGAGTATAACGAAAGTATTAAGTTAAAATAATGTTTGCTCAAATCGTTGCAAAGTCGCCGTCTTTTATAGTTTTCTTAAGTCATGCGTTCTCAAACTTTTGATTATATAACAGTTATTGATGGACCTTGTTATAAATAGGTGATAATATCAGTTAATAAAATAATTTAAAAGGTACTCGTCAAAGTGGATAAATCCATTATTGAATCTGGTCACTGACCATTTACAATATTACAGTTCAGTTGGTGGGAAAAGGAAAAGAAATATTTGATAATAGGTAATCAGGGTGGTTTATCAGTGTAAGCACTGAAAATGGACAGAAGTGGTTAATACAACTACATTATGTTTACTTCTATTTTATTGTTCAGACATTATACTAACTAAATTGATGGTCTATCAAAAAATCGTTTCTAAATACCGAACATTTTTTTGAATAAGTTTTAATAAGACAACTATCTAAAAATTTTTCTAACATGGGTAAGATATATTATGATTTTATACCTTAATAAGATACCTAACCAGAAGTTGAAAAAAAAATATATCTATATAAATAATTTTTTTTTTATGTTTTCATTTTAAATAAGAAAACCAATTGGAATAATTATATTTAATTTATTTTGAACATGATATTTTAAAGGAATGTAATCTATGGCTGATTTACTATATATTTAAAAAATAATAAACATTAACTTTCTTCCTATAGAAAAAGTAACACCTTATAGACGGGAGGGGGCAAAAGGTATAAACTATATAATTTTAACATTACATTATATTTAAGACACTTGATTTTAATTTACAAGTAATTATAAGTACAATTTATTACATAGATTTAACATGCGATATTTAGGGCTATTTATAACATTTTTTGCTGATGTTAAACAAAAAAAATATGCTGAGTATTAACACTAGACACTATGAGAGATATACTCTCTAAGAGATCTGGATTATCAATCAAACTGTTTAAAATTTTAAAAATAAAAAAAGTATCCATGTATAAACAATTGAATGGTAATTCATATTAATTTAACTTATTTAATTAAATGTTTTAAAAATTATAAACATGAATTATAGTGTTAAGAAGAATGTTCTTATTACAGTATAATTAAATTTAGATAAAATAATTTTTATGCAATGAAAATATTAGGCATTAAATAATCTCTAAATTTGTTACAGTTATTCATAGAGTACATTTATTTTTCAATAAACAATTCATTTTTTTGCATTTTGTAATTTAATTAGAGCAAATTCTATCATGGATTATTATAACAAATACACATATACTAAATATTACTCACCCTATTTAAAGACAATTAAGTTCAGTTAGACATAGCTGTTATTGTTTTATAAAAACACTCAACAATTATAAATAATTATATTTATTAACAATTGAAAATATTGATAAAATTTCCTATTAAAAAGACAATTATTTGAAAGATGATGAAAAATGTGAGCTTAAAGATGACATTATATATAATGATGTTGAAATGGCAGAAAAATATTCAATATTTGTAAAAGAAGAAAAAAATAGTAAAATAATTATAGTAGAAGATAATTTTGTTAATATTCACACTGTAAAATTTTCTGAGTGAGTATAATTTGGCTTTACTATAGTTAAATCATTTAGAATATAGTAATTGTATTGCTGTAAATAATTACAGAACTAGTGTTGAAAATATCACTACAGAAACAAATTCTATTATAAAAGATGAAAATAAACATTTGAACTGTAATTTAAATTATAATGTGATAAATTATGATTATATCAATACTGGTAAAGACCAAATATACTATTCTGAGTAAGATATTTTATTGGTTTTTTATAATTATATTTAACTTATTTTTATTATAAATACATTCCTTTTAAATTTAATCTAACATAATTTTTCATTATTTAAAATTTGATCTAGCTATATTTTAAAAAATCTCATTAAACTAAAACTTGGGGAACAAATGCATTTTATCACCCCTTTAAGATTTTTTAAAAATTTTTTTTAACTTGTGTTTTTCATTGCTTTTTTCAAAAATCTTTGAAAAAAATTTTCGGAAGTATAATAAAGATAGTGCAAATTTTTAGATCTTAAGTAAAGATTAAA
The DNA here is from genome assembly GCF_025091365.1 of Daktulosphaira vitifoliae. Classification (NCBI taxonomy): domain Eukaryota; kingdom Metazoa; phylum Arthropoda; class Insecta; order Hemiptera; family Phylloxeridae; genus Daktulosphaira; species Daktulosphaira vitifoliae. The sequence continues at coordinate 63,082,577 of NW_026099572.1, read as the reverse complement.
CCTCCCAATATTGCTGACGATGCATAGGTGCAGATTACCAACTTGACAATAGTTTGAAACGTGTGGGGCAAATGAGCATCTAAGTAACTATACGTTCTTTTTTTATTTTGGAAACAAATAAATTTAATAAAAATTGGTGACAACATACTGAATATTACTTAGGCAATTAAATTGAAGAAAATAATTGAAAATTAATAGCCAAACATAACAAAAATCAAGCATAACAGTAGAAAACTTTGTAAGCTTATAACTTTATAACTATGCTTTGCCGACAATGTTTATTTAGAAATTCTTAATCACAATGGAAAATTAAATTGATTAAAAACAAAAATTTCAAAAAATCTCGATGATGTGATAAAATGCATTTATGCCAAACTTGGTTATTACTATTATTTTTTAATTTTCAAGATTTTTTGAGTTAATCAAATTAAAAGATTAACATATGCCAAAGTTATTTAGAAATGTTTTTATTTGTATTTTAGTGATAATTTAACATTTGAAATGTTATGTAAATATTTTTTTTTATAGTGGTACTATTTCACAAATAAAAATACCTGAATGTGGTTATGAAACATACAATAAAAATCATGAAGATAAAATTAAAAAAAATGAAGAAAATAATCATGAATTAACAAATCTTAAAATAAAATATCAGAAAACTACTTTTGAATTAAATCTTAATGAACAAACTTTTAATGTAAATAAAAAGAAGTGTAGTTTATGTAATAATTTGTTTGATTCTAAGGAAGAAATTATTTATCATTTTAGTGTAAACCATCCATTTAAACCATACAACTGTAATGAGTGTGAAAAAACTTTTTCATCTAAACTATATCTTAATATTCATCAAAAATATCATACAAATGAAAAAAAGTTTATTTGTCCCATTTGCAAAGTTTCCTTTTCTCAAAAATCAAATTTAAAAAATCATATCAGGGTCCATACAGGAGAAAGGCCATTTAAATGTGAATTATGTTTCAAGACATTTGCTGATCAATCAAATTATTGCAGACATAAAAAAATTCACAGTGGGAAAAAATATGTACAACAAAATTTAGACCATATAAAGTGTAATATTTGTGCTAAAAATTTTAGTCGGTTATCTAATTTAAAAAATCATATACTAATGATACATGAAGGTAAAAAACCGTTTAAATGTGAAATGTGCAATGCTACATTCCCTAGAAAAGATTATTTGATTCTTCATTATGCAATTCATTCTAATGAACCGGAATTTAAAGATCAGCTCCTTATAAAAAAATTTAAGTGCCAAATTTGTGAGAAATCATTTAGCAATCTAAGTTCTTTTCATCGACATGAGTGGTTACATAAAGAAGAAAAACCATATCAATGTGATTGTTGTAAATTATTTTTTGTTCGAAAAGATGCTCTAATTGTTCACATCAGAACTAAGCATACTAAGATAAAACCATTTAAATGTAATAATTGCAAAAAATCATTTTATGAAAAAAATGTATTAGTTCGTCATAAAAATACTCATAAATATAAAAAATAACTTGTATATTTTGAATAATTTCTTTTGATAATTAAAGTGAATTTTATTCTGTTTTTAGTGCTTTTATCGGCTCAATTAAGGGCCATTGCGGCCTCTCATTTATACTTCAGGGCGGGTGATTATTCCGTTGCTGGAGAGAGAATAGTGACTCCAACTACCAAACAGATCATTTGGCAAATGAAGCCACCCATGACCGAGTTTCGAACTCGAGGCAGTGCACCCCAAGCACTTCCGCATTACCGACTCGGCCACACCGTCCTCTAGTAGAATTTTATTCTACTTTTTCTTATTTTATTAATTTACAGTATAAATACTGAGTCAATTTTGTTGTCTGATATGGACAATCCTAACTGAGGTGGCCTATTTAGCTTTATCAGCAACACATGATGTCTGTATTTAATGGTGGGAAAGTAAATTTTCTCACTTTGACACACAAAATATAGTATTTAGAATATTCAACGTAATTAAATAAATAATATGGAATGTTGATTAAATATTAATTCTCATTTTTTAGTAACAAATTAAATCATTATATGGTCATTTATATGTAATTTTATTAGTTTATGAAAAAAAAATATTTCAATCAAATTATTTAATTAAATAATACTTTATTTTTTATTGGGATATAAATTATTACAATAGTTATAAAAAAACGATATAGCTGTAATTATAAAACTAAAAATTCTTAGGGTAAAGTGAAAATGGTTTCAATATATAGGTAATGCATTATGCTATGAGAAATAATGGACTCAGCTACTAACAAATTATCTTTTATGATTAAGTAATCATCGATTTTTAATATTCCATAAAAAAGTACCCAAACTATTATGTATACAAACATCCCAATAGTATGATTTTTCTATAACTAAACAATACATTATTTAAATCACATAAATACATGTTTAAGAATATAGGTTGTAAAATAACTATTAAAATTATGTATTTAAATTAAATGGCAGTACAAAACTAGGAAATTTTTTAACATTAATAAATAACTATACAGTTATTCAATTATTATAATTAAAATGTTTCATTTAACTCAGCATACGTAATATAATTAATTATAAAGTTATTCGGTGCATTCATATTCTTTATTATATTGAGTTTTGAAATCTTCAAATTCAGTTTTTAATTCCTAAAATTAAAAAAAAAAATTATAAATACCATAATATTTAGATGATGGATGGGGTGCGCCAAGATCCAGGGAAACTGGAAGCAATAGATTGGGAGGAGAGGATCTAGAATTGGGATTATTGGAAGTCTATGATAGTTGGCAACCAAAACTCTTGCAGAGTTGTGAAGGCATATAAGAAGAATTATTTAGATAATGATGAAATAATTATTTTACTGCATACTGTAATTAATGAAGATCGATCCCATTTTTCATTGTATAGTAAAATTTTTTGATCAAGCATAGAATATAAATCTATGATACCATCATCCACATTCCACTCATTTTTTCCATTCCAAAATGTAACTATTGAGTTAATGAAATTATACAAAAGAGTTTTGTCAACTTTAAATTCTTGACGAATAATAGGAGGTGATGCATCTAATTAGTAGTTCATATAAATTAAAATAAAAAAAGATGATAATAATGACAAACTAAAAAATAGAAAATAAGTATGTTTTATTTTAATACAAAAATGTAATCTAATTATATTTTTAAAGCTTTATTAACTTTAAACATTAAAATTTGATAAAAATATCTTGTGTATACTAACCTAAATTATTAAATTCGTTTGGTATAGGACTAATGGTAACAGATCTTTCTTCCCACGCTAATGAATGATTACTTTCATTACTACTTTCATCAAGACCATTAGCTAATAAAAATTTGTTTTATAAAAATATAAATTCTTTAATTTAGTAATAATATAAATTGTAAAAGAATAACTATGTAGAAAATATAAGTAATTATTAAAACATTTATAAAATCGATTTGTATAATAATTTATTCGTAAATTAAAAAGTGCAAATATTTCAATAAGATTTATTTTTCAATATAGTAAACATAATATAAAACTTACTTGAATCAAAACCATTGAATGTGGCATTATTTGAATTAGCTGTTATGTTATCCTAAAAGTATTATAATTTTATTATGATAAAAAAATTAAAGTACTACAATTATAATTTAATATGTTTAAAAGAAAAATTTTTTAGAATAACAATACTTATAATCTAAATAATAGGTAATACAGGATCATAAACCTTAATTTTGTATATCTAATAGCTTCTTTTTTTTTTCTGGAAATCAGCTTTAGATTATTATGATTAACAACAATAATTGTTTAACAAATAATATTAAAACAATTTATTTTATAGGCCCAGATATAAACATGTAATTAGAACATTTTTGGTATGTGGAAGGGATACTCTTATTCTAAAAGAGGGGTTCAAAATTTATTCAATTATATGAAAAATTGACACATTAATTTATATATTTTTAGGTCATTGAATTTAAACCTGATATCATTTATTTGATATTTTAATTTTAATAGGATTAGATGTTTTCCATTTTGGTAATTTTTATAAATTAATTCAATTCTCAAAATTATAATTGGTATTAATTGCACTCTTCAGAAAAGTAAATAATTACAAATTATTATTTAGTTTTAACATTAGTAAAGCCACATAAGAAAAACTCATGAAGTTTATCTAATTAATAGAATGTTCTCAGATCGGGTTATATCATCCATATTATAGAGTAATACCAAGATAAAAAAAATCAATGAAAGATGATTTATGTAAAATAAAATATTTCTGTGAATTTTTTTTATAAAAAATATGTTTTTACAATAAAAAAATTTTTTTTGCTATAATATTTTATTTTAAGCCTTTAAATTTAATTTTTATTTGTATACTTAATAATATATTAATTTTTTTAGGTAGAATTTATTTTTTAAGTCATTTGAATTATAAAAAATATATAATTTTTTTTTAAATATGAAAACTTATATCTTATATATTATAAGATATTGATTATTTTTAAATTCAAGTCCAAAAATCTATGAAATTTGAACTTTTTTTTTCCTTAGTAAAAACAGGTAATTAAAGTACAATAAAATTAAAAAAAAAATATTGAAATTTTGAAAAATGAAAACATTGAAATTTGAGTAGCTTAAGCCCAGCCATTAATACACACTCCCTTATATAGGTGCTAAGTTTCTATAATTTTAAACTTACATAAAACAATAATTTAACAGAAAAGAAATTATATTCTTCTCTAATTTAAAGGACTTTAAACTTTAACTTTAAATGACTTCTTTCCCTGCATAAAACATTCGAATATAAAATATAATTTTTTAATTACAAATTTAACCCTAACAAATATATATATATATATTAATATGATCATAAAAAAGGAAATTTTAATTTATAAAATTTCAAACATTATTTGAAATTTAAACAAAAATTAGAAATAATTAACTGTTATTTTATTCAATATCTTTAAACATTGTTCCAAATCTAAGAATAAAAACTATTTCACAAGGATTGTACAACTTGAAGTCAGAAATTTTATCTAAAGAGAATGTCTAAATACCCTGGGATGTAGTTATAACTAAAAATGTTCAAATGTTTCAATATTTTAATATATCAAAATTCTTAATTTCTATTTATTATTACTATTTTTATTGTTTTATAAATTTATCTTAAAATTTTACTTTTGAATTTTTTAGGCTTTTTGATTTTTTTTTGGGGGTGTATCCTTTTTGCCACATTTTGCGTCGTTTTCTTTTTCTGCTGTTGTCTTCACTATTAATTTGCTCTAACAAAACATAAAAATGTAGTAAAAATAAATTAAGTAATAGAAATGTAGCAAAAAAATATGTTTTACCATGCATTTTGTCAGAAGACTGTTCTTTTTTAACTGTATGTACGAATTCTGGAACACAAGTTTGTTCAATTTCAGTGGCATTCCTTTTTTTCCGTTTTTCTCGTATATCTAAACAATTTTCTTCAAAATCGGAATCCATTTCTGCTTTGATAAATGCATGAGCTTTATCTCTTAATGAGCATGCTCTATGTCGAATATGCTTATCTTCTGCACTTTTTTCTGGATTATATTCCAAAGCATTTCGAACAATAAGGTCAATATCATCTAGAAAATCTCTGGCACAAACATAACAATGCTTATCAATTTTACTCATAACTGTTTCTAAATCCATTGGTTCTTTAATAATTTCTAAATAATCTGGTACTTCTTCTACATCAACTGGTTTTGTGAACATAAAAAATCTAAAACAGGTTATATAAATTTTAATATTAAAAATTTTACATTTTAATACGACATTTTTTCTACATATAAACAGAAAAATTGTAAACAATTGTCTTTTATTCTATATTATATCTATACTTACTGTTTGTTACGAGCAAGTTTGGCACAAATATCACGTAAAAAAATTCTTAATTCTCGAAGTGTATTTTCTTCTTGACATATTATTTTTTTTAATTCAGCTTCACTTAGCTTTGGTGGACTAGGCGTAGGAGCTAATGGTAGATCTTCCACAGTTTCTGGTTCAATTATCTTTGGTGGTTTTAATGCCTTGCATATGAGTTCAGTGTATAAAGCATGTATAGCCTTTTTTGATGGATTAGGAATCATGTATTTTCGTTTTTCTCCAAAAAATAAATCTAATATCTAAAGATACATTATCATACTTGAAAATAATATTTAAATAAATATTTTAGACATCATATTTCATTACAACTAAAATTTTAAATATTAACAAATTTATAATATGGTTATTAAAATGTTTTGTAAGTATCATTTTTTCTAGACACTTTAGAACCTATTATCAAGTTTCTAAACCATATTTGCCCCAGGACAAGTTGGCTATGATAAGAGAAAATGACTACTCCATCTGTTGAGCAGAACTGTTGTTCAATACATAAAGCTACCTGTAATTGATTCTTAAACCTATGATAGTGCTAATTAGAATTATTCAGATAGACCGTGGAATAACCCACACACTGTTCCCTTACTCAGAATATTGAATATAAAAATTTCAATTAATTAATTTAAAAAAAAATTCCTAATAAATATTCAATCTTAATAAATATTAAGATAATTTAATAATGTTAAAAAATATAATTACCGGTTTCGGGAGATCTTTATAGTCATACAGTGATGTAGCAAAAATCAGTACAGGTAATGTTATATCTATAGAATCTAAAAGTTCAGCAAATAACTTCTGTAAGGTGTCAGTCAAACTTTCCCATAGCTCTCCAATATTAGGAATAAATAAAATTGCAGGAAGATGTTTTGGCAGTTCTTTAAATATCTAATACAAAAAAAAAATCATCAGCTGTTTATTTTGAAATAGAAATTATTTTAATGAAAACTTATTTAAAATACACTAATTAACAGTTAATCTTAAAAGGTAAAATTAAAATTAACTATATATACCTGAACTATTGACTCTTCCGGTGAGTTAGTTGAATTACTGTACAATGTTACACAACTTAATGTATGTCTATAACAGTTTTCAAAATGTTGTAACACTGCTGGGATAACAAGAACATTTTTAGAATTAGACAGACTGTGTATAAGAACACGTGGAGCTTTTGAAACTCTCAACCTGAAATTCAAACAAAAAAATAATAATTATATAAATATAATATTAAATCATTTTTTGAAAGTAACTTATACATCATAAGTTACTTTAATATCTAACCTTTGATTGGAATGTGAATTTATTTCAGGAAATAAATTACTAATATATAAAACAAAATCCTCTAGTATGTTTTGATACAATGAACGATAAATACTTGGTAATTTCTTTGGATTAAGAACAACATTACGCTCAGTAGTCGGAACAATTTTACTCAATGCTTTTTCAAAGTCTTCAAATGTTACCTATAATTTTGTAATTTTATAAAAATGATTAAATATATTTTACGAAATTTCAAAATATGTATTTAAGAAAAAAAAATTTTTTTTTTTTAATTAAACAATGTGTCAACAAACATTGAGGCATATCATATATTTGTAATAATTTAAAAAAAAACCTAACACAAATTAAATTTATATTTAAAATTATTTATGTGAAATCAAATAAGATTTATACAAAGTTAATTCTAAGTTTAAGATACATCAGACATAGGTATATATTGAATATGGATATTTCAAGTTTTAGTTAATAACTATTTAATAGATATAATACTTTTATAACAAGATAATAAAAAAATCAACTTCTTCATTTTATGTTTCTATAAAAAATTGAAAATTATAATTGGCTTGTTATGATTTGTGTTTAATTTGGATTTATTTTTAATAGTCAATATTTTAGTTATTTATATTTACTTTGATTTTTGATTTATCTAAAAGTAAACGTTTTGATGTTTTGTAAATCTGTGGGTATGTACGATTAAGAGCTTGTAATACTGATTCAGAGCATAAAGAATTTAGATCTGCACCAGTATAATTAACAGTTTCTTCAGCCAATCTTTGCAATACTCCATCTTCAGGGGCACATTTCCATTTACTTATTACTATTCTTAAAATATCTAATCTATCCTGTAAATAACATACTATGTAAAATTGTGAAGTCTTTTTTTTTATTATTTAATTTAAAAAGTACTTTATCTGAAGGCAGTGGAAAGTATAATTCTTTATCAAAACGTCCAGGTCTTCTAAGAGCTGGATCAATTGAATCAATGCGATTTGTAGCACCAATTACTATAACATCACCTCGATTTTCTAAACCATCCATCATAGCCAACATTGTAGTAACTATACTATTGTGTACTTGATCTTGTTTACCAGACCGAACAGGTACTAAGCCATCAAGTTCATCAAAAAATATAATAGAAGGTTTCATTTCTTTAGCCTGAAAATATTTATAAGTTTTAATATTTCAATAACTATAAGCATACCTAAAAAAATTTGTTGTTCTTCTTCTCTCTCAACTTTACCCTAAGTATTTGGGATCAGCTACTCATTTCAAAAACCTCACATAACAATTTTATTCTTTATTTATCGTTGAGCTAACCTCTTAAGATACATTAAGGGTATATTGTAAAATTCACATACTTATTCATTAACATTTATATTTAATTCAGTCATTCGGTCAAAAGTAGATTATGGCTCATTTTAGTTTTCTTTGCCATCTTTAATTCACCAAAGAAAATTAACTGTCCTCTAATTGCATTATTCAAAATATTATTGGTGCCCTCTCTTCTACCCCTCTATCTTGTGCAGAATGTATTAGTATTGAAATAACATTAAAATTAAATTTAAACTTCTATTAAAATTTATTTAACATTCAAATTTTTACTCAAATTATCGCCTCAATTTAACATATCTTATTCTAATATCAATATGTTCATTCTAACTTTCCTAATGAATGTTTAATTTACACCAGTGGTTCACTATCTGGTGATTTAATGGATTGCTCTTTTCCTGTTTCCAATTTCAAAATTTGTTTTTCAACTAAATTACTTTTCTATTTACACCCGAATGTTATGGTATCATATATGTTCTTCAATATAATATATTATAAAATTATATCTCTTATCTTTGTTGTTATTAATTCACTTAGGAAAATTGGTTATTTTTAATTAGATTCCTAGTTATGTAAATATTTTGCACAATGATATAGCAGACTTTTTTGCTACTTCGTCTTCTAATTTGTTTCTACCATTAATTAGTTATGTTTCTTTTAAAGACTTCTCTACTCTTTTCATAAATTTCTAAGTGCTAGGCAATGTAAATGATTTGCCTTATCTTCAAAATATGCCAGGTAATACGAAAATACTTATTCCAGGTTCCATAACTCAAAAGTTAATAGACATTTTATGATTAAATTATGTTGACCTAGATTTATACACAATTTATTACCCGTCCATGCTTATTTTTCTCTTAATTTTTCTCTGTATATACTTTTAACTATAAGAAACATTTAGGAAACTTTTCACATTATCTCTTAAAATAGAACTATTTTAGTCAATATTTTAGTTCTTCACAATATTTATACTCTCTTTTCTAATATAACGTTACCGTCTTAATCCATCATATAGTTATTCATTCTAATATTTCCACTCTCGACAGAGGAAATATTATTTTAATGAATGTATTTAGTATTCAGAATTAACAATAGTTGAGGTGTAATAATTGTAAAAATAAAATCTCAATAAATTAAAATATATTAAAAATAAATATGGATAGTAAAACTTACTTTATCAAAAAGAAGTCTCAGCTGTCTTTCTGATTCACCAACCCATTTACAAAGTACATCTGCACTTTTTCGAACAAAAAAAGATACTTTTTGTCCCCCTTTACTACATTCATTAGCTAAAGCTCTAGCAAGAAGAGTTTTTCCTGTTCCTGGAGGTCCATGAAAAATAACTCCTTTTGCTGGTTGTTGTTCAAATACTTCAAAAACATCTTTATAAATAATGGGGAAAACCACCATTTCTCGAAGACAGTCAATATGTTCTTGTAAACCACCAATATTATGAAATCCAATACCACTATCAACGACTACTGGTTTTATGTCTTCCAAAGAAGACTTCTTTGTATTTTTATCATCCCTTACATTATGACCTTTGTTTTTTGGTTTTTTTATAACTTGTGTTTGATTAATTGAAGTTTCTAAATCATTATCAGACAGTCCAGAATTACTTGTAGAATCTTCAGATGTAGAAACGTGACGTTTCCTTGGTCCATTCACCATTCTAGATGGAGTTTTCGCAGCCCCTAATAGAAAATAAATCTTTAAAAATGTATCAAAGATACAAGAATTTGCAATAGACTCAATATTTACATTTTTATATATAACTATTATTATTATTTAGGTTTAAGGAAAGTATTGTTTGATACAATATAACAAAAATATATAGATGGATAGAATATCATTATATTTATTAATATACACTCTTGAAAACTAAGCTTGTGTTAGAAAAGATAGAAAATAGAATATGATTTTAGAAGTTTGAGGAATCAATCTAAATTAAAAAATAATAATAATAATAATAATTATAACAAAGAATAAAACTAATTCAAATTAAGATCTATTTGTGACATATTTTGACTTAAGTAAATTAAATAAACTTGAATACTAAATATTTAAATTAAGGCTAAAAAATATTATAACATGACAATTTAAATGTTAAAAATAAATTTCTTTATTTTAATGAGAAATGAAAAAAAAATTTTTTTCTAAAAATATTGTAAAATCTAAGAACATCATAATAATAAACATAAAAATAATTTCATTATCAAACTTAACTAATGATAAACATGATATTAAATTAAGAACATAAAAAATTGAAATTATTATCAAAAATTAACTAACCTATATTATTTTATCAAAATATTAATTGTAAAAATAAAATTAAGTTATAATATCACAAAAAATTAGATGAAAAAAATGTATAACTTTAAAATATTACAAAATATTAAAAGCAAAACACAATTAGCATTACTATATATTACTTAATGAAAAAAAAGTATTCAAATTTAAATCTAGGTTTTACGCACAATGGACCAACAGGTCTGAGTGTATGGGCATTATGTCCATCTCGATAATAACTAAACCTAGGTTTAAATAAATGATATGTAAAAGTTAGTTCAATAAATATATTGAATATTTTGCTTACTGAAAATATATTATGATTTAGGTATTATTAATAATTAACAATGGCACTAATAATTTATATTAAAAATAATTCTTACTAATATTTTGTTCAGCATGAATTTGAAATCTTTGCACTGTTGGTTTCACTTTTCTTAAGCTATATCGGTAATAACGAGGTCGATTAGACTGTCTAATACTGCATTGTCTTAATCTTATAGTTCTTCTTTTCTTGTCAACATTTATTTTGTTAATTGAAGTTAAATAATCTTCAATATTGCTTAAATTATCTTCAGACATAATTGATTCATCACTGCTTTGTTCAGTTGCTAAGAATAGTTAAGAAATTATTATCAATATCAAATACTTTAAATGTTAAAAATATTAGATATTTTTTAAATATTTCAATAGAATAAATTAAAAAATAGTCTTTCATAAAAATATTTACTTACAAATATATTTTTTGAAGCTTTTATTAATTAAACTCATCACTAAAGAACTAAAATCAAATTTTAATGTAACAAATAAATTGTAACACTTTTTTGAAAAATATAATTTTTTATCAATTTATTTTTGAATGAACATAAGATATACATATATATATATATAAAAAAAAGTATTTTCTATTTTAATCTAATATATTAAAAAAAAGCCAATGAAAAATTATGCTCTATCTTGATATATTTGGTTTTATTTTACTAACTAAATCAATATACATTTTTAGATAACATAGATAGTAAGATATTATTAATTAAAAAAAAAAAAATTATGTTATGTTTTATATTTTTAAAGATATTACATTAGTCATCATCAAACCTTGCATTTAGGATTAAGAATACAAATGGTAGATAGCCATTTAGAAAAACATATTATACACTTCTGTTTTATTTCAAAATTTATAAAGTAGTCTCAAAAAAATCTCTTTTAAAGAGCAAAAACAAAATTTAGTTAAAAATAAAAAAAAATAACAATACCTATTAAAATTTTCCTGATTTTTAAAGCAGAAGCTTTAAAATGTTTCTTTTTTATATTTACATTTTTTTAAATGTTTTATATATTAACATATGTGTAGTATTTTATAATTTAAACTTACTATTAGTTTTATTCTGGATTTGAGAAGCTAATCGTCTACGTGTATGTTTTATACGAGAATATAAATCATCACATTTTTCATTACTTTGATCATTTGACTTATCACTAGCCTCAGCTACAGCTCGTCTTGTTCGTGGACGATGGTCACTTACATTATCATTTGTAACATCTTCTTCTTTAAAATTAACACTATGGGATGTACCTTCATTTTTTTCAACAGTTTCTTCTTCTTTATCGTCTACATCATCATCAAAATCATCATCATCATCTGCTTCAACTAATTGTTTGTGCCTTAAATTTCTAGTTATTCTTCTTGGTACTAAAGTTAATAAGTAAAATAAATTTATAAGCTAATTTAATAAACACATACATAATTAAAATCAATAATTATTATGAGATGTTTTATTTGATTATGCCTTAATTTCATAATTATACATTGTTTTTAAAGCTCAGTAAAATAAAGGTACATAATATTTATTTAAAATAATAATAATTATATACCATATATTTATATTCTATATAATTATTATTAATTTTAAGAATCATTTTATACCTTTGTACAGTGGTCCAAAATTAAAAAAAGGTAGTTGTAATATTATGAATATTACAACCAGATGGGCGGAGTTTTTTTTTCAATTTAATAAATATTTTAAATAATTAAGTAAACTAAAATACTTATTTTTTTATAGTTTAGTAATTCAAATTTGTAGTTTTTAAATATAAACCATTATAAGGTTAAGGGTATTTTTTTAAATTAAATCAATATATAAAGTGCCAAAGGAATTTTATTTTTTATAGATTATATATTCCCTTTAAAAAAATATATAAAATTCTAAAATTCAAAGTATAATTTTTAATCACATCTCTTTTTTTTTATTTTGAACCATTGTGTAGTGGTGAATTTATATTTAGAGCTCTTAATAATTTTCTTTTTTCATTCCCAAAAATTAATTTTTATTAAATTCAAAATATGATATGAGAAAGAATTCTTTTATAGATATATGAGAGAATGATAAAAATAATTACCATCTTCTTCATTCATCATGTTAGGATATCCCTTGAGAGCTTGGGAACCAACAATCCATGTATCACTATAATTTTCATATCTTAACTTTCGTTTTCTTGTACTGCGTCTTGTTCCTTCTATAAGAAATCAAACACATAATATAAATTTAAAAAATACTTATAAATATATATTTTTAATTAAATTATACTTCATACCAATATGTGAGTCATCAGCATCGTGATTATGGCTACTTTCATTATGATTTAGTGTTGAAAATTTGGATCTAAATAAAATTATTCATATACAAATAACTTAGTGAAGTATAACAGGTTATACAAAATCATTTACCTAGTGTGAACAATTGGTGTAAATATTTGATCATCCGATTGATCAGACTGGCTTGCAATTCTACTTCTATTTCTCATAATGTTATAAAAATCTTAAAAAGAAGTTATAATTTTGATTAAGTACAGTCAAAATTATGGCTCATAATATTTTTTTAATTTTTAATATTGATGTTTAAGGAAGCCATACCCCAATTTTTCTAACCGGCTTTAGTCTAAAGTCATGTCTACATAAAAAATAAACTATTTTGGACTAAGATGTTTTAATTTATTAGTGATAAAATTAATTTTTTAATACTTATTAGAATCTGAAAAAAAAAAATGAATTAAAAAAATATTAAAAGATTAAAATAAAAAGGAAGATTTAAAAAAAATCAACTGAATTCAACTAATTATCTCAAATCTCTCCAAATTTTTACTTTTATACAAAATCATCACATAAATAAAAAATAAAACATGCTTCAAAAATTAAGAAAATTAAAAATAATTACTTAGCTTAAATCTATTATGGTAAAATTATTATTTATTGGGCCTCCAATCTCAACTAATAGCTTAATTTAGTAGAAATTCTTAATTTTAATTAGGAATTTCAATTTATAGGTACAAATAATATCCTTACGTACCTCCCATAATACAAATGAAGCTTAGAAAGAAATTAAGAAAATATACTGATATCTAACAAGTAAAAGCATAAATACAAAAATTAAGATTTTGACAATTTATATTAATTTTATCAATACTTTCATAGTTTTATAATTATCTTAACTTTTTGATAATATTTAAAATTATCAGTTATACTAAGACAGCAGGATATTTATCAATTAAAATGATAAATAATAACTAATTTGTTATGATGTTAATAAAAAGGTTTCATGATATTAATAAAATAAAATTTCTACATAACTAATTATTAAATTATAAAATATTTTCTTTTGGAACAGACTTAACAGTTTACTAAAATTGTGAAGTGTTCTTAAAAATATCAATTCATATATATGAATTATAATACCTAAATTAAAAGACAAAGTAATTAACTAAATACATGAGTCTACTCACAAATAACAGTTATCCATACTAGTAAATTAGTAAAATTTGTTAAAAACTGATAAGTTAAAAAATAATGGTTTTAAATGTACCATCATAAGATAATAATTTTTAATTAATGAATAAAAACTTACTTATAAAATGTTCTGGCAGAAATTGCAAAGCGATTAATCATTCATGATGTAAAAATTAACATAACGCTAGTTATAAATGACAAACATAATATTTAAAATTTAAAAAACTGTCAGATATACATAATAATAATATAGTGATAATTGATAAAACGTTACGTAGTACCTATCAGAGATCATAGATGAAGATAGATACTAATAACATGTCTATCAATAAAGCATAAAAAAAGAAATTATGCATTTTATGTATTCAGTTACTAAATAGGGCTGTCAACAATAAAATTTTAGTGTATGTACTTAATCACTACTTTTAAAAACTATAAGGAAATAAATACCATTTATTTGAATTCTAGATATCTACTTTACAGGTAATAACAAATGAACGACTGTAATGAAAATGAATAAAACAAACAAAACAACAATTTGTCGATAACCGTGGTAAATATTCATAGTTTATATTGACAATCAACATTCATCACTAAAAACATGCAAAACAGCTGAGTAATTTCAAAGACAACTTAACTCACCTTCTAATAAGGACTAATGTAATTTGAATCGATAAAAACATGTTTTTTAACATTAGGTTGATAACAGTAGACCCAAATTGAATAATCCCACAGCGGAATTCCCGCCATAACACGCTTTGTTAAATAATTAGACTACTCAAAGTTAATGTAAATTATTGAAATGTTTAAAAATAAATGAAACCCTTAAATACTAATATTCTATGTAGATCTTAGCATATAGCTTCTAATTACATAATTCTGTACATTAAATAGATTTATAAATAAATTTTATTCATTCTGTGATAAGACATCCATTTATTAGCATAATGGCATTATTTAATTTATAATTAGGGATATGTTGATTATCTTTTTTAATTATGTATCCATTTTGAATTCTTCGAACGCCTCAAATGATTAAAACGACTTGAATTTTTTTAAAAATTATCTAAGACGTTATTAATTTTTTATAACGAATGTAATAAGTAAAATATAAAAAAAACATAACTGGCCTAATACCAGTTTTGTTGGGTTAATAATACTAATACTCATATCTCTGGCTCAATACTCACGTATTACATCAGTGATAAGGAGCAAAAATGTAGATGACAAAATGTTTTTTCCCGAGTTTCATTGGACATTGCCGCAAAGTCTATTTTAAACGTTAACTAACCAAAAACTGACGTTCAACACAAAATGTGTTGCACGATACAAATAAAAGGACAGTGTTGTTCATAGAAGTACGTGTGAAGTGAGTTTATAAATTAAAGAAAGAACAGACTTTGCCAAAATGAAGGCATTACTACTTAAATAGTATAACTTTCACAGTAATGTTTTAGTGGGGATATTATTTTTATGTTTGTTTTAGTATCAAGAGTGATATTTTAATTTTTTACAAGTATATTATACATTATAATTAAAAAATATTTTCAAAATTAAAAATTTTGATTGATAGAACGTTGCATTTAGAAACTTCCTAAAGCGACTTTTAATTTAAGAAATTTCTAGCTTTCCTTTAACTTACAATATTAGTAATACCTTTATGTCAAATTTCATTGTTCTATTTAAACGGGAATTGTTTTTTAATTTTGATAATGAGTCATTGAGTAAATAACAAAAGTGAACATTTTGATAGATATGTTAAAGAATGACCTAACATTAAAGGCTCATTTTTTTAGAGCGTCCTAAGTTACTGGAGCTTAATTTATTTTTAAAATTTCAAGATCCTATATTGAGTAGAAACCGAAATATGTATATTTAAAAAACCGGGTAAATTGTTTTGTCTAAAGATACACCTGCTTTGCTAAAACTTAGACCGGTGGACTACTTAACACTCAAATAAACAATAATTCATTTATAAATTAAGTTTCATAAGTATGTATTAACACATGAGAAATTTAATTTTCTTTAATTTTACACAGAGCAAGTGTTTTCATCTAAATCCACCCCTGCGCGTCAACTTTATCAATTTAGCCCTTCTTTTTAACTCATCTGTTATAATCATTGGCTACCAAATCTATAAATCTGGTGGCCATTACTCCTTTAATCCACACGTATGTAGATAATATCTTCAAAAATACATTTTGTGAGGTGAAACAGAAATTATTATCGGATACGTTATTAAAATGTATAGAAATGTTATGAACTATTTATACAATAATTTTTATTTAGCACAATTTTAAATTAAAAAAAAATAACAAGGCCGATTTGTTTTAAAATTATGTAAGTTTCATCTTTTAAAAAGCCTTTAAATTAAAAAAAAAAAAAAATTTATAATAGGCCCTGCCAAGAAATTTGCCTAATTGTTCAAAAAAAAAATTAATTCACTATTATAATTTATAGCATAGATTAAATACATGTGTATTTAATCTATGTTTATAGTCTTATTTATTTATAAACTATAATTAATTATGCTAAAGCAATTGCTAACTATTTAAATTACTCTTTTTTTTTTTTAACGTAATTTTTAATTAAGTTCATAAAATCTTTAATTTAATATAAACTTTTTAGATAGTGTTCAAAATGGCTCAAAATAAGTGGAAGGATGTCTTTCATGATTTAAGATAATATTACAGATAAGACAGTTTTACCTTGCGTATGATAATATGATAACCGAATCATGGTTTTGTTAACCGATAACAGAACATAGATTTATAGTTATAAAAAATTCTATGTTATCAAATTATTTGTAAAAGCATGCTATTAATTATTTAAAATTATTTAGTAACCTCTGCTGACTTACTTTAATTATGATTTTTATTTTCAAATGTCTAGTACTGGGTAATCAAATGTTTCTTTTAACTCTTTAACTATAATAAAATTATTACTAAAGAATTCTTTGTATTATGTCGGTGTGTAAAAAACTTAAACTAGATGAAAATCTATGTAAAAATTTGTCCCACAATTGTTCTAATAAAAAATTACAAAAAGAGAAATCAATTACTCAAGAAGACTACATTAAACTCAAACATTATTTGCGAGAAAAAAAAAAGATATTAAAGGTATTTATATATGACTTAAAATGGTTATTTGACTAATACTATGTCTATATTTTTTTAGTCATACCCAAGAGTAGTAAACAATGCTCGAGGTAAGCAGTCTCAAATTAATGATAGCGGAAAAAGTGAAAGTCCTTTAACAATAAATGAACTAAATGAATTATTTTTGTATTCAGTTTATGGGCCTGGAAAATATGTGCCAAGGTAGTATCTGATTCAACAATCAGGAAACTGAAATGAAAACTATATTCTTTAAATTTATCTTACAGATGGTGCAGTTTAGAAATGCAATGTAATGTTGTGCAAACATGTATTTTATTAATTGATAGTGGAGACATAGAAACACCAGAAGACTTTTCTACCTTTAAAAATTATTTTCCTATATTTCCTAAGTATAATTTTTTACCACCTCTTGAAATTGAATTACCTTCCAGTTGGTGTACAAAAAAAGGTATTAATATCAATCAAGATAGATTTTATTCTAAAGAATATTTTATAAATTAAACTTTAAAGTAGTTTTCCTTATCAATAATGGCTTAAAATTTTTTTACTTTGTTTTAGAAATGGAGTGTGAATCTAATGAAATAGTTCTCAATAAATCAATAAAAAATAAGAAACATGATGAAGTGTGTTCTAAATTGAGCTTACTATTATCTCTTAATCAATTAATGATGCATAATTATCCTTTACCTACCAATAAGTCACAATATTCTTATGATGGTTTTCGTTTCACTCAGAATCATTATCTTCCAGTTTCTGAAGATAGCCCGATGTTTGCCATAGATTGTGAAATGTGTTACACCTCTATAGGTAGAAATGAACTGACTAGAGTATCAGTTGTTGATGAAAAATTAAATGTATGTTTAGAGTTTTTTTAATAATTTTCTACAAAATATAACTTCTAACATAAAAAAAAACTTATATTCTGCAAGCAATTGATTAATTGGTTTGTAATAAACAGATTACTCTGTATATAATAGTTTTTACTAGAGGTATAATTAGGGATTTGTCTTGAGGGGGTTATACATAAGAAAATTTTTCACTTTCACCTCCAAACAAAAAAAAAATTGTATCTATCATATAATTATTTATGACATAATATAAATGTTATATCCCCCATGATTACGCTAGTGTTTTTCAATGGCGGCTTAGTTTAAACTTTTGTTAATTTATCAAATACAGGATTATTCTCTAACTACACCTCACAAAGTACCTTCAAATATATTAAATCTAATCATTATTTTATTTTTTAACAATAGTAAATCTTTATTGAGCTTATTCACAAGATAAATTAATTTTCTGCTATCACCCTTTTGATCCTAAACTCTTTAATTTTCAAATGATAACCCCAATTTTTTTTATGTTAAAATTATTTAATTGAAATAAAAACATTAATGTTTACAATATTCGATTTTCAATGAGTTATAGGTTTTTAAATATATTTTGTGAGGTGTAGTCTCTATAAAAATCAAATTTTATGTTTGATCTTTGGTTTAAATATCAAACTTTAATATTTTATCTCCATTATGTGAATAACTAAACAGGAATAAATAAAATTAATTAATGTAAGTATATAATATTATAAAAGTAATATTTTATTTTATTTTTAGGTTGTATATGAATCTTTGGTTAAACCCCCAAATAAGATTACTAACTATTTAACCCAATATTCTGGTATTACTGCCTCAAAACTAAATGGTATTACTACAACATTACAAGATGTTCAAGAAGATTTAATTAAATTATTTCCAGCTAATGCAATTTTAGTCGGACAATCACTAAACTGCGATTTAGATGCATTAAAGGTATTTGTGATGAATTTGTATTTATAAATTAATGTGTTCTTACTAATATTAATTTTTTCAGTTATTTCACCCTTACATTATTGATACGAGTATAATATTTAATTTAAATGGGAACAAAGGATCTAAGAGTAAATTGAAATATTTAGCTAAATCATTTTTAAATATGAATATTCAGTGTAGTGGTAGACATGGACATGATTCAATTGAAGATAGCCGTGCTTCAATGTTGTTGGTACAACAAAAACTTTTAAACTGTAAATATAAGTTCAAAGTTTTAGTATTTTTATATTAAATTGTAGTTATTCAACATGAATTTCTATGCTAAAATATGTTATATACAGAATGATTTACAATGTTTTGACAAACCTAATTTTTAATGCAGTGCCTATTTTGCATCACATTTTTTAAAAATTATTTGTTAAAAGTATATTTTTTATTATTTGTCGATACTAAGAAAGATTATTTTAATTGTTTCAAAATGGCCATTTTTTTATAAAAAAATTATAATAGATCAATAACAACTTAAGGATAAGTACTTATTGAGTTATAAGAATTTTAATGCATAGGTGGGTACAGTTAAAACAGTTCTATATGCATTCTGCAAGCAGAATATACCCATTTCAAGTATTAAAATGCTTGTAACTTAATTAGTACTTATCCTAAAACTGTTATTGATCCATCATAATTTTTTATAAAAAAAATGGCTATCTTGAAATTTAAAAACAAAATATTATTTTAATATTATTAGAAGCAAATTATAAAAAATGTGCCTTTAAAAAAGTCCAAAACTGCAAAAATTAATAAAAAAAAAGCAACAAAATATTTGCTGGATCAAAAGTTATTAGATTTAACAAAACATTGTAAACCTCCTTGTATATGTAACAATCCACTCTTCAATCTACTCTTTCAAGATTTTTTAGATACAACTTTTTCACTCAGTAAGATCTACAGTCATAATTATAAAAATTGATCAAAGCTTAAGCTCAATTGTGTAAATAGTAAAGATATGTATATAAGGCTAAAATAACAAAGTAAATATTAGTATAACAAAAACAATCAGTGCAAAAGGTTTAGATTTAAAAACAGCATTTTGTTATAAACAAATTTTAATAAAAGTTACATTGGATGTATAATTTTTGTTTTAGCCTTTTTTTTAATTTACATCAATTTTTACAGAAATAGCTGACATTCAGATAGAGAATAATAAATTATACTAATAATAATTAAAATTAAAACTATTCTAAAATCTCAAACAACATTAATTTGAATATATAGCTCTCTTGATTGTGGAGTGTGATATAATTTATGAAATACATTATAGTTTAGTTTCTAAAAATGTATCTAAAATGATGTTTAAATATATATTTATATAATGTATGCATTATTAATAATATTAATTTTTGTTTAGCATTAACATATGGAGATGCTTACTTAATAGGACAAAAAAGATTAGCAGAATTTATTAACACACCTATTCAATTAAAAAATTTAGAATCATTTAAAAAATTCATAGTTTTGCTAAAATGTATAACAGAAAGTTCTGCTCAAGGTAAGATCTGTGTTATTTAATAAATCATTAAATAATTTTAAACAAAACATTACGATTAAGTCATTTAAGGTACACTATTTCTTATTTTAACTTTTTTTACAAATGGCTTATTCAATGTGAAAGTTAGTTACCTAGTAAAAGTAAATTGATTAATATTTGTTAAAATATTTTTAGGTTCAATTCATGTCAAAAAACAGTTTATAGAAGCATATGATGGCTTATGGTCCACCAAACAATTTATTATACAAGAACATTCTAGTAATAAAGCTGTTCTTGATTCTCTGTGCAATTCAATGAATGATATTTCTAATAAATTTTGTATGGCTCACATGCAATTGAAAAATAAGAAAAATTTAGATTTGGTGAATCGATGGTGTGAAAAATATTGGGCAGCTATTCCTATGTATGGTCTTTGCGCTGTTTTATTCACAGGGTTTGGTTACAATAAAAATAACTCATTATGTTTTTTAAATGTTAAACAACCTCCATTACCTACTTTGAAGAAAGATTGGTAGATAAATTGTACAATTATGTATGTTATACTAAACAAATAAATATACAACTGTTTATATGTATTAACTTATATTCTTTAGTTTTAATATACTTTATTTGATTCAATCCCTGGTTAAAAACAAAATATAAACAATTAAATAAATTAAGGAATACTGCTATAATAATCCTTTTTTTTTTAATGCCTTATATAATATAAGTAAATGAAAAATTAGTTTACACATTTAAGAAAAAATGAATGGGTTCTTATATTTTTTTATTTATCATTTGTAATTTTTATTTGAATTCATAAAAACTAATTCTTTCCTATACTAAAATTATCAATTCTTTGTAAAAGTACCTGTATTGTTTTTAAAAAAAATGTATTATGACATAATAAATTGTAATTATACATGAAATGCAATTTTAAATTATTAGAATTTAATATAAACAAAGCTGATGCGATCAAGGAGTTTTATATATTGTGCACAGCAATAGATTTTAGCGATAATGTCACCACAAAATAGATAATATCTATACCGTGATAAACACATGGAATTAAAATGTACTGTGTTAGTACCATAGATAATTATGAAATGAATAGTTCTGATAATGGTACTGGTAAAAGCACTTGATTTCCAAGGTAATTTTATAATTGTTGTTATCTGCATAGAACAGATAAGATATCTTATCCATTTGTGTAATGGTATATTGCATTGAAGAAGGATATTAAATTATAATTATCATGAATAATTAATGATGTTGAAATATTTTATTTTTTATTGAAATTTATAAATAATAATTATTTATAGTAAGTAGTCTAAAGATAAATGAAAAGTTCGATTATTGTTTTGATGCTCGAGAATGTTATCATAACTCGATGAAAACAAATAAACACTACAAATAATATTACTACTATTAAGTAGGTGTATTTTAGAGACAGATAGGAGAAATTAGTTGCGCTTATTACGTAATAATTAGTTGTAAAATATTAATAAATATACCTAATTTTGCTGTGTTCTATTGATTTGTAACTATTCCGTTTAAGAAAATTACATTAATGGTAAGTTTCATAATAAATGTTATTTTAGTTCTTATCTTCAGTTCGGTTAGTTTTAATATTCACGAGATAGTTTTCAGAATAGATATGGTTTAATAGTCATGTCGCATTTTTATATTAATTTGAAAAAAATTTTTTTTAGACGTCTAGTATATTGACAGCTTATAACCTTTTAATAACCATATAAACCATATATTGATTAAACTTTCTTGCTATGTTGCTGAGCTATTTTTTTAAAATTTCATTAAAATAGATTATAAAACTATCATTATTTAATTTGAATTTCTATACATTGTTTGAAAGCAAATAATTGTAGCTAGATGTTTCTTTGGAAGCAAGTTACTCGTTAATTTTAATAAGTTTTATTTTTCTTATCAAAGTATCTCAACATGCTGAATATAAATCTTATAAAAGAAAGATAACAAATATATTTATAGTATAAAACCTTTGATTACTTATATACATTGCTTAGCAAGTTCTTAATATTAGGTTTAATTTTCATCTACATCTATTAGTGCAATTATGTATTCATATGATATTCACTAGTTATTAATTTATAAAAACTATTTTCTAACAATTTTATTTCATTAAAATAAAAAAAAAAACAGCAAAGTGGAAATGAGGCATAGTTAGTACAAATATAGATGATATCTGACAGTGACTTACATCACTGCCATGAAAAACAGTGAATCTGTTAAATTTCATAATTTACAATTTAAATTTCTATGATTTCAAATTTTACTTAAATTATTAAATGCTTAAATAATTTACTTAATTGAAAATAATGGTATATTTTGCTTTGGCTGTCTATTTCACATGGTAAAACAATTGTCAGGAACTTTTCTTTTTTAATTTTTTAGTACACTTTAAAAGGGTTAATTTGATATAAGTTAGAAGTTATCAGACCTTCCAGAACATCTTTAAAACCTCTCCTGTCGTTAAGTTTCTAATCTGATTTTCAGAAAAAGTCTATAAAAATATTATTGTCTTTAGTATATTTTATTAAAATCTCAGTTTTAAAATGCAGAAAATTATTTTGATAATGTCATTTTTTACAGTAGTGTAATTTTGAGATATTTTTTTAAATTTCTAAAATTTTCAAATTGTTTGAGTTGATTGGTTCATCTACATTAAAATTAGGTTTTTTTAACATATTGATTATTAAAATCGATCCAATAATAACTGAAAATTTTCATAGATAAACTTGAAAAAATGTTTGTATCATAAAAAAAATACTTTTTCAGTTTAACATCAAAGTTAAAAACTCTCATTTGGTAAATGTTCAAACTTCTTGTGTACAATTAAAAATAAATATGAAAAATATAAAATAATTAGTAATTTATTTTCTCTAAACATTATTATTAGTATCAATGGAGAATTGTTAGATTCATTGAGAATCTATTATCAGGTTTATTAGATATCTCAAGCTTTTTACTTTGATATCTAAAAAGAGTAAATCACAAGCATTAGAAGGTGATCTATTAATATAGGCAAATTTTAGTAGGACCTAAAACTTTTTAAGAATACCATGTGGCTTAAAAAAAAAATACAATGTCTTATAAATTTTTTTCTTAATGTATTATTTTTGGCTTTTAGATCCCAAGTTCAGGTTTAAGTATAAATAAATATGCTTGGTGGCTTTTTTTTAAATTAAAAGTTAGGGTTGAGTGGGCATTTGCCGCTAAATGGGTAAATTAGCTCACATTAATATCTGGATATTCGATTAATTTTATGAAATATTAGAATAGCAATTAAAGCTTTAAAAACAAATTTTATGATTTAATAAAAAGAGTTCCATCATCAATTCAAAATGTCATCAAAAAAAGTCCCTCCCAAAAATAATAAATGTTAAGAAATTTATACTTATTGCTGTATTACAATTTTTTAGGAGGGGTAAAATTAGTTAATACATAGTGTGCCGGATTTATCGGGAGTGTAATAATCATAACTGGAATAATAAAGAATTATTATACAGGCCTGAAGAATTTTAGATTTTTGAGGGTTTAACATTTTTTATTTACATCTTGGCGTAGGTGGACTTTTGGGAAGGGTCTTGAAGAAATTTTAGAAAAGTGATACACAGTGGTTTTATTCTTGTAACTCTCATCACTCATGTAACAATATTTCAATACTAATGTAAATTAATATTAATGCATAATAAAATATGGTGCCGATTTTAGATATCTTAAATCCGTATTGTTTACTTATAGATTAGATAACTAGATGTTATCCAATCGTTTATTGTCAAATAAAGTCATAACAGAGGTAATTTAACGAACCCGTATGGACATAGATCAAAAAATGTATTAATAATTCAATAATAGTATTAAACAATTTATCAATAGCATCACCACTGTACGATTTATGTTGCTAAATATATGGCTAAATATTTTACAAATATTGTAAAACATTTTTAACAATTCTATTGTAAATTAAAATTAGAATGGATAAAAACATTGATTAAACATATTTATAATTAAAATAAGTTTAGTTACTATAAAATTGAAGTAATGTTTCAATTTTAAAAGGACTAAGCTTCCGATGTTTGCTTCCGCACTCCGGCTTTGAAATTTTAGATACAACATTAAGTACACTCATACATTTCATTCAAGTGAAGCTGATAATTATGAGTTCACCTGTCCTTAAAATATAATTATAAATTAACTACCCAATTACCTAACTAACTAAATTACTATACTTAGAATCAAATATGTATTACGATTTTATTTTGTTTATCAAATATCTCGATGTCATTCCATTGTAAGATTTTAACATGTTACATTTGGTCCATTATGATAAAAGTATTTATTATTTTATGAAGTCAAATATACTAAAGTACACATAGACATATATTAATACTCAATGTACAAATATAAAATTTAATTAAAATTAAAATACTATATGTTTACAATAATTTCGGTGTGCCTTAAAACTTTAAAAACAATTAATAAGTAATTATGAAATTATGTTTTTGTATCAAAATATATTAAGACATTTTTAATTTGGCCAATTTAACATTATTTATATGGTAAAAAAATGTAGAAAAACAAACCAAAATGACGCACCTTAATATACATAACATTTTCATAACAGGCAATGGTATAATTAGGGGCTTGTTTAGTGAGGAGCGTTACATAAGAATATTTTTCACTTCTCACTCTAAACCAAAAAAATTACGTGTTCCAAGTAAATATCTTTACTCTAAATATCATGTATCTTCCTAATTTTCTCTTTAATTGCTAATTCAATGGTGCTAGTAATTTTTTTTATTATTTACAGTTGTGATTATTATTATTATCATTATTGTGAGAATTTATTATAATAAAATACAGACAGCCCATCCGCTTCCCGAGACTGATGAGTTAACAATTAACATTTATTATTAAATTGGCAATAGTCCAAATTATTATAAAAACCCAAAAGACCTGGCCATCTTGGTCAGTCGACTCCAGTGCCTTGTGTCATTCATCAGTCTCAGTACTCGGTTGTCGCTGTCCGGCTTACTGCTTAAAGTAAAGTCTTCGATTTTTCCTTTTTAACCTATCTACTCTTTTCCTCAATATTTCAGAGTACTTTTGTCTCGCACTTCGTCTGCACCTCGTACTTCATTATCCTCTCCTATACCTAAAGTATTTGTGTCTTACCCTTCGTCTACACCTCATACCTAGGTGTTACCCTTATTCCCTTCCTATAATAACAGCCTTTCGACACCCACAGCTAACCCAGAGTGTCAGCCGAGCACGGTAACTGCTGTACAACAACACGCACGTGAAAACCTAGACAGCAGGCTACCCATCCTCATCTTCTTCTTACACATCTTACTGTTTCTGTTTTGTGTTACGACACAGTGTAATAATTTTTATAATAAATAAAGGTAGTATAAAAAAAGTTCACGATTTTAAAATTAATTCGAAAATTATTAATTGTTTCAATTGATATGCTTTCATTTATTTTTGAAAAATATGAAATTAAAATTTAATTGTGGAGTATACTTTGATATTGAAACTCAGTCACCTCAATTATTAATTACTAGTTTAATTCCATATAAAAATAAACTTGTTTATTAATAAAAATTATACTTGGCTCTATATGTAGCTAATAACTATTAGTAACATATTTTAACTACATATTATTATAATTAAATAAAAATTCCCTAACAATTTTTTTTGTGTTATTTGTATAACAAGTACTGAAAACAGTTCAATTTGTATTTAGATGATGAATCGATTAAATCCTTGTATATCAATTCCTTTTGGATTATCTACAGATGAATTTCAAGATCTCATTAAAAAAACTAAAGATTGGACACTTATGCATGGTTATTTTTACACAAAATTTTTTATGTATAATTTTTAACTCGAATTTATATAGAGCTTAATTATTTGTTTTATAGGTGGAGGTATAAGATCAAAAAATAATTTCAGCAGTGACTCGTTGACTGTAGTACCATTTACATTGTTACCTTCAGTTTTCCCAAAAAATGAATTTCTAAAAGCAGTAAAAATACAACCTTTACTTAATGAACTTATGCATAAAGTTTCCCGTGATCATGAATTTTTAAAATCATGCTTAAAAAAGTATTTATTCACTAATATTTTATAAATATATCTAATGGTATTAATAATAATAACTATTACTAATAATATTTTTTATAATAAAAATTTACTAATAGAAAAATTTCCTTTGTTTGCTATTAAATTATTACTGATGAATTATTTCCATTGTATCTAATGGTAATATATTTCCATTTTGTAGGGTGATTATTATTAGTAGTCTATGGGTTATCTATGAAATTCTTCCCTTTTTGTGATATGTATAATAATATTTCACAGATATGGTAATATGAAGCAACATTATGAATTTTTTTTAAAATTTATTTGACATGTATAAAAGTAATAATTTTAAGTAAAAAGGAATTTCTCTTTCGTATTATTTATGAATAAATATCTATTCATGCTTCTTGGTGAAGCGATTACTTTTAATAGCTTACTATTTATTTACTTTAGAACAATCGAAGTCGACGAGTTCACACGCAAATTATTTACGTTGTACGAAACAGTTCGAGAAGAAGGAATCACTCAAGTATGATTTTATTAATCGCATGATTTTATAATTGAAAATGTATAGCTTTATTTCATGATAATATTAATGCTTATGTTAATAACCTGGACTCGGAACTTGAAGCACTTAAAATCATCAAAAATTTCATTAGCACTTAAAAAATGAAAAAGCTATCTAAAAAATTTCCCCTTATTATAATAAATATTAGATATTTGTGCCTATTTTCCAAAACTATAAAAAATAAAGGATTATGTTAAATTTAATGAGTTTAATTAATAACAATATAACAAAATCTTTTATAAAAAAAAGCTTAAATTTGTGTTTCTTGATTTTCTTGAGTTTAAAATGAACAAAAAATATTTTAATTAATAGCTGAAAACCAATTAATTTATTTTATCAAAAAAATTATTTACTTAAAAATGTTTCTTACCTTCATTATTGCAATTAATTATTAAGTGTTTTCTGAGATTTTCAAATGTAAAAGATCGCCTATTGTTTGACAGTATAGTTTTATTAGCTGAGATTGTGCGCTCGACAATAACCGATGTAATAGGGTAGGGGCATATTTTAAGTAAACTATATCGTCACTGGAATAGTCTTCGGAGAAATAGCTGAAGTCATATAGTTCACTGCCATCTTTACTATCGAATCTTCTTCTTCGTTTTCCTCACCTTAATCCTAACTACTGGTGTCAGCCACCCTTATCCTAAACTTCCACTTGACAATATTACCCACATCATCTACGGTTATATCAGCCGTCCTCAAATCGCATTCAGTTACATTCCTGTCTCCTTTTTGGTTTTCCTTTACCTCTTCTTTCTTCAACATTCATTTCTAAAACTGTTCTTACAGCTTCCGATTCCTCTCTTTTCATAACATGACCATCAAATAATAAAATAATAAAAAAAGCATAATATGTAATAAGGCATCAAAATAAGAAAAAAAAGCACATTCAAATTTTACGTAACATGCCATAAACTTATTTACAGCACTCTGCTACTTATTATGTTATTCAAAAAATATAAGTAAGTGCTTTAATTTCCGAGCCCTGTTAATAACCTGGGCTGAGCAATTAATCACAGTTCATTTTGAAAATAGTACTTATCTATAGTTTAATTAAAGCTAAGATTTCTACGTTTTAATATAAAACTTTGGGTTATGAAATCAAAGGAATTTGATGATTGTAACCCATTTCCCCAAAAAAATTTCTAATTGAAGCACTTAGTGAATTACATTAATACTTTAAACGGCACTGTAATTTATCATCAATGTAATAAAGGAAAAAATTTATAAATCACATTTTGTTTATAACTTATCATTTATACGACTAAAATAAACCTCAATCTCAAAACTATCTTAGTTTGTATACTTTCTCTTATAATTAATTCTCTCTAATAATTTTTTTATTTCTCTAATAATTATTTTTTTTTATATATATAAATCGGACGGCTGGATTCGCAGTTTAATTAAATTAAATATGTTTTTTTTTTCTTGGATTTTGTTTATTATTAATTAAATTATTTGTTGTATAATTTTTTCCGATGTTCCTTGCATAATTTAAGTATCAATTACTTTTTTCATTATATTTTTTACTTTTTTATTTTTTGTTTATTGCCAATTAATCTAGTGCTTTTGCTTTAAATTTTGCTTTAAATTTTGGTTTATTTTTTTTTTATTTCATTTTTTTTACAACTTATTTTTGCTTTATCTTCTTTTACTGCTTTACACTGTCACAAGAGCTAGGGATTATAAACCTCTCAGTTAAAAAATTAGCACCTCAAACATTTATAAAATGATAATAATTGATGTATGAAAAGTATTTTTTTAGTGAAAAAAAAAATGTAGCTCCCTCTAAATCTATTTTAGTTAAGCCTATGTTATATTTTAGATTTTAAATTCTAAATTTGCGTGTTAATTACTTACTTTTATATTTTTAATTAAAAATCGACTAATCTTTATTTAATAACTATCAGAAAATTCCAATTTTTATTTTCTGTTTTGATATTATCAGTATTTATATTTATTTTTGGACAAATTTATTCATTGAAAAAACTAAATTATATATGTATAAATGCTATTTTCTTATGTTTATTAATTAAATACCCAAAATTTAAAATTATGTATCCACAAATTTGTACTTTAAAACACGCATTTATGTACATTATAATGTATATTAATGCTACTTCTCAAAGCTATAAAAGTTAGTACTATGGGTACTATAGGTACTCTAGCTTCGATGACTTTTTAAGCGCATGAGCTTGGGATTGTTACGCTCAGACATAATGCATCAAATGGACGAAAATGGTAATAATATCAAACAAGTTGAATTAAACACAATTGCTTGTGGATTTGGTTGGCTTGGTATTTTATCCGGTAATATACACAGGTCAGGAATAAATTATCTAGTTTCTTAAGAGACTAAAATAAGAGACTATAACACAATAGAATCATACTAGGTGTATACTAAATTTAGTAATTAATATTCAATTAGACCTCTGTCTTTTTCTTATTTTATCATAAAAATGAGAATGACTTGAGTAATTTTTTATCAATTACTTTTTAAATGCAAGAAGTAAATTTATAAAGTGCCTCAATATTTAGATTTTTATCTAATAAGTGATAAATTCATTTTTAGCGTGTAATTCAATAATTACACACCGTGTAACTGCCAAATTCCGTATTCAGTCATAATTTTTTAATACACCATATCTGTTATGCTGTACCCATTAACAAATTATTTTCTCAATGCACACTTGCTTTAAACCTTAACATTTATGGAGTGTCACCAAAAAAAAAAAAAAAATGTATAATGCCTAGATTTTGCTTTAAAAAAACTGCTACTCATGCATGTATGCATTTAATATGATATAAGATATTAGAAGTTAACTATACAATAATTAAACTTAATTTCATTTCTCAATAAAATTAATTTTAATATATTTATGAAAGAGATCATATCAATTCATCCAGATAATAATTTAATTATACATAAATTCAGGTTATATAACGGCTATTCAAATAATAATACGTTTGTGAAGATAAAAAATTTGTAAACTTTTTATTTGAATAATTAAGAAGTCAATAATTAAATCTTAAAATTAACTCTGTATCTCATTAAATATCAGAAGCTGTAACAAACTGATATATAGTGAATGTTTAGTTTTCTCCACTTCGTTGTTAACAATACATTCTCACTTATAAATGAACAATTTAAACAATCAAGTAGATTTATTGATTGTAAATATATTAAGTAAAAAATAAGTGTTTGCTTGTATATAATGTAAAATCGTTGTGTGTTGCATGCCCTTAATAGATTTATGTTCGTATATCATAATATTATGAAGAAAAGCATATTTGTAAATTTACAGTCTCGATGTTTGGGGTTATTGAGATCTGACTACATGTTGGACATAGGTCATTCTATGTCTATAAAACAAATTGAAATGAATACCATAGCATCGAGTTTTGGTGGGATCTCATCCACAGCTCTACCTCACAGGTACTCTTTGTATAATTATGTTTAAAATCCAAGAACGTCTAAAGCAATCATCTTAGTATTATTAACTGTATAACAGTTAAATAACCTCGAATGTCACTTATCTCGATTAAGTTTGTTAGTAAATTCAAGCATATAAGTATTTACATCTGAAAAATTTGTATGTATTATATTATTATACCATATGTTAATTATAAAAATCCAACTTGAATAATTGAAAGAGTAACGTTGATGACAGAGGTCTTATAAAATATCAAATAAAACTATAATAATATTAAAGTAACGATATTTTTCAGATTCGTTTTACAACAATTGGGTTTTTTGGATAAATTAAAAATGGTAAGATTTAGAAATTTATATTGATAAGTTTTAATTAATAATAACAAATATGGAAGAATAAATTATATTTACACTATTTTGTAAACGTTAAAATTATTTATACTTCCTAATTTTTAATTTACCAATTAACTGTATACAAATTGTTCCTCGATGTTTTGACAAATCAATAATTTTCATAAGGCAAATTGTCTGAACATCGTGGGACAACTTTGTAATGACTTAATTATTATTTTTTGTAATTATCATCAAACTAATTGATGTGATTGATTCATAGTTAAAATTTAAATTACAGTCTTTTGTATAGTTAATACTAAATCAGAAGAAGAGTTATTACATTTTAAAATATATCTAAATTTATGATTTATTTTTTAATATCAATAACTTAAACTTGGTTTATTTTTATTTAAATGTAATACTTTTTTAAATTATTCTTAATTATAATTAATTAAATAATTATGTATTGTGTATATTACAGTTAATACATAATTATCATATATTACACGATAACAGAAAATATTAATTCTTTATTTTTATTAGTTACCTGAAAATAATGCTTTACAAGGCCTTTGTTTAGCAATTATTAAAGCATGGGAGCTATTCAATGATAAAAAGTATGTACTAATATTTTAATTATGATATCAAAGTAATTAATATTAAATTGAATAATTAGCAAACTTTCCAATGATATTAAATTAATATACTCATAATTGTTCATTTTTTTAAAAAAATAGTAAGCACTTTTTTAAATATACCATATTCCCATTAAAAATCTAAGCACTCTACTGCTCTTATTTCTCATAATTATGGACCAGATAAAGTAAAATATTAAACCTTTTATTTAAATATAAATGTTTTGTTTAGCTCCATAGTATTAATTGTAGTTGAAGACCAATCTGTTAATATCTGCGATCAACGTTTTCATGAGTTTGAATTAGCTCTTCAAAAACCTGAATTGTGCGTTATTCGAAAAACATTAACGCAAGTAGCAAATGAAGCGAAACTAACACATTCCAAGGATCTTGTGATGTAAATAACTTTTATATTAGTATTTTGTTCTGTAAATTATTATGTATCCGTGTCAAAGTCAGGCGCGGATTAAGGGAAGGGGTAAGGGAGCGAATGCTCCGGAGCCCACAAGCTTAAGCTTATTTTCCATAGGGCGCATCTCTAAGTACTACCTCAGGGTCCATATAGGTCTAAATCCAGTACTGATTTAAAGTTAAATCGAGTATAAGTACAAGGTAAATTTTCCAAGGAATTTTATTTTAGCGTCTAAAAAAATTATGCGATTTTAAAATATTTATCATTTAACCAAGTTTATTTTAAAAACACTATTACACTGTTTTAATTATTTTGATATTATAATGTAACACATTTTAAATGTCTATTTTTTTCATAAATCTAAAAATGTATTTTTTATAAAATAACATTTTTAAAGTTTTTAGTGTAAAATTGAAAAATTAATCACCTAATTAAACAAATTAGTTAATTAAAAAAAAGTTACCTTTTCAAAATAAAGTTTTTAAATTAAAATTCTAGCTATTTTTAAGTGTTTCTATAATTAATATTTGGCAATTTAAAAAAAAAACTGAAATACATTATACAAGAAATTATGTTTTCTTTTGATAAATGAATAAAAAAAAATCTTATAAGTTATAGGTGCCAATATTTGATTTTATTATTAGTTTTATATGAATAATTACTTAATTTTTAGTGTATAACTATACAGGGTGTTCAGTAAGTCAGGAAACGGAATTGTTTGTAACAATGAGAACAATAGATACCCGTTTCCTGACTTACTGAACACTCTGTATATTTATAGAAGAAAACCATAACATATGTTTTTCTTACAAAATATATACATTTTAGACAATCAAAAAGGGTTGCTGTAGTATATTATAGATCGGGTTATTCTCCTGAACATTATCACGGAGAAATTGAATGGTTAGCTCGTTTGTTAATTGAACGGTCTACAGCAATAAAATGTCCTGACATTCAATATCATTTAGCCGGAACTAAAAAAGTAAGATCTCACGTATGCATATTTAGAAAAATTAGTCAAATTAGTTTTTCCCAAAAATTTACTTACATCACTTGGCATAACTCTCGAAGATATCGTATTAATTGGATGTCTTAAATAGGGTGATTAATTGTATCTTATAAATTTCATAAAATACAGTTAATCAGAGTTTAAAGTGAGAGTTAAGTTGTTTATTATTTTGATCATGTAAATTTAATTATAGTAAAATAGTTGTATAAATTATTTTAATATCCTGAATTCTGTTAAACTAAGGTCCAACAAGAATTGGCAAAAACTGGAGTACTTGAACGCTTCATTAATGACCCCAATGAAGTGGTTGAAATTAGACATATTTTTACTGGTTTATTTTCCCTTGATTTAGTAAGTAGTTAAATAAAATATTATTTCTAAAAATTATATAGTGTTTTTAAAAAATTACCCTTATGTTAGTAAACAATACTGTAGTCCTTAAAAAACAAATTTTCAAAATTCGATTTAAAATTCGATTGTACCAAAAAATTGTTCTACTACATGTAAAAATAAGCTGTGCAAAATTTGGTCCCGATGACGTTAACACGTGCCGCAAGAGAGGTTTAAAATTCAAACTAAAGGATAGTTTTTAGTTATTGTGCTTTATCTGAAAATTTATGAATTTTACGTAAAGGTTTATAAGAAAGAAATTCTACGTATAATTACTTTACATAGAAAAGGTTGCTAGCAAAATAATTTTAAAGGGTAAATTTTTGAATTAAAAGTCAAAAGTTCCATAAATATTATGTTTACCGGTAAAATTATTATATTTCGCAATTAAATATATACGATGAACCTTTTAAGTTATAAAACATATTTTCATATTAAAGTTGTTTGAAATTTAATTTTCTTTTACATTGAAATATTAATTCATGATGAGAACAATAATAGTTTTTTTCTACGAGTCGTCAATGATAATAAGTCAGAATATGGAGATTGTTATAAACATGCATTGATGGATAACAATAAATAACCCAATCAAAAATAACATTTTTTTTATATTGGTATACTACAAGAATTGTTTTTAATATTATTTAATTTTATAATTTTTTATGGGCATTAAGATCATTTTTTAAATATTTTTTTAGCATTTTATTATTTGTTTACTTATTTTATTCGAATTTTTAAAAAAAAAACTCGTGAATATTTTTAATTATCATAGAAAAATTATTATTATTTATAAGTTTTCTTTATTACTTGGTCAGAAAACACGTAAAATAATTTTTTTCTCTACAAAACTTATAAAAAATTAAATTTCAACTTTTACATGAAAATTTACCGGTAAACAAAATATTTATGGAACTTTTGATTTATAAGGAGAAAATATTTGACTCATAAGTCAAATATTTAACCTTTAAAAGTTTTTTGTTAATAACCTTTCTCATGTAATGTAATTACATTTATAATTTCTTTCTTTTAAAACATTAGTAAATAATGTTTACAAAAAAAATTATAAGACTAACAAGAATTTTTAAATTGTTAGTGTTTTAAACATAAAATAACGTAACAACCATGCTATTAGTTACTATTAGTACTTGGTTTTAATAAAATAATATTTTAATTATTTAAAGAATAAAAATAGGTACAAATTCTTAACTCTTCAGGGGGAAAAAGAACTATTTTTTCTTGTACAATTTCATATTTATATGTTTATTTTGGCTTTTTAATAAAATTAAATACATCTCAGAAAATTTTATCAGTGAAAATAATATTCCGATAAAAACTTATTGAACCGAAAATATCACCTAGGTCCTATTAAGTAAATGTTTATTCAAATATATAATAGTAGTTACCAATTAATCATTATTTACTAACACCATTGGCGAAACATTTTAGCACAAATTTTTAATTTAAATTTAAGTATTTAGATACTAAAAAAAATGTGTTTAAATGTATTAAGTCAAAAGTTTTTTAATATGTAAAGTTTCAGTGTGTTCAATTATCTAGGCAAGTTAATTTTCGTTTTTTGTAAAGGTCCTATTCAATCCCAAATTAATTATTGTTTTTGTTTGGTGTGGTATATGAGCATATACCACACCATAGAAAAAAAAAAGTAGCACTATTTTTTTTCTGTTTGGACAAAATTTTTTAATAGTCCTCCTATTCAGTTCGGTCTGGTCTAATATTTTATTTTAGAAGTTCGGTTTGGTTCGCTCCGTTTAATATTTTTATATGGTTCCATCCAGTGTTCTTTTTAATTTTTCAGAATGATTTGGTTTGGTCCTTGAAAATTCAAACACGTAGAGCTCTAATGTGACATAAGCTTAGTACGGGATAATTCCTTTTACTAATAGCATACGTTTTATTACTTATACGAAATTATTCTATATTTTCTTAACACTGATGTAATCATTAGAGATGGATGTCATGTCATCACTTCTGAGAAAAATAATTATATGGCGAAGATAATTTTTTTTTTCCTGACAGGGAAAGTGAAAAGTTTTCTTATGTATATCCCCCTAAGACGGTACCTTAATTACGCCACTATTTCTTAATAAACGCCTAGAATTAAAGATTTAGTTATTAAAGTAAGTAATAATAAACAGGATCGGATAAAAGCAATCTCTCTCTCAAAAAAAAAATCACCATTATCTAAATCTAGTTAGTATTATTAATGACTCAGCTTCGATGCGAAGCTGAGAAGGTATTAATTTTACTATGATGCGTTTTTTTTTTGTTATCGCAACAAAATTAAATAATAATAATCCTAGTTCTATGTTATTTTTGTGATAAAATTCTTGATTTTATATTTTGCACTTTTAACTTTAAAATGCTATAACTTTTTTAAAAATATAAAATGGTAGTACAATTTTTCTATGAGAAATAACATTTAGATTCTTCTTTTATGCGACATACTTTTTTTTGTAAATCGGACCATTACCCTTTATATGGTGGGAGAGGGGGTTCAAAACTTAAATATGCACATAGAATAAGAACTTTTCAATTAAATTTTTTAATGTGTTCCGGAAATACTGTCAATTTTATTTATATATTAAATTAAAGTATATGTAATATACTTTAATATGAAAAAAAACATTTTCTGACTTTATTTTGTTTTCGTGGTGAAAACGTACATCAAAGTTAATACAAAGAATACGATTTTTGTAAAAAAAATTCTTTTTATATTTTTATCTTTATAATGCTATTTATGTATTATTATATTATTCATATAATGCACTTGTAAATCATAAAACTTGTAATCAGGATATAAATAAGGAAATAGTAGATCATGTTGCTTTTGAAATAACCCATCAATTTTTTAAAACTAAACACTAAACACTTATGATAGTGATTTTAATTACTGCCAGATATCTCATTATACTTGACCCAACTATGCCACGTCCCCACTATGCTGGTTTTTTTTCTAGGAATATATGTTTATGCTATCAAAAGTAGTAAAGTATCCCTCCAAAAATATCTTTTGGATATGCGTCTGATTAATTTTATTATAAATATTATTTAGGACTATTAAGGTTCTTAATTAACTGTTAAATATTTTGTTTAGGATCAAAATGGCGATAATGCTGTTAAGATGGCTTTGGATAATCCCGAAAATTTTGTGTTGAAACCACAACGAGAAGGTGGTGGAAATAATTTGTACAATGATGAAATAAAAGAAGTAAATAGTTTTTAGTGATAGATTTCAAATCAAACACAATGATTAATGAATTGTTTTCATAATAATCTATTTTAAGATTGGTGGTGGACTTTTTTTTATTATAAACATCATTATAATAGTAACATTTTAAATTAATAACTAAAAAACTTTCATCAAAATCACTGATATAAAAAGACGCAATGTAGATGAATTAAAAGATATACCTTCAACTTCTGTCGTTCCTGTACTTAAAAACATTAGGAAAATTATACTGTATGAATATATAAATTTAATGGGGAAATTAAATTTAACTATTTTACATATTTAACATGCTCTTGTAAATATACTAAGAACCGAAACTAATTTTTTGTTACATTTAAGCTTAACAAGTTTTTCGCGTTTAGCGCGATTTGATTTATATTAATAATAGACTTTACATGTATAATACCATTTAATGTTAAAAAAAAGTAACTATTCAATATATTTAGAAACTTATGAGTTGTATTAATTCTAAAGAGCGATCGGCCTGGATATTAATGGAGAAAATTTGTCCTCCAGTACAACAAAACTATTTAATAAGACACGAAGTAGAATCTAAAACTAATTTAACTCCGTGTGACGTAGTATCAGAGCTAGGTATATTTGGTATTATTTTATGGTAAGAAAACTCCTGTTGATATTTTTAATTTAAGAAGTTATAATAAATTTAATTTATGATTACTTCAGTGACGGCGATAATATCTTGTTGAATGAACAAGTTGGACATATGATGCGAACAAAATCTAAATCATGTAATGAAGGCGGTGTCAATGCTGGTTATGGAGTATTAGATAGTCCATTTTTATATGACGATTCTAGTGATTTATAATTGTACCAATAAGTAGTTTAGTTATATATATATATATATAATTAATATAATAATTATCATTTGTTACCAATAAAATAAAATAGTTTTAATAATTTTATGTTATATTTTAAAGATATAACCTTAGTTTTTGCTTATTCAATGCAAATATTTATGGTAAAAATAATTTATTAAAAAAACTAAAAATTAAAGAAAAAATAAGTAATTTACCAAATTTAAAGAAAATAAATCACCTTCCTAAATAAATTGACATCAATATTCCATTATTATAAAATATTATTTACACTTCATTTTTTTTTTTTTTTAATANATGAGTCTTAAATAATGGTAATTAAGTTTATGAATATAAAAAGTTTGAAGGATTTTAAAGTATTTTTTTTTAAACTCGTTTTATTAATTAAAATATTTTTATATATTGTGTATAATAAATATTTTTTAGATTTTAGTATTAATTTCTGACAAATTAGAAAAGACTTATTCATCTGGTCAAGCACCCTATGGTGCTTATGGTCGTAACCAATATTAAAAAAAATATTTACCAAAAAATATAGTGAAATTTATATAATATATAAAATATTGAGTACAATATTGTAAAGTCATTAAAAATAAATTCTTACACTATAAATGATTTTGAGGATTCAAAGTTTTAAAAATAAAATATTAACAAAATAAATAATTATTAACAGTGTTTAAGTTTTAGTATAAAACAATTTAAACTACAGTATTTTGTATCATGCAATTTTTTAAACACTTGTTCATCTGCATGTTAGTCAAGGACACCTCTAAAATTTTAACTGAAATATAAAAAATAGCCCAGTGTAAAATATACAATGGTAATTAAAAAATAAACAAAAGTAAACAGAATATCAAGATTAAAAAATAATTCAATGATTTTTTCTACAATTTTTTAAAATTAATACTCTGGAAACAATTTTTCTGAAATTATAGAATATATGCTTATAGCTTTAAAATATGCACAATTAAATTTCATATTTTTTTTATTAATATAATTATTAAACATATTGGTATTTCCTTAAGCACTCATCTTTTTTTTTAGAAAAAAAAAAACATTCAGATACATTAAGATATTAGTTCTGATAATAAAAATTGACACTTTAATAAAATAAAATTGATGTATAATTACCCAAAATTGTTGTTACGTGTGGTTCGCCTTCTCTTTGGTTCTACAACATTTTCATCTTCATCTTCTCTCTATAAAAATTATTTAATAAATAAAATACATATATGATAGGACAATTAACTTACTTCTACACATATATCTAACATGGTTGTATCATTATTCTGAAAAATAAAAATTCATATATTATTTTACTTTATTTAATGATAAAACTAGAGCTAAAAAAACAAAAAATTAATTTGAATTCTATTATCATTTAGCTAATATCTAATTGATGTAATTTGGTTTTTCTTACTCAAAATATTAAAAATAGATAAAAACATAAAAATATATCTCTACATTTCAATAATGTTAAGCTGTAAATATCATAATATAAACTTTAATTAACTAGGATTTTATTGACTTCAGACCTCCTAAAGTCACAGACTAATTAAGAGGTCCCTAAATACAAGTCATTTCCTTTCATATAAAAAGGATAATCTCGCAAGGATGGTAGAGTCATCATTAGTCATATTTCCTAGTTACCAAAAAAATCTTTTCTTTACACAAATTTGTTATTAAATAAAGAAATTTTTTGAAATTTGAAAAAATGTATTATTTAAAGAAATTACCAGTTTTGAATCATTAGATCGATTGCTTTGGGTATTTTGTTTTTGGGCACGTGTTTTAGTAGTTCTTAATGCAGCTGATATTCCAGTTTTTTTACCATTATTATTTACTTGCTAAAAATAATATATATATATATATAATTAAAGTATATTTATCATGTGAATATTAAATATGCAATAAAGAAAATATCTTCTTCTATCTTCTATTTCCTCACCCTTATACCAACAAACAATTTGGGGTCAGCCACCCTTATCATAATAATACTACTGTTCTTTTGCACAACTGATCCTAAATATTTACTTTTTACCTTACTTATAATCACTGATCTCCTCATTTCACCTACCTCGTATTCTTTGTCAAACTCGTACTCTATAAATCTGTTTCATTCATACTGTTTCTTAATCCCTTTTTTTCAACAGCTCTACTCTATACTTCCAGCTTTTGATTAAATTCCTCCTTATTGTCTCTTATTAAGACTATATCATCAGTAAACAATATGCACCATGGTACCTCTCTTTGTATTTCTTGCAATAAAGAAAATATAATAAAGTTCAGAGTATTTCGTTAACATTTTCGAATTATAAGTTAGAAAGGTTAACTTTTATGCAAAAGTTGCTATTATAATTCCCCTGTGGGCAGGTAAATATCATTTGGCAAACTTCCAATAAACAATACACCAAATATAATATAATGAAAGGAAAATACCTAAGGTATTTACAAAAAGAATTATTTAAATTCATTTATTTTAAAAAAAGTTAAGACTGTTCAAAGTAAGTTAAAAAATTGTAATTTTCCAGGGGATTTTCCCCATTTATAAGGAACAAAGAAATTTTTGAGGGTACTACCTTCAAGGAGATACAGTTTGTGAACTTTTGACTTAAAATTGAAAAAAAATAGGCCCAGTAAATGCTGAGTAAAAGTGGCAATAGATACACAGATGTTGTTTCATGTTTAGGTTTTTCTTTTTAAGGTATGTTTGACATATTTTATAGCTTTTAAATATTTTTGACAAATTTCATTCATTTTTTTTTACAAAATTTTATTTTATTTAATAAGTGTGCTTAAGTTGTGCATATTTAGTTTTTTTTAAAGAAGTACATTCTCTATATTACTTATTTATTTTTGTTATCGCAATAAAATTAACTAATAATAATCATAGTACTATGTTATGCATTTAATGAATAACATTAGATGTAAAGCCCATTTATTTTCTCTAGTAGTACTTTCAAAATCAGTTTTACCATGCAAAACGTTATTTTTATACATTTTCAGCTAAATAATGTCTATTTATTAGCTCTGGTGTGAAGCTGAGAAGGTATTAATTTTACTATGATGTGTTTTTGTTTTGTGTCTGTTACCACTTTTTCTTAGCTCTCACCAAACAGATTTTTTTAAACAATACGTCAAAAGATCACAAATCGTACCTAGTCAAAGACATTTCCCGCATTCCCCGTAAATGACAGAAATTTCCAAAAAATATTACAAATTTAAAAATTGATTTTCGACAATTTTTTAAAATTTTTTTTACTTAAAACTACCATAACTTTTTTAAAAATGACCAAATCAATATAATTTTTTTTTATAGATACATGAGGTATTTACCTGTTATTTTGTATATTTTGTTTATAAATTTGACCCTTTACCTGCCCACAAGGGGAGATTTAAAATGATGACTTTTTCAACTTAACTTATGAAAGTGATCCGGAAATACTGACACTTTTATATATACCTTAAATTAAAGCTAATGTAATAATATACATTATGGAAAAAAAAATTTCAGGGTTTTTTATGATAGTGATTTTAATCACTGTCAGATATCATATATACTGAACCCAACTATGCCACGTCCCCACTGTACTGGGTAATAAAAGATCTGTGCTTCTCCAAGCCTTCACTACACTAATAGTGCAAATATCAACATATTTATTGTAAAACTTGTTTAAGTGTTATTGTAAGTACTGAATATCAGTTAACAGAAATTTTGCTATATATAATAAACATAAGCATAATAGACTATGCTCACCTTATCTGTCACCTCTTTCGAGGTGACAGAAATACAGTGATTGTCGATTGAGTTTCTATTTTACCAATTAATTTTGTCTTAAAAATAATATATTTTTAATACTTACTTTTATTTGAAATTTCTCAGGTAAATATACTTTGACATTTACAAACATGGGATCATCATGACGTTTGAAAAACATTGCTGATATTCTAATTTCAGAGAACGGTGAAGTTTCAAATGTACTTGTGTGCACAACTAATACACTCATGGCTAAATCACAAAGTGCCCACATTTTCTACATAAAATAATGATAAATATTAATTTCTACACACTGTTTAAAATAACTATTATTTAATTAATACTTTGCGAATTATAAAGTATGCATCATACAAATCCTTAAAAACTAAAATTTTTTTTCTTTTCAGAAGTTAATAGTATCTTATGTTCTATAGTTAAAAATTTAATTAGTTTTCTCCTCTTCAAAGTAGTATCAATTTAAGTTTTGTAAACTTAAAAATAATAAAGTGATCTAACTTAAAAAATATATGATTGAAAACATCTTTTGAATCAGTATTTTAAATGATATTAGCACTTTTATACTTAAGTATGAGGAGTAAAAGTCTGTTTATTTATATCTTTGTGCATATATAAACCATACTACTCCTTCCATAGTATAAAAGTATATATTTTAAAACATATGTTTTCATTTATAATAAAATTAATTTGATAAATACATAAACTGAATAAATATATTAATTGATAAATCGATATTACAATATATCAAAATATTGCAATAAAATATTGTGAGATTTGTACAATACTGATAATGAAGACCACTATTAGTTATTAATAATTGATATTCATAAATAAAAATATATATATATATTTTTTTTTTATTGTTTTATAAGCCCATTAAGGGCCGTAGTGGCTTCCCCCAAGGGGGAAATTTCTTAACCATTGATACTCTGGGACAGGTGGAAAGTTCGTCGTCGGAGAGAGGGATGGTGACTCCAATTACTGAATTGATC
Organism: Daktulosphaira vitifoliae; assembly: GCF_025091365.1. Taxonomy (NCBI): domain Eukaryota; kingdom Metazoa; phylum Arthropoda; class Insecta; order Hemiptera; family Phylloxeridae; genus Daktulosphaira; species Daktulosphaira vitifoliae. Next base: position 63,039,770 of record NW_026099572.1, on the reverse strand, counting down.
TTTTGTTCAGCAAATGAATCCGCGCATGACAGAGTTTCAAACCTGAGGCAAGGCATGTCAAGCACTGCCACATTATCAACTCGGCCACACCATATATATATATATATATATATATATATACATTTTACACATAGCCATTAAACAATTAATAATTTAATTTTATCATGTACAAGAAAAGTTATACAATTCAAGAAACTAAGACTATATTACCAACTTCCACGTTTTTTTAAAATAACTTTTATAAATTTTACTGAAGCATTAAATATATAAATATATTTAAGTATTATCTTGAATTTTTTTAATTTAATTTACCGAATTAATAATTTCATTAGATGGTTCAACAGCGTCAACATAATTTTTCACTCTTTCCAACATTTCCTTATAAAATCCAAAATTATATGAATCATTTTTTGTAATTAATGGTTCTAATATAAACCACAAACACTGTTGCATCAAAGTTAAACTCTCTTCATCTTTATTATCTTTATACACCGGCGAATGAGTTAAAATAGATATTGCAAATAGTAACATATAGTCTGGTAATATATGAGGTAGTTGTGCCATAGCTTTATCAATAGAACCTAAAAAAAATAAAGTTTATTGTTAAATAAAGACTTATTACTTATATAAAATTATATGACACGCTATTAAAATACTAACATGTTGTTGATCCTTGGGTTAAATTTCTAGCATACTCTCTTCTTCTATTAATATCTTTCAAAACATAATCATAAATTTTACTTCTAAGTCTTTCATCAGTTTCCAATCCAGCCAAAGCATACATCCCCATAAAATCAAGTGGAAGACATTTAAAAGGTAAACCACGACCTAAGCCTTTATGTAATTTGGCTGCAAAAATTTCTCGAACTTGAATTACTTCATCCTAGTAAGTTATTAAAAGATTTAATTATTTGATTTAAACATTATTATTTTTTATAATAAACATTCAAATTTCTATCAACAATAAAGATGAGAAAAAAATATGAAAACCAAGTATAGTATAATAATGTATTTAACTATACCATCATTAGTCTTGACAATAAAAAGAACTGTTCAGCCGTGTATTGATCACCAACACCTTTTTGTTCACATATTTTCAACATGGAGCAACCAGCTTGCAGTCGCAACCAAGCTAATTCAGATTTACTTAAAATTCCTGACTGAGTTAAATCACCTTTTTGTGATAGAAAGGCATTAAACATTCTGAATGTTTTTTGAGCAGATACTTTATCACTTTTTAAACCAATTAACCATCTAGCCATTGCTTTCATACCTTCTGCCTATAATTTTATTAATAATTGGATATATTACTTTCAATATTACAAAATTAATTATAATAAACTAAAATAAAATATACCCTGCATTTTGTTCCTTTTGGTAACATTTCTTCAGAACACCAATCTGCATCTACATTGTAAACATCACTTTTCGTAGATACTTTAACTAATAATTCCTTCACAATCTAAAATTTAAAAATACATTAATAATTTAACATGTAATAAAATTGTTATTTCTTATTTTCATTAATATAATAATTATTAATAATTTACCTTACGAGATATCAAATTTTTGAAATGTACACTATATTTATCAGCAACATTAATAGCAAGATGTCCAAGAGCAACAATAGCAGTTTCATAATATTCTGAATCAGGTTCTAAATTTAATTTAGTTTTCTAGAAAATAAAAAAAATGATTGATGAATGAAAACATTTTAATTAAAAAAACATATTTTAGAAATTATAATTCAAAGATTTTATTAAAAATACTTGAACTTCTAAACAAAATTATTTATATTATCTTTTACTAGAAAAATTTAAAGATATTATAGTTTTAAATTAAAAATGTATTCCCTTATTAATAAATATGTGTTTAAATTTGACTAAAACCTTTTTATTAATGTAAACAACAAAATGAAACTAATAGAGGATAAAAATATTGATGGTTCAATAGAATATTGATAACAGGGCAATAATTTGATCTCAATATCGAAATTGAATGGATCAGTATATAAATATTATAATAATAAAATTATCATAATTAAAAATAAATTTATTGTGAATTATTAAAAATTTAGATCACTAGGTATAGTAATATATTATACTGTCATCTCATACAAAAACTTTCAAAAAATTGTTTTTTATTTATTATTTTTAGGTGCAATTTTTAAACAACAAAAATAAAATATATAGGTAATTAGCACTTTTAAGTTAAAAATAAATAAGTAGACCTTTACTTCTCCCCAAGTATTAAAAAATTTGTATTTATTGAATAATACTGATATTGCCAAAACCAAAATATATTGATGTGTGAAGAAATATAGTTACCCTATTGTAACTTTTTAAACCTATGTTGCTATGCAAATAAGTAGAAATATATAATTTTTTTTAGAATCATGAAAAAGTGTATTTAGATGTTTAAACAAGGTTTTCATTAAAACGTAATTGTTAAATTTACGATAAAATAAGTTAACTTATAACAAAACTAAATAAAAAAACTCAATCATTGAATTGTTTAAAATTCAAGATAAACTAAATATAAATTAACACACACTCATAATACAATTAATTTAAATTAAAAGTTTTATAATAAATGTAATTAAAATTGTTTAAAACTTACCTCAATGACATCATCAAATATATCATTATTTGATTTATACACATTGACATACAAACATCTGATAGCACCTTTGGCTTGCTTGGGTGTACCATTAGTTGCTAGCGTTTTGCAAACTGGTATAAGTTTTTCAGTAAATTCTGGATATGAATCTCCTATTTGTTGTATTACATAATTACTTAATGTTTGGCATTTTATAATTATATAGTCTTACCTAATGCACTATACTTCCCAATAGTGGTAAGCATGGTAAGAACTTGAGGCGCAATATACTCGTCATCATTATGCAACAAATTTAAAAGCTTGTCTAAAATATCTGGATGATAAAAATGGCAAGCGAATGTGTTTGATAATACCTATAATGAAATATCATATATTAAAAAATAATTATTTTAAACACAAAAAAAATCCTGAAGATTAACAAATAAGGTACACAAAGTACATACAAATTTTAAAAGACGTATACTTACATGTTATAACTACCTCCTTTTAAATAGTAGTAATATGTAACTTTTAAGTACAATTTAATAGGAAAAAAAAACATAATTGTTGCACATACAATTGTGATGGGTATAAAATCACTATTTTTAAATTAATAAGATTAATAGTCAATATAATATTAAAAAAAAACCCAGCACAGGGGGGTCTCAGTACAGTGGTGATGTGGCATTTACGGGGAACGAGGGAAATTTTTTCAATTTTTGAGGGTAATGTCTTCGACTAGATACGATTTGTGATCTTTTGACATATTGTTGAAAGAAATCCGTTCGGTGAGAGCTGAGAAAAAGTGGTAACAGACACACAAAAAAAAAAGAAAAAAAACAAATACATTTTCAGCTAAATAATGTCTATTTATTAGCTCTGGTGTGAAGCTGAGAAGGTATTAATTTTACTATGATGTGTTTTTGTTTTGTGTCNAATAAATAATTGAAGGAGATTTTAACCATTTTAATATTTTTCAGAAATCAAAAACATTGCAGATATATGTTGTAATTGTTAAGGTAGCGATTTGTAAATTTAGAAATAAAATATAAATTTCAAAAGCAACAATCATATTAATGAGTTTTATAATTAATAATAAAATAATTTACGTTAAGCAATTCTAATCCTCTATATCCAGCTGTTCCAGGATGTAAACCAAGCTCTTCAATCATGTTTCCACCACTCAGACAATTTTCCACATGATTAAACAATGCCTAAATTAAATTAAATTTTTTTTTATTTAATAAATATACATAGTGTTCAATTAACACAATTAAATGCCAAATATAAAAAATAATTGATTATGATATAAGTTTATTAGTTCTCAAGTACTAAAAATAAAAGGTAGCTACTATACTTTACCAAGATCGGAATATGTTTTATATTGTGTTTATTATTGTTACAACTTTTTCAATGTCATATGTAATAGTTATATTTGGTTTTTAATATGTGATTTTGGATTTGGTCAACAAATATAAATAGCTTACAATAACAATCCATTTTACATTTATTTACACAATTCAAATGATAATAATACTTGTGATAACAATAACTAGCCATTTAACATATACACTCACATTTTATTTTTTTTAAATTATTAAGATATTCTATATACAATATATTATGTTTTTTTAATAATTATTTATTTTATTTATGTTTGTGATTTTTTGAAAAGTTAATATTTATATAATTAAATTTTTAATACTTAAGACATCAATTTTTGATATATTAGTATAATGGACCACACTGTGGAAAATGTCAATTATTTAATGATGCAATTTTAATTTTTAACTGTTAAAAACTTTATGAATTTATCATTATGTATTTTGTAATTTAAAAGATTTAAATGTACAATATTTTTTTTAAAAATATTTACATCAACTATTTTTTTTTTATCCAAATTGCTGAATTTCTAAAATATTTCAGAATTTAGATATATGTTATTTGGCCTTTTAAGTATTTAATAAAATATTTGAAAGTTCCTTAAACAACTATATAAATGATTGAGTTATAATTATAAAACTATCAAGACTAATGTTTAATATTTCTATAAATATCATGATTTATCTATAATAAAATCATACTGTTGCTATTATTTTAAAAATATAAAACCAACTCTACTAACTTTCAATGCCTGAGAATCAATCATAACTGATGATGCACGTTCTAATAAAGCTTTCACTGTATTGTAATAAAGATTGGTCATGACAGGTTGACCAAGTTTTCTTAATACTAGATTAGTTGCTTCTGATATTTCAACTGTACTTGAATTCTGTTTAGCAATTGTTTCCATATCTAAGAAATTTAACAATATAAATAATTTTTATAGAATTTCTAATGTGACTCTTTTATTTGTAATTAATAAAAATTTAATTATAAAATATAATTATACTATTGTATATGTATTCAATAGCGTTATTATAAAATAATTATTGAGTATAAAGTTATATGAGAAAATGTTTAAAGATTATAATTCTTAACAAATAGTAAATGGGTATGTATAGCATAACCTCCAAAGTACTATTGTATATAACTAATAAAATAAAAAATTAATAATTATGTAACTGTTATCAACTTACAATTTAGAAGTTTTACATCTTTAATCAAATGTTGAGAAAATTTACTAATGAATTCAGCAGCTTTAACAGATTCAGGTAGGTATCGTGTTAATAGCTTAATACTAGCTTGAATATCTTTTTCTTTCTGTGGTCCATCATCTTTTTTATGTGTATCAATAAAATCTTTCAAATGAGTACGAATTCTAAAAAATTCATTGATTTGTCAGTGATAAGAATGAAATTGATATTAAAAAAAATTTACAAAAGCTGAGTTTTTTGAATTTCCATGAAAGCTTTTTTAGCATAATCATCAATAGTTCCATATAAATGATAAAGTCTTTTCATTCTTTCATCAGGAGAAAGTTGATATGGTACGAGAGATGTATTAACAAGTCTTTCTACTAAAGACTTATCCTCCACACAAGTTCTATAATATCCATGTAAAATTTTATCCTTAATCCAAGTAAAAGCCTTTTTGGTAGCTTGTGGTATATCAGGATCATTTAAATATGTTTTGTAAATAAATGCTAGACCTGAAGTAGCTTCTTTTCTTATCTTAAACTAAATTTAAGAAATAAAATTTAAATCATTGAAATATAGTAATAATTATAATGTGATATTTAAATATTTTAAGTTACTTTTTTATCACACATTCGCTGTTTAACAACTAAAAGTAATTCTTCATTATCAGCAATAGGTTCAAAGTCATGTTTAGCAGTTGATACAATAGCCATTACAGTTTCATGTCGCACATTCATATCACTATCTGAACTTCTTAGGCGTAATGCTTCAGTCAAGTCTTGGCGAAGTTCAGGTTGATTTAATAGCAAATGCATAGCATATTGAACACATTTGATTCTAATACTCACAGATATATCATTAAATCTACTTAGAAATGCTTGCCATAGAACATTATGATGTCTAGCAAGGCTCGAATCTTTTTCAGAAAACATACGTGCTAAGAGAGAAACTGTGCCATGACGTTCTTGCTCAACAGTAGATTTAAGTTTACATTCAAGCTGTGGTAAAACAGCTAATAATACAGAGGGGCTAATCCTGTTTAATTCATATATGAGATCATATGTTTTGGTACTTATAGCAAGATTTTTTTCATTTTTTCCTAAGATGAGGACATGATTGAAAAACTATATAAAAAAAAATTCAATATTATTAAATTAATGATGTATGAAATATGTGAACAAGTTAATACAAACACATTTCATACTAATGATAACAAAAATCCAATTATATTTTATCTATTTTTTTTTTTGTGCTATAAAAGTGTTTTATATATAATACCTTATAAAAATAATACAAACCGATTGAATGTAAGGTTCTAAGGTGTCTGAACATTTAAGAATAAGGTCTTTTGCTAACGAATAGGCATTTTTTCTCTGAGATTTGTTAGGTTCAACAATATTAATTAAAATAATATCAAGAAGCTCACTCGACACCATATCCGATTCACAAATAAGGGGGCATAATATATCTAACATAAATGATTTTACTTTAGTTGAATGTTCATCACTGAAAAGTTAATTAAAAATTGATTTTGGTTAGAAATTAATGTAATACAAGTTATATTTAGATAAATTATTGTTTTATTTACTTTACTATTTTAAACATAAGTGAGAAAAGTTTACAAAATATTTCTTGACAATCCTCTAACTCAAAGCACATATTAAACGACTTGACATAAGCTAAGTTTTCCAGAAGGTAAAAGTAGCGCTTAAAGGCTGGATCTTTTGGATCTTTTAGACCTGCAAGTTGCTTTATAAGAAACATAAATATACCCTGAAACCAAAAGAAAATTGGAAATTTTTTGATAAGGACAGATATTATACTTTGAAATTTAGAAACTAATTTTTACCTTGACTTGTTCAGGGTCTTTATATGGAGCTTCAGGGGCATAAACTCTTAGAACATCAGCAATGCAACAAGCAATTAAAAGTTGAACATCTTTACTTGCATGTTTAAGGAAATAATCTTCAGCCAAATGTAACGTTAATGGTATATACTGTTGATACATTCCTTCATCTTGACCCATAGCTTGAAGAGTATGAGCTAATGTCTAAATACAAATATTATAAATTAAATCATAATATTGAATTATTAAGATTAACTTAATACTTTGAGTCTTCTAATAAGTTCATCAGGTCCAAGATCATCAGTCACAGGGCGACATCCAGCTGGATATATCATATCTTCTTGCATTTTGATTGTGATAATCTAATAAAATGAATTTAATAAACTTTAAATATATTCAAATATATTTGTTAAATAATTTTTAATATATATTTAACTATTTTCTAAAAAAAATGATTTAAAAAATTACTGAATTTTTGTATCTGGTAAACAAAATTATTTTGTGAAGTTGATAATTATCAAACTATAAATACTTAAGAATTGTTTAGCAATATTCATATATATAGAATACTTTTAAGTGAATTTCTAAATAAATATTTTAAATGCTACTGTTCCAAAAATTGTAAATAAAATTTAGAAATTCATTAATAATTAATAAAAATACTATAATATATACTTTTACTTAAAAAACAAATAATAAAAGTAAAACTCTAACACATAAATACACATAACTAAGTATTTTATTTTAATGAATAATAATAAAATTGGTTAAGTAAAAATAACTAATACCCTTAGTTCATTCGTAATATATTTTGATGTTTCATAATAAAAATGCGTAAAATATAGAAAACATGAAATTAATTTAATTCCGGTAAACGAACTAGGTAAATAAAATTCTAAAATAAAATATTATTAAAAACGTTAACTAAATGACATTAAAATAAAATTACTTACATAACACTAATAAAGTTAAGAAGTTCTAGGTAAACAGTAAAATCATTGCAGAGAAAAAAAGTAATATGTGTAGATCATAAATTGTTGCCACCATTGACAAACATAACTTATTGTCACATTCCAAAAACAATTGAATATTTATTAACCCAAACAAACGATGATGTAAATTTCTACTTAAATTTATAAATTTATACTGAAAAGGAACATGAGAAAAATAATAATAACACAATACACGTAACAAACAGGCTCTAAAGACGCTGAATGCTGATCGGCGATCGTTGGGTAAAAACAGTACGGACACCGATCGGTACAGTGTCGCCATATAACTTACAAGGAGATTTTTTACTGAAAACAAAAAGAAGATAAATATTGGCGAATTTGTGTATTCAAACCACTTTACAAATAACTAATTTTTTCTATTAGAATTGTTTATTGTAGAAATGTAATTATTTTCGAAATGATTTATCTTAGCAATGGCTAATGGAAAGGAATATAGGATAAATCACTTCCTTAAGATAATAATTTGAAAATAAATTTGGTGAATTCAGTAAATAATTTATTAAAATTAACACTTAAAAAACTCAAGTACGATGTTATATGATGTTATAAATACAATTATTAAAAAATATTTTTAACAAACTTAAACGGTTCTAACAAAAATATCATGAACCACTTAATTAATCGAAATATAAAAATTTCATTAATAATTTTTTATTGGTTTCTTTTAGTCTAATATTTTTCTTAATTCATCAATCATGAAGTATTTTTCATATTCATCCCTCATAAAGGTGTCAACTTTAATTTTTAAAATGACAACATATAACTATCTTATTTATTAGATATTGATCTAATTAAGATAATGACTGATCGATAATATTTCGATTATTTTTGTATCAGTATTTCGGAATATATTAACATGTTTATACATAAGGGATGAAAATAAAAAGTATTTCATGAATAATAAATTAAGAAAAACATTGAATTAAAATAAGAAACTAATAAAACAAATAATCAATATTATTCTTATATTTGATTAATTAAGTGAATTACTCTGTGTAAAACAGTCAAATTATCAAATAAGACATAGAAATATCATTTATATATATATATATATATAAATTTCATTTATCTAATTAAAATGTCATCTTAATGAGTTTATTGATAAATTGCACGATTCGTGAAATAATTGAAAAGGTGTCTTGGTATAAGCGCAACTAGAGAGATGCTAGAGAGACTTTTTTATCCCCAAATTATGAATAGTCTGTACTATATGTGATATCTAAGTATCTAAATATCATTAGTGTAGTTTGCATGAAGCTTATGGGGGATTCAGACTCATAAAAACATTCGTAACCCCATATTAATAAATTAATTTCTTTCGAGGAGAAGGACAGATAAAGAAATTTTGTTAAATCTAATTTTTCCTCATTTTATTTTTATAAAAAATGTATTTTATTACTTTCATCTCTAAAGCAACAAAGTAATTTTTTTTTTTTTAGCTAGATGTCACAGTTACGATCCCTAATAAAATCTAAGGGCTTTATACTGGTTCTTATAATAATTAATAATTTTTTGTTTATCGTTAAAATTCGAAATTGTATATTCAACTTAAAAAAGCAAGCAAATTTTTTAAGTCTTAATAATGTTTTGTAATAACATTATTAGAGAGGGTTAAGAATTCCAATCACTTACAAGATAAATAGATTAATTTTGCGACTTCTAAAATTTTGATCAAATTATGCTACAGTTACGAAGCATTTATGTATGTATACCAAATTGACGAGGTAAACAAACATTTCCTTTTTTACAAAAACGAAGTTTTAGTGCCAACCCTATGTTCATATGAACAATGAACATTTAGGGTAGACAAAGATGAGTGGGTCTCGAAAGATAAAACTTTTAAGAGCATTTCTGAATATAGTTTGAAATAATTTGAATTCAGGAAAGGACTATTTTTCTTGTTACGTAAAATTTCTTAATACTTCTCTGCATACATTCCAAAATGTTACCTTATGATAAACAATACATCTAATTCTATATTTTTATTAATTCATGTTTTTTTATAAGTATATTATAAATAGAATTGTAATCTCACATCCATTGAAATCTTTCTTCAAAATATTTTTAGGAAGTGATCGTATATTAAATTGTTTTTAAATAATATTAATAGAACGGTTTTCGTTGGCTCATGGCTTGAACATTTAGTATCAATTTTGACAATGGTGTTACCAGTATTAAGTGATAAGAAAAAATTGGCCTTTCGCCGCTCACTTACATGTCAGCTTTTTGAAGCCCATCACGTTAATAATAAAAACTGAAGAGTGGACCTACCTAAGCGTAATCTGTGATATCTGATTGTAAACAATTAATAATTATAAACAATTCTCCTACGTAAAATATCTTTTATAATTTAAATAATTTGTACGGTACAATCAGTTTTTATTTTATGTTAAATTATACCTTGTGAACAGAAGTATGGGTAATGATAATGTAATTATAATATACAATATACAATACAACCTATTTTAATGATAATCAGAAATCACTAACCTTGACTACAATTCTCTTAATAATTGGTATAATAATGAACTATCATGTCACTTTACAACCTTCCTACTAATTTATTTTAGAATATTATCACATAATTTGTTTAAAATTTAGTAAAGTAGTATGGCCAGTGGTTCAAACTCAATAACTATTCCTCCTTGTAGTGAAATGGATAGGAAAAAATCTCCTCAATTGAGTTTTAAAAGAAGAACAACCGTTGCAAATTCAGATTCGGTAAATTTTTGATATACATATTATAATTATTATACTAATATATTATATTCAAATGTAGGATGTGAGTGTAGATAGTAATACACCATCAGTAGAATCAAAGGAAGATGGAATAATTTACCAAAAACGAAAGCTTGAAAGAGAACCTGGTAAATTGATTAAAATCTTTTAGTATTACGAATAAAAGAAATAAAATGTATACAATATTTGTATTTTTACAAAATTATTTAAATTAATTTAACAAATAGATTACTTTTGATGTATAAGCTCTAGATAAGGGAACTTATATTGATAGTTATTAGATAGTATTTATTAACATCTATTTAATGATTTTATTCATTAGACATAAGAATTTTTAAAAAAAATTTACTTAGGTTTATTTAAACGTTACTAAATTGGTATTTTTTTCCATTAAGTATAAAAATACCATATTTGATGATTAGAAATTTGTATATCATGCTCAGATTATTAGGAAAAGGTTTTAACTAAATTTTAAGTTTTAATTTTTTTGATATTCAATTAATAAATACATTTTTATTGTTGAAATAAAATTTAATTAGATATTTCATGTCAATAATAATTTAATATAAGAATTGAGTTGATATAAGTTTTTAAAAATGTGGTATAATTATAATACTAAATGAATAAAATATTAGACTAATATACTAGTATTTTATACCGTTTACACAAGTGTAACTTGTTATTGATATTAATAAAAGTAATGAGATATTAATTGAAAATATTTTCCTTTTTTTGTTATGAAAATGTAAGTTTTATCTTAATCTATTAGACTCTTCGATTATAAATCAAATTGTAAAATTAAAAAAAATTCTTGATTATTTTTCATTTTCATTTCATTTTTAATATTTATATATGAAGAAAAAAAAAATATATACTATATTTAATTTCTATAAAACAATTTTGAATATTAAGGACTAAAAAAAGTATTACGCCGAGGTACAGAATGGGAAATTGTGGAAGGTTTAAAAGATGGTCAGAGGTATGAAAAAAAACCAGAAATTTGCAGAGGATATTTATATAAAAAACGTAAATGGCCATTGAAAGGATGGCACAAGGTTAGTAAAATTCTATAATTTAATTTTTTTTTTTAATTATTAATTTTATTATGATTATAAAATAAAACTATTTAAATCTTATTTAAAAACTAAACTTCATTTCACATTTATATTAGTTAAATTATTTAAGTAACTTTTTAGCGCTATTTTGTGCTGGACAAAGGGATTTTAAAGTATGGTAAAAGTCCTTTAGATATGTCTAAAGGTAAAATTCATGGCCAAGTTGATATTGGTTTGTCTGTTATTTCTACTAAGTATCAACGCAAACGACTTGATATTGACGCAGAAGAATTTATATATCATTTAAAAGTAAGTTTTCAGCATTCAAAGTTTATAGTATTTTGTAATTTTTATAATATATGATTTTTTATTATTGTAAAACAAATAAAAATTTGTTAACTTTTTGGTTTTATATTGAATAATAATAATAAAAACTCCAGAATGATTCAAAAGTTTTTATTTGGTTACAAACTAATATAATCCAATCACTGTTTAATTAAATTTTAATTTTGGTTTATTATTAGTATATCATATATTAGATAAAGTTAAGTTTGTCAAACTTATTTCCATGACCAATAATTGTATGTGGTTGTCGATTATAATTATAAATAGTCAACAATTAATCTGTGATGTATACTGCAACAGAATATGTTGTATCATTTGTTTTAGTTAGTGTTCAAAGTATTCACTACAATAAGTTTTATGTAAATCAAGTTGAACATATGTAGCTCACTTAGTCATAAAATACTTTTTGTTGTGATAAAACCACCATTTTTTAATAAATTGATTTTTTTGTATTAATCATTATCATTATCACCAAATACAATTATTGGCAATGAAAATAGACTTGAAAACTTTTCTTCATCTAGTGATATATGAATAATTAATCTGGGTCAAACGGTTAATAAGATTAAGTAATTTTTTATGAGATGAATATAACTGAATCATTTTGTTATTTTAAATTAATCAATATTCAATATTTTATTAAAATAATATAGTTATTTTTATTGGGACAGTTTTAAAATACAGTTATTTTTAGTCGTCTCATTATATTAATTTTATTCTAGGCTAAAACTTATGAAGCATTTTCTGATTGGGTAAAAGAAATAAAACACCATCGATTATACAGACAACACATACTAACATATGGATTTAGCAAACAACCTCCTACTCAACAACCTACTGCAGGTGATAAGAGAAAAACATATTATAATATATCACAATGTTTGGTTTATATTATTACTTGTTTTGTATAATTTTAATTATATATTTTGAAGTACAAACATATAAGAAGGAGTATAGGTGTAACGTCAGTGGTAGATAAGATGAGAGAAAATAGACTTAGATGGTTTGGTTATGTTATGAGGAGAGAGGAATAGGAAGCGGTAAAACAGTTATAGAAATGAATGTTGAAGAAAGAAGACCAAAAAACCAATACCTTCTCAGCTTCGCATTGAAGCTAAAAGAGATGGAGGGATGTAATTGAATGCAATATGAGGATGGCTGATGTGACCATAGATAATGTAGGTTATCGTGTCAAGTGAAAGCTTAAGATAAGGGTGGCTAACCCCAAGTAGTTAGGATTAAGGCGAGGAAAAAGAAGAAGAAGAGTGTTTTGAAGTAATACTTTAAAAATTAAATGGGTTTTTGTTATTTAGAATGAGAATTATTATTGTATAAGATGTTAATTGTATCATAGTGGTATAACTTTGTTAAAATACATTTGTAATTTTGCTAAATAATTACTTGCAACTGCTATACTTTTTACTTAATTATAACTATAACAAAATACAATTTTTTTTTATGTTCTGTGGAATCAGTAAATGCTTGTTCATCTACTACTCAACTAAATGGATGGTGTTCAAATTTAGTAGACTCTGCCACTTCAGAATTAAAGCATGTTGAACAAAATATGAAATCTTTGAATCGAATTCTTGATCAATTGGAATCTGTTGAAAATGATGTAACTTAGTTTAAAAATTATTTTTATTAATTTCAAATCTCATACCCTAGTTTTTTTATGAAGACTTTAAAATGTTTTTATATAAATGAAACTATGATAATTGTTAAACTTGTATAAACTTGACAAATTCTTAATAACATTAATTTTAATAAAACCCAGCACAGGGGGGTTGCGGCACAGTGGTGACGTGGCATAGTTGGATCAAGTATAATGATATCTGACAGTGATTAAAATCACTATCAAAAATAAACGCTTCGATGCAAATCATTAGATAGTGTTTAATTTTAAAAAAATTGGTGTTTTATTCCAAAAGCTACTTGATCTGCTGGTTCCTTATTAATATCTCGATTAAGATAAAGTATGTCGAATGAAAAAGGGTTTATTAAAAAATTNGCAGATAAAGGGTCAGATTTACAAAAAATATATACCAAATGATAAGTAAAGACATCAAGCATCTATATAAAAAAAAATTATATTGATATGTTCATTTTTGAAAAAGTTATTAAGTTTAAATATAAAAAAACATTATTTTACAAAAATCGTAATTTTTGATTAACTTTGATGTCTCTTTTCACCATGAATACAAGTCCAGAGGTCAATTTTTTTTTTTCAAATTAAAGTATATTACATAAGCTTTAATTTAAGATATATATAAAAGTGTCAGACCTTCCGGAACACTTTCAAAAGTTAATTTTTTTTGAAAAAGTTGTCATTTTAAATTCCTCCCTGTGGGCAGATAAAGGGTCAGATTTACAAAAAATATATACCAAATGATAGGTAAAGACATCAAGCATCTATAAAAAAAAAATTATATTGATATGTTTACTTTTGAAAAAGTTACGGCAGTTTTAAGTAAAAAATATTGAAAAAATTTCGAAAATTAGCAATTTTTAAATTTGTAATTTTTTTGGAGGTTTCCCCCATTTACGGGGAACGAGGGA
>NW_026099572.1:62989639-63024857 GCF_025091365.1 Daktulosphaira vitifoliae | reverse complement strand
AAACACATCATAGTAAAACCAATACCTTCTCAGCTTCGCATCGAAGCTAAAATTATACATGTTCCATAAATAAAGTTATGTTGAGTACTAGCAAATAATAATAAATATAGTGTTCAGTATGTAAGGAAACAGGTTTCTATTGTTCTCATTATTTGTAACAATTGACCTGTTTCCTTACTTACTGAACAGTCTGTATAAATAAAATATAATGTTAAGCTATTACATATTATTATTAGTAATACACATGTTTATATTTTATTTTCTCTTATAAGCTATTGCTTATAGAGAAGACAGAAAAACATAGCCTAGCCCAATGAGAATTAAACTTTAGTTCCATCATAATGAGGTACGAAAAATTTCTAACTGAGCTACGTAGAAGATATAATTATGTTAATCTATTGATTATATGATTCCCAAAAGCAAATTTAAAGAAAACCTTGACTTAAAATATATTATGATTTAATATTATTTGAAAATTAGTTATTTGACTGTGAAAAAAATCTTAATTAATTTAATATTGAAGGTTAGTGGTATTGATGGTGTGACAACTACTAAAAAAAGTACCAGATTTCGACTTCGCAAAAAAAAGAGTGGAGGTGGTAGTTGGGGTGGTACTATAGCAGGATGGGGCTTAGATATGAATCAATCTAGTCAACCATCAAGCAAAACCCCAATTGACCTGATAGATTCATCAGTCACTGTAAGTATATTTTTATTTTATTGTGAATAAATTTAAGTAAAGTTCCAGAAATATACTTAAAGTTTTGTAAAGATAGATTTTTACCCATTATTTTACTTGAAAGTCTCATTGAGAAAGTGTGAATAAACTTTGGTTTGGTTAATTTTTGTTTTATACCAAAATTTAGTTTTAAATTTGATTAAATATGTTAGTTAAATAGAAATTACATCAGGTTAAGATAAAAAAAAACGTATCAATCTATTTTTCACTTCTTAGAAGAGCAAATTAAAATATTTGTATTTTATCTAAGCTAATAAAAAAAAATATTTATACGAAAATCTAGTTTTAATATAATTAAGAGATAATAATAAAAAATTACTAATTTACTTGACATTCTCCTTTTTGTTTAGTTTTAAATTTTCGATATAAATATCAAAATATTAATTTAGAAAAAATTTTATTTGACTCCTTAGTCTCCAAATTATATTGTTATTTTTCTTTAATATTAAAAAAAAACATATTATCTATAAAAATTGCTGAAAAATTATTTAATTAATTTATGAAATAATCATTTTCAGCAATCTGGAATTCCTTCACACAATTTATCAAACAGTAATCCTTCACTTATAATTAATTCATCGCCTAGTGATCTTCAGCTTTATGCTGATTTTGTAATCTTAGCAAAAGATAGTAAGTATTATTTCATTTGCTGTATTAGTTTATAAAGTAAAGTAACTAGTTTATTAGATTGCCATTTTTAATGCATACTAATTAAGTTTTTTTAATTTTGGTCCCTCAATAATCAAATAATCAATAATTCAAATTTCATATTGATAATAAGTATCATATATTTTGAGTAAATCTAGATAAGAACTTTTTTTTTTTTTGAGGATATGTTATTAATAATTATTAATATGATATCCATAAGTAAGACAGGGGACTTCTAGTATTTGCATATTTATAATTGCATTGTCATAATAAATGAACTGATAAAAAATAAAAACTAGTTACGTATGTTTACAAATTTAAACTTATGGCAATTAGTAT
This sequence comes from Daktulosphaira vitifoliae, assembly GCF_025091365.1. Classification (NCBI taxonomy): domain Eukaryota; kingdom Metazoa; phylum Arthropoda; class Insecta; order Hemiptera; family Phylloxeridae; genus Daktulosphaira; species Daktulosphaira vitifoliae. The sequence goes on along the minus strand of NW_026099572.1, from coordinate 63,023,131 downwards.
ATTTAACATGTCAAGGTACATTTAATTTAATAAATGTGGTGATTATATTATATATAAATTAATTTTAAGGAAAAAATTAGATGATACATTCAGTCAATTTAGAATACATATAATTTATTTTTCAGTACAAAATAGTTTCAAATCTATTATGGGTACTATAACTGAAGAGCGTAATCACTTGTTGATTGGCGACTTACGTGATGATAATTTGACAAACTACAGATCAGCATTAAACAGAGCCATTAAACAAAATAGTGAATTACGGGCTAAATTGAATAGTATACATACTGCATCAGATATATCAACTTTCTCTGATCCTGTAAAAATATTTTAATTTTTAAAAACATTTGAAATCAAAAAAATGATTGCATTTCAATTTTTTCTTATCTTGGTTCAGGTATTAAGTTCATCTTTATCATATAGTTCTGGTGTTAGTGGTTCGGAAGTTTTTTTTGATGCTGAAGAATATATAGGGGGTAAAATCACAAGATGTGAGGAAGATTTATCCAATAAGTTGCCATCAAACGATGTTGTTGCCCAAACTTCAGATACATCTTCAGAAGCAGGATCATTATCTTCAGAAGATGGTTCAATATCTTCTGAAAATAGTGATGGGGCAACATCTGAGTATAATAATCAACAAGGAAGTAAGTACATACTTTTATTATCTTCATATATTTTCTTAACAATTATTCAAAATCCAGTCGTCCTGGTGGTTAATAATGGAGTTATAAAATAATTTTTTTAAATAAATCACTTTTTTTTAATACGTTTTTTAGCTACACATGTCATAAATTGAAAGTTTTTAATTGAAATTATAAATATTTTACCAAGGGGGTGTAACACTCTAGCATCCTTTAAGATGACTCCGTTCCAAATAAATGTATAGTATAGTAAGTTAAACTCGTATAGTGAGTACTACAGTAGTATCCAGTTTTACTAATATTGGCACAGACTGTTTTTAACTAACTTATACTAAATATCAGATATAAATTTTTTATCGAGTGATTGTTATACTACAATTATAAAAAAAAATTCCAAAAATACTTATTTGAGTGAAAATAGTGTTATTGGCTAATACGCCTCCCCAAATTGTATTGGTGCTTTATCGTTGTGCCCTGAGGTAGCTTATTGTGTAGACATGTCAATAACCATAAAATGCTCTAACTGTAGCACAGCCTGATGCAAATACATCCCGACGTTCACGAACAATCTAAGCAGAATTTTTTAAATTACAATCATGCATGGAGCGTTTTTTGCAATATCACAAATACAAGATCAAGCACTTCAATAATATTATATTTATTAACAATACATAATAGGGGGTTAGGTCTGACTTCGTTGGTAGAAAGGTATGTTTCGTCGCACGGGATCCCGGTTTTGATCCCTAGGGTTCCAATAAGATTTTTCTTGTGATTTTTTCATTATTGATGTTTGGTCACTGGTGCAAGCCGTCCATAATACCCATCCCGTCCATCATTAGCATAGCCAAGAACAATCTTTGATTCCCTAACATGTGAAAGAGGGCCATTACCCTCTATAGCATGTTAAGTTAAGTAAATAGAAGGATATAAAACTGATCATTATTATTACTTAACTATTAGCGGTATTCTGTTCTTCAGTAATTCAGCATATTATTAGGTTCGAAAGACTTGTATATATAGATAACAATTTATATTACAACTACCGGATTTGTTGTTATTAAATTGTACCTGTATTATATTATAATTGCATAATTTTAATTGACCTCTTTGAAATATGAAGTTAATATTAAAAGTACTGCTATTCGAGTTTATTTTTTTATTATCCTTTATTCCCTTATTCGTCGTAAATAGTTAAGTAATTATTTAAAATTGGTTCCTTAGATTTAACTTGATTAGTTTAAGAATAAACTATTTATACAAAGAGGCATTTATGTATATTACAATTGAGCTTGGCGGTTGTTATTCATATTTCTTATAACTTTTTTTATCTTTTAAAAAATTATATATTTAATTTTAATAATAAAAGTAAAGTTTTTCATTAAGTAAGTATTGTTAGGTACAAACATAGATTCTATAACAATTTCAGTTAATTTGGCAACACTATCGGTTTGGTGATTGTCAAGCGCTCAGTCATCTTGACCGCCGCCTCTCTGTCAATTTCATTCATATTAGGTTGCGTAGAAATATACGTATTTCTGTGCATTTAGCTTTTTTCCTGTAATCATAGTGCCGCCATCATAATACGGTTCTGTTCGCCCTTCAGCAAATATTTGACGTGTGTATAACACTGTTGTCCTACAATTCTTACTCACATTTCTCCATTACATTTTGGTTCTCGTCGTTTTCACTTCCAGCTTTGCATGACCGTTCAATCCAACGTCCTATCCATTCATCTATCTTTCGCCTCAATTGGCTCCGACTCCAAGTCATCAACAAAGCCAAATTGATGAGTATTTTTTTAGAATTTGCTTATAGTTGTTTGTTTAATTTTACATAATTAATTCTATTGTTTGCGCTATTGTGGCATTAGTAATAAATGGTCCCCATCCATCTTATTTGTACTATAATAACATAATATTCATTATATTAATTCCTTGTATATTTATAATGAAACATGCATTACTTCTTTAATTATTGTTAAGTACCATCTTATATAGCCCACTCTCCTTATTCCTTTCATTCCATCAAATTTTTTATCCCCTCAGATTTTACACTACAATATCGCTCCAACATATTTTCTATTCGACTCGTTTGACAAATCCAACAGCGATATACTACACAATTAAACTTTATAATTTACACTATATTTTCTAAATATTAAACTAAAACTGCAAATACTTTCATGAAATTCAAATNTTAAATTTATACTTAATTTACACTATATTTTCTAAATATTAAACTAAAACTGCAAATACTTTCATGAAATTCAAATTAAAATTTTTAATACTTAGTCATTATTATTATTATTATTATTATTATTTTCTCCATATTTTTACCTTTTTGGTGCATTTTTAGCCCTAAAATCATTTTTAAGTGTTTATTTTAGTACTTTTTTGAATTTTTTGTTTGCTAAACATTTTATTTGGCGTTTTGAAATTTGAAACATTATTAGCTTAGTAGAAAATGACTAAATTATTTTGTCATGTACCTTTCATTTTTATTAAATTTAATATTTTATTACATTGTACATTGTATACAGTTTGTCCTTCGTATAATCAATAATGCTATTAAATTTGAACTTAATAACTTTAAGAAAAAAAATGTAATTTTAAAATGAAAAATCATAAACTTATTTACGTATTTACAATACTTATGTAAATTTTATACTAATCAACCCAAAACATCTTGTCTATGGCCTTTGTTTTTATAACTCACTGTAATAATTTTAATCGATATTTATTTTTAAATACTTTACATTCTTATTAGACACTATTTTCAAAATAGCCAATTTTTAGGTTCATTTCTTATATTATTAATGGGTTGACAACAATTTTAGAACAATGGTTTATGAATTACAAAAATTTTAATACTTTAAGTGAGTATATAGCGCGGATAGGTACAGCTAGTACTGATGCATATTTATAACGCATATTCCACCCGCGTTACATAACCACTCCATATATTAAAATGTTTGTAATTCAATAATTATTCGAAAAAAATCGTTATCAATCTATTAATAATTTTTATAAAGGAAGTGTTTAAAATTTCGCTATTATGAAATTTGAAAATTTTAAATTAAAAAAAAAAAACTGTATTTTAAAGTCATAAGTATCACAATTATGATTATATATGATTTATAAGTGTAATATATGTATAAATATTTATTATAGCAATTGAATGTAGTATGAAAATTGTAATTTTTAAGGAGAAATTATAAAAAATTATTTTTATTTAAATAATTATTTTATGGCAAACGTATATAAAAGTTAAAGGTCTTAATGCAATAGTTAAAAAAAAATTGTTTGTTATTTATAAATAAATTTACTAATCTACAAGGAATTTTCATTAGAGGTCAAAATATTATTTTCTTAACCCATTTTTGCACCGATTTCAAATCTGCAATTAGAGTCTCGCATATGGTCTAAATAATAAAATCCTTCCAATATAACAAATATTTATGTTTGAATATTAGGTTACGTATGAATAATAAATAAATATATTTTTATTAATAATAAGTTGATAAAGTCCTACTTTTTGTACTCATTTTTAAGTTTTGTTGAACCCCACTGTATAAAGGGTAATGGTCCGATTTAAAAAAAAAGTATATCAAATAAAAAAAATATATAATAGTATTTCTCATAAAAAAAATGTATTGATCCATAGATTTTTCAAAAAGTTATAGAAATATAAAATTAAAAATGTAAAATATAAAATAGAGATTTTTAACACAAAAATAACATACGGTTTCCACTTTCACCGTGAAGACAAAATTAAGTCTGAATTTTTTTTAAGTATATTACATTAGCTATAAATTACATATAAAATTTTCAGTATTTCCGGAACACTTTCAAAATTTAAGTTGAAAAAGTTAATTTTTTGTGGAAAAGTTGTCATTTTGAATCCCCCTTGTGTGTAGGTAATGAGTCAGATTTATAAAAATATTTTTCAAAAAGTTATGATAGTTTTAAGTAAAAAAAAATGTCGAAAATTACCGATTTTTAAATTTGTAATTTTTTTGAAGATTTCCCCCATCTACGAAAGAGAACGAGGGAAATTTATTTCAGTTTTTGAGGGTAATGTCTTCGACTAGATACGATTTGTGATATTTTGACGTGTTGTTGAAAGAAATCAGTCAAGTGAAAGCTGAGAAAAAGTGGTAACAGACACAAAAAAAAAACACATCATAGTAAAATTAATACCTTCTTAGTTTCGCATGGAAGCTTAAAATTTATTTGTTATTATTAAAAACAAATAATAAAAAATAAGATTTTAAAAATAGTCAAAGAATGCATAAATTATTTTTAAAAAATTACAACGAAATGTTGATTGTATAAACAAATTGTTATAGATGTCGTCAGTTAGATCTATTCCAGCCTGTATATATTTACTTAAAATGTGGAAATGTACTTTATATTTATTGAATTCGTTAATTAAAATGTAATGCTTAAAAATTGTTTACAAATGTTTTTGCAATTTTGAAATGGCTACTCTGTTAGGGTTTGCATGCAACTGGAAGTTCAGGAATTAAACATCCCCTCTTCTTCTTATAAAATCAATATTTACGCGAGAAGTTTAATCATACCAAAAACATTCAGTGATAACAGTTGGTTAAATTTTTAAATTTTATAATTTTTTTGTTTTTAATATGAAATACAAGACGATGAAAAATAAATTTTATAATTCATTATTTTCATTACATATTTTGATTTTTTTGAATACTAATGAGGTGAAATACTTCGATTTCTTTTATACAATATATATATATATATATATATATAATTATAGAAGTACTTTTGTTTTTAGCGTAATATACAAAGTTTATCATTTTATTTTTGTTTAGTCCTAGATTGTGAAGGTGTTATTAGGAATATGACAGGACGAAGAACTAAACTTCCATGTCCAAAACCCGATACTGAAGGACTATCTTTATGGAATCTCCTTTGCAAAAATATTGGTAAAGATTTATCTCAAGTTTCCATGCCAGTTGCCTTAAACGAGCCACTCAACATGTTACAAGTATGTTTTGATTTTAAAAATGTTATAAATGATTGAATTCATTCAGATTAGAAAATTAGCTATCGTAATTGAAATTTTTAAGTGATATAATTTTCATAATGTTTTACCACTTTGAATGCAAATTAATGATGAAACGAAAAGAAAATTATTTACGTTAAATGTATTATTAAATGTAATTTTTGTATTAATTATTTAAATTAGTAAGAGAACAATTAAGGGAGAATAAGGGGATAAATCTCCAAGAAGTACATAGTGAAAAAACAATTTTTCGTTTGGCGAGGATAGTGAAATTAAACAGTAAACAGTTACAGTAAATTCTTCTATTTATATATTTCCTCAAGAACAAAACCCCAATTATGCTAATAACAATTATTTTTGATTAGACTAAAAAATAGTTAGGTAATGTCATGTAATAAGGAAATGTTTACATGTGACTAATATTCTAAAAATTTGGATTAAGTAATTAAATGATAATTTTGCAATTATAAACAAAGATGTCAATATAAGTCTTCATACAACATTTAAATTATTTTTAGCCATCAATAAATTAACGTTTATTTATTTCAAACAAGAAGTAGAGAGAATATTGTCATTTTGGATTAACTAAATGAGTAGGGAGAGTTACATTTTGAAAAATATCAGAAAATCACACACACGTTCAGATACATTCCGAACAACTCAAACCACAGCTGGCAACACAAAACGACAGCTTTTAATAGTATGGTTTATAGATTAGTTAATATTCCAATAAACACAAAAAATTTTAATAAAGAACTATATGTTATAAAAGAAATATCTAGATTTTATGAGTATGATGAAAATATAATTCTATAATTAGTCCGAACACAAAAGAAGAGAAAAAAAAAGAGGGAGCTGGTACACTTACTAGCGTTGAGGAACAAAAAATAATTAGGTCGCCCAATTTATATTATCAAGCAATTTTAAATGGACTAGTTAGAATTTTTAAAAACTTTGATTTTACTTAAGTAACATCTAAAAGTATAATTTAATAGATTTATAAGGTAATCCTAAAGATAAAGAAAAATAAGTGAGGAAAATCGGGGATTTATAATATACAATGTGAATTTTGTAATAAAAGATACCTAAGACAAACAAAAAGAAACAGTTGTCAGGTTTAAGGAACACTTAAAAACGTTTTTAGAACATTTATTGACACATAACTACTCCATTAAAACCATATAACTAATTTAAAACGTAAATAATTACAAAGAACATAATATAAGAGAGGTAATAGATATGTTTAAAAATAAGAATAATTTAATTAATTGAGATCTTGGCCCACTGCAAAATTCATTAACTTGTGTAAACTGGCAAAATATGATAATGGACTGATAACATCACTAGTCACTAAGTAATAATAAGGTCACTAAGGGTATATAAGGAAATTTTTTTCGGTCGATGTGTTGGGATTTGTTTAGCACTACTAATGGTGACATTGACATAAAATACGCAATTTTTTATAATAATTTTAATGGCTTTTTGAATTAAATATTTTTTAGTTTTAAATTATTATTTTAAATTTTCAATGATAATATTATGCATTGTTTTATTTTTTATTTGACATTATATTATAATGACTTATAGCGACTGAGGTCAGTTTTCATTTTTGGCGGGTCTCAGGAACGAAAATCTTTTATGAAAAGTATTGTAAATTTCTGCCCTTGTTAAATAGATGGCCAATGACAGCATGGCACTGAGCCTATGTATATTTAAGTTTAAATGAAATAATTAAAAATTATATTATTAATATTTTCTTTTCTAGCGTATGTGTGAAGAACTAGAATACAGTGAACTTTTAGATAAAGCTTCTGAACAAAGTGATGTCTATGAACGTATGGTTTATGTTGCTGCTTTTGCAGTGTCGAGCTACGGTTCAAGCTACTATAGAGCTGGTTCAAAACCTTTTAATCCACTTTTAGGAGAAACATATGAGTGTATAAGAGATGACAAAGGCTTCAAATTTGTCGCAGAACAAGTAAATAGAAATAATTAATAATTATTAATAATAATTAATTAAGTATTATTATCTGTCAATGAAGTTAAAAATATAATGGGTATGACATAAATTATTAAAAAAAAAAAAAATGGTAGCACAGTGTAGACGTGGCATAATTGGGACAAAAATAGATGATATCTGACAGTAATTAAAATCTCTATCATAAGAAACGTTTCGATGCAAATTTATAGTTAGTGTTTAATTTTAAGAAATTGGTGGATTATTTTAAAAGCAAAATGAACTTCTATTTCCTTCATTATTTCTGTTTAGTAGTTCTTTGATTTATAAGTATAAATATATGAATAAATATTTATCAAAAAAAAATGTTGAATGGAAATAAATTTTTAAATGTAAATACTCGTTTTTATAAATTAGTGATAATCTCAAAAAGAGAAATTTGATCTATTTGCAGATTTGAAATCAGCGTAAAAACGTGGTTAAACAAAGTAAATTTTAGTCTATGCTGATAAAAAAATATTTAATTTTAGTTTTATAATTTTATTGTGTAATTTAGTATAAAAACAAATTTTATACTCTTATTATTTGTGAAAATATTTCTAGATTAAAATCGTGTTCTTTTGACATATTGATCATTAAAATTGGTCCAGGGAGAGCTGAGAATTTTTCTTAATTTTGCATTAAAATTAAAAAAAAATCATCAAAAAGTTGTTAATTTTAACAACTTATTCATTTTAATATGAATAAGAAATTCCTTCTCATATGGATAAAAAACTATAGTGATGGGGTCCTGCATATTCATTGAAGTTATTAAATCTAAATGAGATTTAACAAACGAATTAAAAAATTTTTAAAACTCAAAAAGACATGGAGAATGTTTTTTTAACTACGGTAGCCATTTGCACAAAGAAGCCAGGTCGCAAGGACAATTTTTTTTTTTAATTTATAGTATGTAACATAATTTTTAATTTATTACATATTTAAAAGAGGCAGTATTTCTGGAACATCATCAAAAATTAAGTTGAAAAGATTGACTTTTCGTGAATAAATTGCTATTTTGGAATACCCCCTTTTGGCAAGTAAAGGGTCAGAATTACAAAAAAATTATATCAAATGAAAAGGAAGTACTTAAGGTGTTTATTTAAAAAAAAATTATTTTGGTACCTTCTTTTTTTTAAAAAAAGTTATTACAGTATTAAGAAAAAAAAGCTTTAAAAATCAATAATATTTTTTTTATTATTATAATATTGGTAAATTTTATCTTGAATTTCCTCCATTTACAGGGAACGAGGGAAATTTTTTCAATTTTTTAGGGCAATGTCTTCACTAGATACTATTTGTTATCTTTTGACATATCATTGAAAAAAATCGGTTCGATAAGAGCTGAGACAAAACACAAAAAAAAAACATAATAAAATTAATACTTTGTCAAATTCGCATCAGAGCTAAAATATGTTAGATTTTACAATTTTGAATATAAAAAAGAAATATGAAATGGCGTACTATGACTGAAAGAGGGCCAATTTTGGATTATACCTTTTGGCACTCTTGGGCAGATTTTTTGTGTATATCAAGTAAAGTTTTTTCTTAAAATCCGTATTTTTTTATAAAACAATGTTTTTTATTACAACAAATAAAAACTGCAAGTAATCAAAAATGTATTAATATAATTTTTAATTATTCTAATAATATTAAGATAAATATTAATAATTTTTATTATCTTCTTATATAAAAAATGATTGACTAAAACTATTAAACTGATACTCCTCCACGAATCCTTTCGAGACAGCCCTGCAAATGTCATACCATTGAATTATTCAAATTATATGATACAACAATATTCATTATTTCTGTAAAATAAGAAAAATACTTTTAAAGAAAAAATAGTGATACGGACGTATTTTAACTTGGTTTATAGCGGTTTACAAATATCCGACTAGATCAAATACTTTTATTATTATAACTTTTTTTTATGGTTTTAAAAGGTGAGCCATCATCCGCCTATTAGTGTATGTCATGCTGAATCAAAAAATTTCATATTTTGGCAAGATGTCAGAATCAAAACAAAGTTTTGGGGAAAATCAATGGAATTTCAACCAACAGGTAAGAATAAGTTCCTAATTATAATGATTAGTTGTGTATTATCATTTACATTTAGTCAGTGCTCGAATTGGGGGGGTGCGCAGGGGGACGTAGCTCCTCTACTTTTTTTAAAATTTTTTTGCGCACCCCAACTACTTTTTTTTATTGGGACAGGAGGACGGTGGAAAATACCACCTCTTTTTTAAATATTAGTATGATAATGAAATATGATTTATTAATAAATACTAAATAAAGTAATGAGTAAAAAAAAAAAAAAAGGTCTTCAAAATACTAGGGACGCAGTTTTCAAATTGTTAAGTTGAGCTCCCCTACTTATTTTTGGTCAATTCGAGCACTGCATTTAGTATATAATCATCAGTGGTGTTTAATTACATGTGTTTAGACACATCATTTGTGGTTCACATATTTATACATTAGAGTTCCTATTATAAATAAACAGTCATAACTTCCCTCTCATTAATAAAACGTATTTAAAAGTTGTGCCGCTCCACAGTGGTCTGAAACCAAATTTTAGGCGCTCATAAATGGCAATATAAAATGTACTCACAATATTAAAATAATTCAGTCGTTATTTATAGTTGTTTGAAGTATAGATATGGTTATATTACAGTTATTTTAACATAAAAAAGGTCTTTCATTGTCAACAATTTTAAAAAGTTGAATATTAAAAAATTTTCGAAAAAAAATTTTTTTTTTATAAGTAATGATTGTTTTGATAAAATGAAGTATTTTTTGAGTCATTTTGGAAATTAAAAAGCACAATACTAAAAATTACCCTATTTTATCCAAGTATCATTGCATAGATATTGTAGAGCAAGTATTCTAGATTTTAAAAATATAATTTTTTTTGTGGCTGACAAAAATAACTGTGCATAAGGCTAATAAGATTATACCAATTCTTACATTTTTTTATTTACAATTAGCTTTCATTTAATTCGATTTCTGATATTGTATTGTTTAAGTTATTTATTTCATCGTCGACGTTCGTTTCGGAATTGACAAGTAAATTTTGCACGCAATAGAAAATTTATTTATACTTTTTTTGAAAATAATTTCATTGATGATATGTATGGATCACTTGATACTAATAGTATATGCATCAATTGGTATTATACCTCGAACTTTTTCTAATAGCTATTTTTTTAATAATCATTGTTTTTGGCTTCCTGTACTTTTTCCAAAAGTTGACCTAAAAATGTATTCAAATAAATTGTTAAACCATTTAATTGATGTATAGGATAATAATGAATATATATAAATATACCAATCGGAATTATTGCGAATCGTATTACGTCAGCTCCATGAATTAACACTTTGTGGACACTAGCAGGCATATAATACAATGGATATAAATCGGTAAAAATTTTAGCTGTTTCTATAGCATAAACATTAAAAGCATCTACATTAATTTTTTTTCCACTGGAAATTGCTGAAAGTATATTTCCAAATCGTTGTACTAAACTTATATCTATTCTTGTTATGATCAAAGTTCAAATCATTTTTATTTGTTTGACGACATTTATGATTTTATAAGACACTTTGGGCTTTAACAATCGAAAGACATGTCCCATTACGTAGATACTATGACGTTATAAATAATATAACTAGTTTGTTTCTTGTAATGTTTTATTGAGAATTTTATGTTTAAGCTATTATTTAATTGTGTAGTGTTAGCAAAGTACATTTATTTTTTTTGTGAATTCCCAAATTTTATATTTATTGTTATAAATTTTATAATTCAATACATTTTATTATTCAAATAAATGATGTGTTTTTGTTTTGTAAATACATTTTTCATTTAACGTGAAATAAAATTTCTATAATTATATATATTATATTATAAAATATATAATTTTTAATTACTTATTATAATATTGTAAGGCACATAACTAAAATATGTTTTTACTTACTTTCAAATAGGTTATCCATGGTAAAAATGTTGTGAAATATTCAGACCACTGTGCGCCTGAGGAACTCAATTTTGCCTCCTCTAATGACCTTTTTGTTTTACTCATCAAAGCAATTTTTCTCTGTATCACTATTTATTTTTAACTTGTATGAACCAACAAAAAAGATTTTATATCCTATAATTTTTATTATTAAATAGTTGGATAGTGTTTTCTTTATTGTACTCAGTGCCGCCCCCTAGTTTTGGTTCTGGGTAAATTTATATTTCAGTCTCAAATTGTCATCATTCATGATGATATACTACCTCTTAAATAAATAAAAATAAAACACATCATAGTAAAATTAATAGGAATAAACAAATAAAAACATATACAGGGTGTTCAGTAAGTCAGGAAACGGGTATCTATTGTTCTCATTGTTACTGAACACCCTGTATATTGATTTAATGAGAAAGTATGCTTTAGAAATTCTTGATACTATTGATATTACGGGATTTATTGTGCATTTCCTCTTTTCTTATCTCTTTAATCTTAATATTATATCCCTTAACCTCTCATGTATTGTGTCATAGCGCTATAATTATGAACATTTTTATAAAATGAAGTGGCCTTTTTTAGTAGGCTTTATTTATACGCATTAAAAAAATATTGTATTAATTTTCTGTATTTATTTACATTTCAATTATAAATTCATTATATAATTACGCAGTGTAAATTAGGTATTGCAAATTTTGCTAACTAATTTACATGTTGTGTCATTGATATTTTTTAGTCAACTTAAAATATTATAAAATATTTCCACATCTTATTCACATTTATATATAAATGTGAAACTACTTTTATTTATATATAAATATAGAAGTTTCTAAAATGTAAGTAACAAAAAGCACACATAAATGGTAGAATAACTCATATGTAATACATAATATATAATTAATAATTATAAAATTGATACAAAAATATAAATGTTGACATTTAGTTTTCTCAAATGAGTCAATCTTTGCAATTCAGTTTGTTTAACATTTTTTGTGCAGAGAAATGTGATATTATTTAACTTTGTATCAGTCTAAGTGGATCTACGATAGTTTTTGACGCGTTTAAAACACGAAAACGATCTCTCTATTGTATAATTAGACACTTGTACTCATAAAAAAATTCTTAATGCTATATTAATATTTTGGATTTAATAAAACTGTTTGATGTATTTTGATAAATACTGTTTTTTGCGAAATAATCTTGAAAATCGCCATTAATAACATATTTGCTGGATCGGCCTCCAAAATTAACATATTAAAAATCATATTAGTTGAATTGGAAGAACTGCTACTATCTTCGGGTTCAACTTCGAGAGGCAAAGTATTTTTCATTTTATTGTCATACAAACAACAATAATATCTGTAGTTTTATCGTCACTAATTCTTGTATAAAAAGTAGAAGAAACTAGTTTGTCAAAAAAATTAGTTTACTTCGATGTTTGATATAAAACAATTTGTGGTCTATCACTTTTTAATTTGGTAATTTTAGCTTCGATGCGAACCTGAGAAGGTATTGGTTTTACTAAGATGTGTTTTTTTTTTTTTGCGTGTGTGTGTCTGTTACCACTTTTTCTCAGCTCTCACCGAACGGATTTCTTTCAACGATACGTCAAAAGATCACAAATCGTATCTAGTCGAAGACATTAACCTTAAAAATTGAAAAAAATTCCCTCGTTCCCCGTAAATGGGGGAAACCTCCAAAAAAATTACAAATTTAAAAATCGCTAATTTTCGAAATTTTTTCAATTTTTTTTTACTAAAAACTGCCGTAACTTTTTCAAAAATTAACATATCAATATAATTTTTTTTTTTTATAGATNTAACATATCAATATAATTTTTGTTTTTTATAGATGCTTGATGTCTTTGTCTATCATTTCGTATATTTTATTTGTAAATCTGACACTTAACCTGCCCACAGGGAGGAATTTAAAATGACAACTTTTTCAAAAAAAATTAACTTTTGAAAGTGTTCCGGAAGGTCTGACACTTTTATATATATCTTAAATTAAAGCTTATGTAATATACTTTAATTTGAAAAAAAAATTGACCTCTGGATTTGTATTCGTGGTGAAAAGAGACATCAAAGTTAATCAAAAATTACGATTTTTGTAAAATAATGTTTTTTTATATTTTTAACTTAATAACTTTTTCAAAAATGAACATATCAATATAATTTTTTTTTATATAGATGCTTGATGTCTTTACTTATCATTTGGTATATATTTTTTGTAAATCTGACCCTTTATCTGCCCAAAGGGGGGAATTTAAAATGACAACTTTTTTACAAAAAAATTAACTTTTTCAACTTAACTTTTGAAAATATTCCGGAAGGTCTGACACTTTTATATATATCTTAAATTAAAGCTTATGTAATATACTTTAATTTGAAAAAAAAAAATTTGACCTCTGGACTTGTCTTCATGGTGAAAACGGCTACCGAATGCTATTTTTGTGTGAAATTTCTCGATTTTATTTATTATATTTTTAACTTTATAATGCTATAACTTATTGAAAAGTGTATGGATCAACAAAATTTTTTTATGAGAAATAAAATTTTTTAATAATCCCTTTTTCATTTGACATACTTTATCTTAATTAGGATATTAGTAAGGAACTAGCAGATCATGTAACTTTTGGAATAATCCACCAATATTTTAAAATTAAACACTATATAAAGATTTGCATCGAAGCGTTTTTTTTTTTGATAGTGATTTTAATCACTGTCAGATATCATTATACTTGATCCAACTATACCACGTCACAACTGTGCCGCGACCTCCCTGTACTGGGTTTTTTTGTATTGATCATCGCTTAAAAATTTTTTATTTATACTTATATTCACAAAATAAAAAGAATATTTAACAAAAAATAAACTTAAATTAATAGCGCACCATAATGGAGCTACGCGAACACTAGTCGAAATTATGACAATAACATCCTCCTATATGATATGTTTTTTTAAACAGATTTTAAAATAACATTAGTCAATTTTTTCCGGTTTAAAAAACTGTACAAAGACAGCGATAAAAAAGGTATTATAAAAGTAATGAACTTGTATTTTATTAATAATTATAGTTATCGGGAAATTTAAAATAGATTTAACTTTACTTGTGGCTATCAATATACATACCATAAATATACAATAAATGAAAACTATTATGATAATTATTAGGAAGTCAATAAGCCATAACAACAATAAAAAAAAGTAACTTTTTATAAATTTGTCGCTGTAGGCAGATGTCTAGAGTTTCTGCATATAAATATACCACTGATAATATGGTTATAAGTTGTAAAAAAAATAAATAATCTAGTCAAATGGGATCTGTCGAAGTAGCTAAAAGAGTAGTAACGTCTACTAATTTTAATATTTGTGCGTGGTCGAAATCCGACTTTTTTAATTTAGATGATTTTCCTTTATAAAGAAAATCGTTTTTTTTTGTTCATAGCATAAACACACCGCAAAATAATTTTGTCTGTAGTGAAAATAACTTGAACCGATCCTTATGTACCTATTGGCTATAAATATTAATCTATCTAAGACTTCTGTTAGTTATCAGCCTGAGCTCATTTAAAAAATTGGTGAATTATTGGTTTTAAATAATTTTAATGTAAATCAGTTTTTCTCGCCGTTTTTATTGTACACAGGTGTCGGATTTTACCAATTTTTTTATATTCATATTTGTGTTTTAATAATTTGTTTAAAATATTTACGATTGATTGATTTACAGAGAATTCCCATAGGTTAAAAATTTTTATGTTACGTTGAATTTTAATGATTCATCTTATTATTTGTTAGGACTATAGTAGATTCTGAAATTAAACATGTTGCTTTTATAATAAAAATTCTTTTGCTAAACCTTGCATCTCTAGAAATGTAATCACGCCTCTGAAATCCTTATTAAGACTTAACATATTTGAGCTTTTAATATTTTTACATAGTCAATATTTATATAAATTAATGTTTTAATGTATTTTTACATACAGTAATGACTTAAGAAATTAATTGTTTTAAATATTTTCAGGGTATGTCAACGTGCAATTGATATGTAATGACAGCAGTGATCATTATAGATGGAATAAAGTAACAACTTGTGTACATAATTTATTTGGTGGTCAGCGATCTGTTGATCAATATGGAGAGTTAAAAATTATCAATTTGGATAAGAATATATCGTGTAAATTAACTTTTGTAAAGGTAGGTATTTCTTCAAAATACAATTAAAAATACTAAGTATTATTATTTATGATAATCTAACAAGAGAACTTCGTATTCTTTATATATGGAGTGATCCAGCATATTCTGACAAGTCCATAAATTTTAATCTAGTTAATATTTTGCAACAATTTTTATTCATTATAATACAAGGTACACATCAAGAATAAAGTATTGCATTATTTTATTGTTACTTAATTTCTGCTTATAATTATACATGAGTTATAAAGTTAAAAAAAATCTAATTTTAAATAAAAAACTCTTTCGAATCCTAAATTAGTTGTTATATTTTTCTATATAATGAGGACTTAATGATATTGAAAGAAAGAAGATTTTGAAGCTTTAATTTTGTATGAGTATGAGTAAGACATATAATTCTTATAAATTAAAAAAATGTATAAGGAAAATGTAATTCTTATTTAAGTAAAATTAAATATTTTTTAATTAATTTTTAAGTGTCATCCAAGACTTGATATAAATAATATTACTAGTTTCATAGACTTATCATAATCAAGTTACAGATGAAAAACAAAATATATTATCAAAATATGTCTTTAATTTGTATTGATTTTTTCATAAATTATTATACATTATTATTTAATAATATCAGAAATTATAATATTATGAATACAAATTTCTGATTTATATAAAAATTATACTCTAGGTTTAATTTAGTTTTATTTTATTATTAATAAAAAGTAATTTATAAATTTAAAGAGTATAAAAAATTATTTTCAATTAAAGAAGAAGTTATTAAAAATTTGAATTATTTATAATTAGGCAAGCTATTTCTCAGCAAAACGCCACGAAATACATGGTGTCATAGTAGATGACAATGAGGGTAAAGTTGTCCGTAAGTTATTTGGCAAGTGGAATGAAGCCCTATATTGTGGAGTTGCTCCTTCGGCTAAATGTATTTGGCGACCAGGTATGTACAATAATAACTTGTTTAATAGCTATATGCGCAAATTGAAGAGAATTTTAATATTAACCTCTCCAAATATTAAAAAAAACTGTGTATACAGTATATGTTAAGTCCAACTTAAAATGCTTATAACTTAGGATATAATTATCATTTTTTTAAAATTTTCATCAGGGAAGAAAATGTACCATTTTAATTTAATAAATAATATATTATATTTATAATATATTTTAAAAATATAATTTTTTCATAGGTACAATGCCAGAAGATTATGAACTGTATTATGGATTTACAAGATTTGCAATGGAGTTAAATGAATTAGATTCAGAATTAGCTAAATATTTACCTAAAACAGATACCAGATTTCGACCTGATCAGAGGTATAGTATATTGTACAATTGTAGCTTATTTACTATATTCGTTTTTGTTTCTATTGCTCCTTTTTTCTTTTCTAAAACTGTACAGTTTATAAAAATGTTTGTATTTTTATTTATTTTATATAAATTTTATTTTTTAAATAAGTACAAATCAATTTCGTGTAGGTTTTTTCATACTATTGAAATTAATTCGTCAGCCACATATTTGAATAATTTAACTATACTAGGAATATCTCCAAGTTGATATCCAAGAGTAATTTCTTTCTTTATGGCCCACTAGGGCTTTCCTTAAAAAAATGGTTTCTGTACCTTGTATACTTAATTTTCCTACTTAAACAATAATTATTTAATTACATATTTTGTATAGATTGTTAGAAGAAGGTGATTTAAATCGTGCAGAATCCATGAAGCTTAATTTAGAGCAAATGCAACGTGAACGAAGAAAACGAAAAGAGGAATCAGGAGAACAGTATAATCCTAAATGGTTTAGAAGAACTATTAAAAATGGTGTTGAAACATGGGAATACAATCATCAATACTGGGAAATACGTAGAAATCCCAGTTTTGCAAATTATTTAGTGGAAAAACTGTGGTAAAATGGGATTATTATATAAATTTTATTAATTAACTTTGTTAAATTATTTAATTGTAGGGATGTTAAAGTTATATTTTATTAAGCAAATAAATTAATGAACAAACAATAAGAATCAAATGGTTTGAAATAAAACCAATCAGTTAATCTAGTCAATATTTTGTCTATATCTTTATTCTTTATAAATTATAATTCTTTCAGTTATAAGACATATTTTTTTTGTTTGATCATTTTGAAAGTAATTTTGTTAAAACTTTTGAGTTGTCTAAATTTTCAAAAATAAAAGTATATTATTCATTGTATTAAAAAATTCAAATCAAGCAAGGACTATAAACAAAATTCATTAAAAACATGCATACATTTCTTATAAACTATTATAGAAAAAAATAATCAGTGATTAAAAATTAATATTGATCTTCTTTTTTTTCAAATAAAGTATAACCATTTGTAATGAATTTTTATACAATAATACTTAGTGAAAAATACTCATTCATGTTGATACTTTTTTTGTTTCTTGTATTTAATTACTTATTCACCATTGAATGGCTTGAAATTATCAAACTATCCTGTGTATTTTAACTAATATAATATTTTAATTGACATAGGCTGGATATATGTTATTACTTACCAAATATTTCAGTCATATAAATTAAATTGACTAAATTAATTTGTAATCATATAATTACAAATTAAAATTGTTTAATTAACATTGTACAGTACCTAATTAAAATTTTTCATTTATGTTTAAGAAATAAAATTTACACTTGTTAATATCATACGACAATAACTTTATTGTATGAATTATAGAAATTTAAACTCATTTTATAAATATACAAATATTTATCATTTAATACATTTTAATGATAATTTTTATGTTGTATTGCTCATCTATTAGTTATAAAAATAAAAGTGTGTCAGCATCTAAATTTTATAACACAAACATTTGAGTACAATTTAATTGAATATTTTTTGGTATGCATTTTATTAGTTTTATACATAAAATTAAAACTATATATTTATTTATTTATTACTAAATATAAGCCCCAAAGGACAAGAGTACAGATTAATATAAAATAACCAAAACATTAAACAAAGTATGAAGTAAAAACATTTCAAATAATTATTGATTATACAATTAATATTAAATATAAATATAGATTTTTTAACTATTTAAATCAATCTCTTTATAGCAGTGTTGGGAAAGTTCCTTTTTAAATGGAATTCGTTCCGTTCCCCGTTCATTTTCTAAAATATGAACTCGTTCCAGATCCTAATTCTTTATATTAAGAAGGAACTTGTTCCAGATCCAGTTCCTCCAAAATAAGAACTCGTTCCACTCTTCGTTCCTTTTATAAGTTATTTAAAAAATTGTGGCAATGAAATCATGATAACGGTCATCAATGATTTTCATCAGCAGTCGAATACAAAACAAATTTGTAGTATTCCTTATCTAAAAGTATTCGAAAATTATATTTATAAGCAGGTAGTAAATGCTAACGACTTGTGTCAACGCGACCAATGTCTATTGTCTACATATAAGTTAGAAATAATAAATCAGAAAACCCAAAACCTTTAACATAAATTAGTTAACAAGAAACGACGATAATATTCGGTGCATTATTTAATATATGTACACATATATTAAATATTTACTGTATACCTACATGTGATAATAACTCTATCTATAATCAATTGATTCATTTAAACAGCCTACGATCTCGGCTGGGTATATAGGGGACTTCCATTGTCAAAAGTCAACTAAAAATACCATAATATTTTAATGTCTAGATACGAAGAAAACTACACTAAAACATGTTTATAAAAAATTTTAGGAACTGTAATTTCCGTTCACGTTCCTTAAAAAATGGAATTTGTTCATTTTCCTCGTTCCTTTATTTTAAAAGGAAGCAGTTCCTAGCATCGTTCCTTCAAAAAGAACTCGTTCCAGGAATCCGTTCCTTTTGGAACTAGTTCCTTCTCAACACTGCTTTATAGTGACCACAGAATTATAAGATAAGTCAAGTTTATGACATATTTCATTGTATTCCAATTAATTGACTGTTAATTAATTAACTGTAATTAACATACAGTTGATCAGATCAAAAAAATTGTAGTTCTATTGAACAGAGGAAGTATAAAATAATGTCTGAGACGTAAATAGACTGAAGTAACATTAAAAAGTATACTATCAAGTATTTCTAGACAGTTCATTTTATTATTCAATAATAATTATATTCTTTAATATAGTGAAGTAACTTGATCTAATATAAATTAACATATGTGGTATATTCATGTAAACAATAACATTAATATTAGTAACTATTATAGAACAAAATATTTATAGTATTTTAGCTTTATTATATAACAGAGAATAATTTTCATCTGATTTTAAGGCAATTAATTCATTTCTTGTAACATCAACTAGATTCATAGCTGTTGCTACTATCATTTTGGATTTTGTAACTCGTATGATAAACTGTTAATAGTTTCAAGAAATTTTTCCATAACATGTAAAACTAATATAAATCGAAAAGTTGATAATTCTTTAAGTTAACCCAAATCTTTGTGTAGTTGATCATCTTTCATAATCAAAACTTTCAATTCATCTAATACTTCTGTAAGATACATCTCTACTTTTTGTAGAGAAGTGTGCCATTTAAACCATCTAGTTTTTATAAACTGCTCTAAATGAATCGCTTTTAAATTTCTATCGCCTTGAATAGTATATAACTTGTGATATTACATTAGTAATTCGTTTTTGTACTCCTGAAAACCCCTCACTCATCACAGACACTCCATCATGGCACTGAGCTATCCAAATTATTTTTTATTTCTCTTGACTAAGAGTTAACAAATTACATTTAACCATATGGTAACAACCTAAGCTTTTTCAAAAATTTTAATCTGGTTTTCTACAAACTTGATTATAAATGACAATTGTTCTTTTTTGCAAGAGACTTTTTTTTCATCTACAAGAATAGAAAAGGCTCCTATTTTTTAATTATTTTTGATCTCGTTACAGAAGTATTTATTTTAATACAATCACCCTGATATTCAGAAGATTTATAATGTTCATATCTTGATTTTAGCTTACATTTAATATTTTCATCACAAAACATATAATATATGTTTTGTGATGAAAATATTAATACGAAAATAAAGAATCATTATATTATAATGATTCTTTATTTTCGTTATGTATTCTGAAAATAATACCTTGTTTTGCTAAAAACAATTTAAAATTTATTAATAAAATAGCTATTTTCAAATCTTAAAAAAAATTAATTTTTAAAATATTAATCATAAAACATATTTTAAATATACTCCTATATTGAAATAATTGATAAAAAAAAAAAATTGAAAATGTTATGTAGATAATAAGTTATATGAGATGTCAGTTAGATCTTTTCCATTCTGTACATTATTAAATTGCATTCTTAAGCTTTGAAACTTTATTGTATAGTCATGCCTTANTAATGATTCTTTATTTTCGTTATGTATTCTGAAAGTAATACCTTGTTTTGCTAAAAACAATTTAAAACTTATTAATAAAATAGCTATTTTCAAATCTTAAAAAAAGATTAATTTTTAAAATATTAATCATAAAACATATTTTAAATATACTCCTATATTGAAATAATTGATAAAAAAAAAAAATTGAAAATGTTATGTAGATAATAAGTTATATGAGATGTCAGTTAGATCTTTTCCATTCTGTACATTATTAAATTGCATTCTTAAGCTTTGAAACTTTATTGTATAGTCATGCCTTATATCGTTATTTGTTTGGGTACAATATTAAATAATTACTAGTTAAAATTCGACATGCATGGTGGAAATAACTAGTTAAAAAATTAATTTTTTTTAAACTTTTCCACTTAACTCGTTAATTATTTTTTAATAAACTTCTTAACTTAACTAATTTAATTTTCATTTGAAATAAATTAATTTTTTCAGTTAATTAGTTAAAATAACAGTTAAGCTAAATTCAATATTTCATAAAAAAAAATTATGTTTTCATACGCTGTGTACATGGTTTAATTTAAAAAAAAAATAGAAATTCCACCCTCAAATAATATATTTATATAACAATAAATATAATTTTCTGTTTTTTTTTTGATATGATATCTGTTATATGATTTATATCTGATTTTTTTTTTTAATAACTAGTTTTAAAGATAAAACAGTGCAGTCAACACAAAAATATACAAAACGAATAAAAAAATGTGTTTGTTATCATTAATATTTTTTTCCTAAGTTTAAAAGGTATTATGAGTTGTATTATAGGCTTGGAACAAAGATCCTGGAAAGGTGTGTTAATATAATAGAAGATATGTATGATGGCACTTGTACCACAGTAAAAAGCGTAGGAGGAGTAACAGAAGGTTTTTGGGTAAGAGTAGGAGTGCACCAAGGTTCTGATTTAAGCCCTTACTTATTCTCTATAGTGATGGATGAAATTACTAGAGAAATACAAGGAGAGGTGCCGTGGTGCATGTTGTTTGCTGACAATATAGTGTTAATAGGAGAAAATAGGGAGGAAATTAATCAAAGGCTAGAGGTGTGGAGATCATCTATTGAAGAAAAGGGTTTAAGAATTAGTAGAAGTAAGACAGATTATATAGAGTACGAGTTTGACAACGGAGAACACGAGGTAGGTGAAATGAGGAGGTCAGTGACAATAGGCGACAACGTGATTGGAGAGGTGGAGAGTTTTTAAGTATTTAAGATCAGTTGTGCAAAAGAGTGGTGGTATTGACGAGAATGTAAGACACAGAAGATCTTGGTTAAAACCAAGAATCGGAAGCTACCCGACGTCTGCCCAAATATCGTCCCTATCTCCTTAAATGAGTTTTAATTAAAGACACAGGCAATCGTGTACCTTAGTTACAGGGGATAGATTATTAAATAAAATTAGACTATTATTTTATGTCAACGACAAAGTAAAGTTATATTTTAGATGTTCAGTAAATATAAGTTATATGTATTGTACAATACGTCTGACCTGAATCCTAGTACAGTTGGTTAGTAGGTATATCCAAGTGAGACGAAGTTGGTTGGCTATGATGACAATTGTCGATAGACGGATTGAATAAAACAAGTTAAGTTATAAATAATATAAATAAAACGAAAGTAATAGTATTGAAAACTATGTCTATAACGGCCACTCAAACACAACTGCACTTTGTTAGTTCGACGTTAGTAGCTCCGGGCTACAGACGAGTAGAATTGTCACATCAGCATCTCCCTCTATGCTAATTAATATGTATTACGAATTAAATAAATAGAAATAAAACGTCTGTAATATAAGTGGTAAGAACATAGTATTAAATGTTCTTACAACCCTTATCCTAAACTTCCACTTGACACGATCTCCCACATCATTTACGCTCAGCTGTCCTCAAATCGCATTCAATAGCATCCCTCCGTTTCTTTTTTGGTCTTCCTCTACCTCTTCTTCCTTCAACATTCATTTTTATAACTGTTCTTACAGCTTCCGATTCTTTTCTCCTCATAACATGACCAAACCATCTAAGTCTATTTACTCTCATCTTATCCACGATTGACGCTACACTTATGTTCCCTCTTATATGCTCGTTCCTTATTCTATCTTTTCTAGTTACTCCACTTATCTATCTAAGCATTCTTATATCTGCTACACTCATTCTCTGCTCTACTTTCTTATTAACCGCCCAACACTCTAAACCATACATTATAGCTGGCCTCACTACAGTCTTGTAGAATTTATCTTTCAGCCTCATTGGAATTCATTTATCGCATAAGACGCTAGACGCTTCTCTCCACTTCAACCACCCGCACTTAATTCTGTGTCTTACATTCTCGTCAATACCACCACTCTTTTGCACAACTGATCTTAAATACTTAAAAACTCTCCACCTCTCCAATCACGTTGTCGCCTATTGTCACTGACCTCCTCATTTCACCTACCTCGTGTTCTCCGTTGTCAAACTCGTACTCTATATAATCTGTCTTACTTCTACTAATTCTTAAACCCTTTTCTTCAATAGATGATCTCCACACCTCTAGCCTTTGATTAATTTCCTCCCTATTTTCTCCTATTAACACTATATTGTCAGCAAACAACATGCACCACGGCACCTCTCCTTGTATTTCTCTAGTAATTTCATCCATCACTATAGAGAATAAGTAAGGGCTTAAATCAGAACCTTGGTGCACTCCTACTCTTACCCAAAAACCTTCTGTTACTCCTCCTACGCTTTTTACTGTGGTACAAGTGCCATCATACATATCTTCTATTATATTAATGTACCAAAAAATTTTAAATAATATAAACTTTTGTTAAATTATTTAAGTTAAAAAAAAATTTCAACTTATCTTTTAACTTTTGCTAGTTAAATCTATAATTTGTTAACTGTTAATTTATCGACATTAATCATACCTAACTTAACTTGTGTTAATTATTTCCATCAATTTTCCCATGTTTGTTAATACTGAATATGTGTGTATTTAAATACACACATAAAATACTTATTCAAATACAAATACCAATACTTTTGAGTATTTTAAGTTTAAGAAATAAATATATTATGTTTTTTTTTTAGGTTAGACTTAATTACCCTTTTCATAGTTAATTCATAAATTCATCGACAAAAATATACAAAACAATATGTTTTTAAATAGTAATGTATGGTATGTTAATAAACTTGTCATAATTATTACTATTAACTTTACTACATCTTACATATGGTTTAGAAATTTTTTCTTTCTTATTTGAATAGATACAAATTACAATTAAAACTGTTTCTTATAGGACAATTGCGTATAAAAAACGCATGTATGGATCCCAATAAAAAATTTATTGTAGTAATGGTTGGTAGCTTTATCTCTCACAAGCCCTACTATTAGGATTTAAGTCTAAGGGATTGTCTAGACATTCTGGGTTGACCCCATAAATACACGTTGTTAAGTAGCAGTGGCTCAAGGTATTTTGCTATCCCTCATAAATTAAAATTCTTTATATAATTAAAAAATGTTTGACTATATATTACTGTTATAGAAAATAAATAAAATCTTTACGATGATTATATGTTCAATAAATTTATAACAAAGTTAATAATTTATTAACTTTTAATAGAGACAGGAAAAAATTTGATTAATATAAATAGTGAAACTTATACATTTTATGGAAATATTATTTTGTATTTTAGAATGTAAGAAATTTGATAAGTAATATAGGATACATAAATAAAATAACAATTTAATTCTTTTTTGTATTTAATCATTAAATATTAAATATAAAAGTACTAAACTATTAAAGTATTGATTTATTGAAAGAATTCATTTTAAAGAAATATTTGTGAACAGTATTGAGAATAGATAACTATTATTATCCAGATTAGATACAGATATTTTAATTAAAAATCATCAATATGAGATAAAAATATTTGGAAAAACTATTATGTAGTTGAAATAATTTATCTTTTAGATAAAATTCAGATGAAATTTTTCGTTTATTAATACTTTTCTTACTTGACATTTTTTTACCATCCCTTCATGTCTAATAAGTTACACATTTATTGTTAACAATGTAGAGTTATTTTTTATTCCCAATAAAATGCTTTACATAATTATTATATTATTTATTACTAAAGCTAGGAATTATATGCATTTAATAATAGCAAANTATATTATTTACTACTAAAGCTAGGAATTATATGCATTTAATAATAGCAAAATAATCACAAATTTTGTTTGTGCCATTTTGAAGGATCCCAAGTTTATGCGACTTTGAATTAATATTATATAGTTGCTTAGGTATATTTTTAATTTTATATAGTGAATAAATCCTTAATTTTCAAAACACTATGAAATAAGTTAATTGGAGCAATCATAACCATTTTCAATCTCAATTATTTTTGGAACCATAAAATCCATGTAGAAATTAGTCAGTTTTTTCTCCATTTTTTTATTCCAAAAATCGTCATTCTTAGGAATTATTTCTATATATATATCTAAAACAATATTTAATATTAAACATATTTTTTTAAATACACACTAATTTTTTGTAAAGACTTAGGTTAGTTTTAAAAAAAGTTATAAAGCGTCTTTAGATCAGTTTAAATAAACCTTGTTTTACATTAATAACGTATTATAATATAATTAGTTCAAATAATAACATAGATAATGATGATAAACTATTTAAAATAAATGACAAATAAGGACGGAAAAAATTTTACCATAATTGGTCCAAACAACAAGATAGCAATTCATCTTCTTTGTAATATGCAGTTGCCCTTGTATTTGATAATAAACGTGGGAATTACGTTTTAAGCAAATTTTATCAGAATTTTTATTCAACAACAAATATTTTATTTTTTGAATACCTTCACGAATTGTCATATTTTGAATATTATAAGGACATTTAATTTCAATAATTTCATTTTCTCCAACCATCCCATCTGGAGTCGCTACTAAATAGTTCAAATTTTCGTCAATAAATATTCCACATGGCAAAACTTTTTTTTCTGTTGCTTTTTCAAATTCTTTTATAGCTAAATTTTCTAATTCTTGGCAATATTCATTTTTATTTTGATAACTGAAACACGTAAAAATATTTTAATATTAGTTGACAATTATAGTTAACTTGTAAAAATGTAAAATATTACAATTTAATTCATTTTACTTACTCGTTTGTATTATTATCATTTTGTATTTTTATAAATGATCTTAATGCTGCTTTTACAATATTATCTCTACAAGTGGTTGGTTGTAAAAAACAAATACGACCGAAATATGATGATGACAACCTTAAACCTTTGTTATTCTTCCATTTATCATTTTTTAAATGGTCAGCGGTATTTCTTTCAAAGGATTTAATTTCTGATTCACTTAATTTTAATCTATTAAGTAAATTTTCTTTTTTTCTCTGGAACTCTGGATGCAATATATCTATATTTGTTGGTACTCGTTCATTCTTTTTTACTAAAAATTAATTAGAAAAATGAAAAGTGCAATTAACTTAATATTTCAGTGATATTAGAATTTAAAATAGTGTGATGTGTAGAAGTAACATTATCCCATTTGTCACATAAAATACATATTTTATATTTCAAAACTTAAGTTTCATATGTTAAATAAAACAAAAATCATAATATTAAAATATAATGAAAAAAATAAATTATCTATATTGGAATAAATTATTTTTTCACAAAAATAATATTTTTATAAAAAGACAATTACAAATAATTGGAGTTAAACTTTGTAAATTAATTATTCAAAAAAATTATCGAATAAACCTCAGTAATGTCAAGATAAGTATAAAATGTATTAAACGCTACGTTGGATTTTTACGCCAAATCAAAGTTTTTCTTTAAATTCTATGCCAAAAATAGTGTGTATAATTAAAATATCATTTCTTAATATTGATTCATAAAAATTGTCCATATCCAACTAAAAAAAAAACCAGCACAGTGGTGACGTGGCATAGATGGATCAAGTATAATGATATCTGACAGTGATTAAAATCACTATAAAAAAAAAAACGCTTCGATGCAAATCTTTAGATAGTGTTTAATTTTAAAAAATTAGAATTTTCACACAATAATAGCATTCGGTAGCCATTTTCATCGTGAAGATAAAATAAATATCGAAAATTTTTTTTTTCATAATAAAGTAAATTACATTAGCTTTAATTTAAGATATGTATAAAAGTGTCATATTTGCATCGAAGCGTTTTTTTTATAGCGATTCTAATCACTGTCAGATATAATTATATTTGATCCAACTATGCCACGTCACCATTGTGCCGCGACCCCTATGTACTGGTTTTTTTTTACTGTCATAACTTTTTTACATCAACAATTTTTTTTAATTAAAAACTATCTAAAGATTTGTATTGAAGCGTTTCTTATGATAGTGATTTTAATCATTGTCAGATATCATCTATGCTTGTCCCATCTATGCCTCATCCGCACTGTGCCTCAACCCCACTGTGCTACCGTTTTTTTAATCTTTTTTGTCATATTACATATAATTGGTTATTGATGAGCGCAGAAAAATGAGAAAATTCGTTCGACGAAATTTATATTACATAATTTTACATGTTACCGCATAATGTATAATGAGTAAATAAATTTTAAATGAAAAATCCAAAGGTCATGTGTAGTGACCCAGAGTATATGATTTATAACTGGTAATTCTCAGATATCATTATACTTGACCCAACTATGCCACGTCCCCACTGTGCTGGTTTTTTTTCTAGGAATATATGTTTATGCTATCAAAAATAGTAAAGTATCCCTCCAAAAATATCTTTTGGATATGCGTCTGATTAATTTTATTATAAATATTATCTAGGACTATTAAGGTTCTTAATTTACTGTTAAATATTTTGTTCAGGATCAAAATGGTGATAATGCTGTTAAGATGGCTTTGGATAATCCCGGAAATTTTGTGTTGAAACCACAACGAGAAGGTGGTGGAAATAACTTGTACAATGATGAAATAAAAGAAGTAAATAGTTTTTAGTGATAGATTTCAAATCAAACACAATGATTAATGAATTGTTTTCATAATAGTCTATTTTAAGATTGGTGGTGGTTTTTTTTTTATTATAAACATCATTATAATAGTAACATTTTAAATTAATTACAAAAAAACTTTCATCAAAATTACTGATATAAAAAGACCAATGTGAATTTAAACTTTTAGGTGTTTTAAACACGTCTAAAACGTAACAACCCTGCATTTACACCGTCAAGACACTTACCCCAATATACTCTGGACATTTTATTTAAAAATAAAATATTTAAAATGTTACAAAAATCATTCCATTATTTTGTCCACATTGGTGAACCACAAAAATAAAAAATGCAATTACCGTAATTGTTTATCAAATGTTGAGAAGTAGAGTTGTATTGTTTATAAATATATCTATTATACTGAATAAAGCTAAAAATTCTCTTAGGTATATTTGTAATATTAGGATGATAAGAAAGATATAATTGATTAGATTTGATTTCTGTGCTGTTTGTCTCGGAAAACTTCAATGATCTTGGCAAGTTATTTTTCGCTTGACACTCTTGGCAAATTTTATACAATGATAAATATAGAGCATCATTGTCGATATGATTACAGGCTTCTTTAGTAGCAATTAAATTTTTGGCTTCCAATGGCTCCATTTTTATAGTTATTATTGAAAAATCAAGCTGCCAAGGTTTTACTATATAATACCCACCAACAAATATTGATATCATATTTATCATAAATTTTTTTAGTAGAGTAAACTTAATATCCGAATTTATTTTATTATTGTTGTTAATATTTAGATTAGGTTTTTTTAAAATTGATTTCATATTATTTCTTATGGTATGAAACATGTAAAGACTTAAAAATGCATGAAAACATTCCAAAGATTCTAAAGTATTTTCTAAGTTTTTTAAACTAATTATTTTTTTATCTATGCAGTTTTTGTTTTTATGGCATGATATTTTTAGGTATTGCATATCATTTTGATCAATTATAGGAACGATTATGTCGTCACTATCATTAAATAACCATTCCTTAAATTTAAGATTTATTGTGTTCAATAGATTCAAATATGAATCTGAAAATATGGTATTGCAATCTGGTTTCTGCAATTTTCAAATTATTATAAATTAATGAGTTGATTTTTAATCATTAAAAATGATTAAATAAATAATTTTCAATAATGATGCAAGACAAATTATTTTGGACATTTCTTAAAAATATCCTTTTACATAATATAAGAGAATATCATAAAAGGACGACATACAGATACATGTTTTGCGCGGGAAAACTTTATTCGATCTGTATTGATGCCAGAGTCTCAAAATTTTTACCAAATTATAAAGGACAAAATTATCTGTGATCAAGTGCATTTATTTTTTCGTTAAGATTATTACTAGTATTTTATATTCACTAATAAACATTCCTATTTTTTAATTTTTTAAATGTTTAATAAATAGCTTCAGAGTTGAGTTATCAAAATTATAAAATAGCTAGATCACATATAATTTTCTCCTTAATAATTTGTTGCAAAGTAGAAGATTTCCTGTGAATCGAATAAGAACTCAATAAACTATGTAAAGTGATCTATGAAGTTAATTTTATCATAGTTGTGAATAGATTATTAACTAAAAATATTCTACTCGTAACATTTTAATGATTATTAAGCGGTAACATTCGAAAGATTATAATAGAATAACCAACTAAAGCGTAACTAGGAAGTAAAAAAACGTAAACCCAAAAATTAGAAAAAATTGCAAATTAATTTTTATAAAACTAATTATTGTTCAACTCAATTTTATATTAAAAATAATTTATGATAGTACAAACACATTTTAAAAAAAGAATGAGACTTATATGTTTTTTAATTAAGTTTTTATATTTGTAAAAAAATAATGGACCAATATTATGCATGTACATGTCGTATTTAGTGTTTTTATTACTGTACTCACTATCATTAAAATTATGATATTTGACGAAAACTTATAGATAGATAGCTAATATAGAGTATCCCAAAACCGAAATTTTCCTTCTTATAAGTTATTTCATATATTGAATATCAAACAAATTATATAGCTTTTTAATATATACTTAAAAAGTATCATTTTTGAAATAAAGTCAATTAACACCTTTATCCAATGACCACTTCAATTATAAGTGTAATATATTTTTATGTAAACATTTTACTTAAAAACTATTAGAAAAAAATTATAGCAAGTTTCTTATGTTGTAGCAGACTAGTTGACGACCACAAGAGTTAGACTTACTTTAATATTCGGAGTAGCATTCAAATTAACAGTTAAACATTTTAAAATTGTAATGTAGTATACAATATTAAGTAAAAAATAGGAATGTAATATTCTTAGACTCATATCAAAAATTGTTTTTAAAATAAAAACTCAAATAAATTTAACACTATTGTTTAAAGTGACATAAATTGTTAAATTAAAAAGATGAAGCCATTTTATTTCAAAATTTTGTATATATATATTAACTTAATTTTGTAATTTTGTTTTAATAAAACAAAATTTTGAATAAATAACAATATAGTCCTAAATATAGGAATGTTTGCGACATGTTTAAGCGATAAATTATAAATTAAACAACTGTATTATAAAGCCACCATTTCAAATGATATGATTTTAAATAATGGGTAAATAGTTTAAAGAATTGTTTTTTGGTTGCTACATTGGAAATGAATAAAAATACTATTGTAAAGTTTTTTCTAAAGTTTTTTATTTTTTACATATCCAAATTTTTTTTCTTAATATGAGTATTTGTTTTCAAAATTATACCTCCCAATCATGCTTGAAGCATAAAATGTAGTTACATCACAGTTAGTTTTCACTACATTTTCTTTACATATAGTTGTCATTTTCAATAAATATTTTTAAATTCGATAATCAAAAAAACTTAAAATAAAAACGATGATTTAGTCATAACATTGTAATTTAAAAAATACAAAAAAAAATTTTTTAATATTTTTAGTAATTTGCAAAATGCTTAAAATTTAAATATTAATAAACAATAATACACATTAAATACTATAAGTTTTATGAGTTTTATTAAAATTTCTATATAATTATGTCAAGAATAAGTTTAAAAAAAATGTACAAAGAATTTTAGCTTCGATGCGAAGCTGAGAAGGTATTAATTTTACTATGATGTGTTTTTTTTTTTTATGTCTGTTACGACTTTCTCAGCTCTAACCGAACGGATTTCTTTCAGCGATACATCAAAAGATCACAAATCGTATCTAGTTGAAGACATTACCCTTAAAAATTGAAAAATTTTTCCTTGTTCCCCGAGAATAGGGGAAATATCCAAAAAAATTACAAATTTAAAAATCGGTAAATTGTCATTTTTTTCACTTTTTTTCTTAAAACTTCCATAACTTTTTCAAAAATAAATAAATCAACATAATTTTTTTTTATACTAAAACCTTAGATATTTCCCTTTCATTTGATATCATTTTTTTGAAAATCTAACACTTAACCTGCTCATTGGGGGGGATTTAAAATAGCAACTTTTTTACAAAAACTAACTTTTTCAACTTAGTTTTTGAAAATGTTCCAGAAATACTGTGTCTTTTAAACATATATCAAATTAAAGCTTATTTTATGTACTATAAAATTAAAAAAAAAAAAAATTGTCCCGACACTTTATCTTCTGTATGTAAACGGCTGTCGTAGTTAAAAAGCGCTATTTTTGTGTTAAAATTTTCGATTTTAAATTTTCAACTTAAAAATGCTATAACTTTTCGAAAAATGTAAATATCAGCACAAATTTTTTTTTTCTAAATACATTATAAGTACATCTTTCATTTGACATACTTTTTATTAAAATTGGACAATTTCCCCTTATATAGGGGACGTTCAAAACTTAAAATATTGTAAAAAACATANATATATAGGGGGCGTTCAAAACTTGAAAAATAGAACATTTTCAACTTATCTTTTGAAAGTGTTCCGGAAATACTGCGTCCTTTAAACATATATAAAATTAAAGCTTATTTTATGTACTATAAAATGAAAAAAAAAAATTTGTCCCGACATCTTATCTTCTATGTGCAAATGGCTGTCGAAAATTTAAAAAAAATGTAATATTTGCGATAAAAATCACCTTTTATAACGATGTTTTTTGTACTTAAAACTGCCATAACTTTTTCAAATATTAACTAATCAAAATAATATTTCTTTATATTGAAACCTTAGGTAATTTTCTTTCATTTGATATCATTTTTTTTTGAAAATCTAACACTTATTCTGCTCACAGGGGGGATTTAAAATAGCAACTTTTTTACAAAAACTAACTTTTTCAACTTAATTTTTGAAAATGTTCCGGAAATACTGCGTCCTTTAAACATATATCAAATTAAAGCTTATTTTATGTACTATAAAATGAAAAAAAAAATTTGTCCCGACGACCTATCTTCTATGCGCAAATGGCTACCGTATTCAAAAATATGCTATTATTCTATTAAAATTCTAGGTTTTGTATTTTATTTTATTTTAAAATATCTTATTAGGAGAATATATTGACTTTCATGAATATTATATAATTTAATTGACATAGAATAAAGTTCATAAGACATAAGAAATTAAACTTATTAAATTTCTTTTACTTTTTTAAAGTCGAAAAAGTAATTTTTAAATTTGAGTTAGCTTAAATAGCCAATTTTTTAGATTCAATGCGAATTTTTTATATGAAAATACTAATTTTTAATAATATTAAAACTTATAAGTGATAGAAGAAGTCTAATTGCAGATTTGAAAACATCGCGATAAGTTGATTTAGAAAAGTATATTTTTGTTACTGATGAAAGTTCCTTGTAGTTCAGTGCATTTATTTATAGTAACAAACAGTTTTTATTGAAATTTATTGTATCAAGCCCTTTAAATTTTTATACACGTAAAAATAAAGCAAAATACAATTTCTTTATTATTTTTATAATTTCTCCGTTTAAATTACAATATTAAATTAATGAATATCAATTTCATACTAAATTTAATAATTATAATTAGTATTTATTCATATATTATATTTTAAAATCAAAGAACTACTAATTAGGATATAATCAAAGAAATAAGAGTTGATGTTGCTTTTGGAATAATCCACCAATTTCTCTAAATGAAACACTATCTACAGATTTGCATCGAAGCGTTTCTTATGATAGTGATTTTAATCACTGTCAGAT
>NW_026099572.1:62977561-62985681 GCF_025091365.1 Daktulosphaira vitifoliae | reverse complement strand
ATCGAAGCGTTTCTTATGATAGTGATTTTAATCATTGTCAGATATCATCTATGCTTGTCCCATCTATGCCTCATCCGCACTGTGCCTCAACCCCACTGTGCTACCGTTTTTTTAATCTTTTTTGTCATATTACATATAATTGGTTATTAATGAGCGCAGAAAAATGAGAAAATTCGTTCGACGAAATTTATATTACATAATTTTACATGTTACCGCATAATGTATAATGAGTAAATAAATTTAAAATGAAAAATCCAAAGGTCATGTGTAGTGACCCAGGAGTATATGATTTATAACTGGTAATTCTCAGGTAATCATTTAAAGTTCGTTTCAAGTTAAAAAAAAAAAAAAATTTTAAGTATAAAGTGTATATTAACAAAGTACTTCAGACATTTTCAATTACAATTTTGCAGTTGTATATATACTCATTGTTTTTGTTAAATACTAGTTGAAGGGAAAAATTACTTTTGTTTCAATTTTTTTTTCGTGAGTTATAAATGTGAATAAAGAAAATTCATTATTTTTTATGGCTATTTTTAATATTTTTTATTTTTACTTATATCTATGCTAAACATACTTTGCTTGCTCATTTTAAATTTATATTTAAAGTAATAATAATTAGTTGTTTAAAATTTAAAATGTGTTCTTTTTGGTTTCATTGTTAAAATTATTTTATTATTTCATAATAAGAAACTTTATGAAAAAATTCACAATAAACTAAATCAATTTTTTCTATTTTCATATGAAACACATATTTGGTTGAAATTTAGTAATTTTTAACAGTATTCATTTTTGAAAATCTTAAATGATATGGTATTGATTAATACATAAATATTATATTAACAATCGCCGTGGACAATATACAAGAGCACTTATCTATTACTTATGGCATAAATTTACTAATATGTTTATTATTAACTCCCTAGTACAGTTAAAGTTATGTAATAAAACACTTGTTCAAAATAATACCAGTCCAAATGTGTATAATAACTAAAAATAAAATTTATGGGGATGGTATTAATAAAAAAGAATGATAATGGCATCATCAGTAAAGACATCATAAATAAAAGTACTTTGTTTCTAGTTATTACTTGATTAGTGTAGTTAGTGTGTTTAAACTATTCTTACCTGATATATCTTGGCTGAAAATCAAGTTCCGCGGTGCAGTGAGGAGAAGAAGTGATTTAGACTTATTAGATATTAAATAAGAAGAAAAATAGTTTGTTATATAAGCATATATTGTAATTTAGATAATTATTCAAACATGAATTTATCTTAAGTTAAACTAATGAACGATAGTAAGAATTAAGACACCAAGTCACAATATAAAATAGATAAAAAGTTGCAAAGTAAAAAGGAGCAAAGCCCGGGACTTAAGTCTGAACGTTAAGTCTGAACTAGGATTGGCTCTTTGACGGATGTCAAAAGGCTGATCAGATCCCAGAGGGCTCTTAGGTCTGTTATAATAAATCATAGTAATAACATTTAATGTGATAATATAAGTTATTTAATTGAAAGAAAGGTGTCCTTTACAACGCGGTACGAGGAGTGATTTGTATTGTATTATTGTTTGTTTAGGATATGTAAACAAATAATGACGAGTAATGTATTGTATATTGCTAATCCATACGTGAAACTGTATGGGGGATCATTTATGGCTTATTCGGTAAGGATTATATAAACAAAATTAAACTATTACACTCCTCAGCGGCATCGGTATATTATTGGTAATCGTCGATGAAATGTATGAATTTATGAACATGTGATACATATAAATAACATTTTTACTGTCAAGAAATCCAATTAACTTCTATTTCTGATTATCTATTGAATGTCTTTAAAATGTCACATCCGGGCCAGCTGCACATAGGCAAGAATTTCAAAAGAAATTATTACCATTTCATTTTTCTCACGCTTTTTACCTAAAACCTAGTATTTTCGTTTAGTACACTATAAGCTTTAAATCACCTCGATGTTTAAGACTACTGAAAGAAACGTGTTCAATAAAGAGTACAGTAGTTTGAAAGATTGTATGCGGGTAACTAGATGTGACTATAAGTTTTATATTTATATATACTACATACCTATCATAAATAATGGATCCAAAGTTGACACTACAAGATAATATCATACTCTAATGAATGTTTATATACAAAAAGAACTCAACAAAAAACAATGCATGATAGTATAAGTAAATGTTAATTTTTGATGTTACGATTACCGTCGGCTGTTTAACCAGAGATTAAACAATAATTTCTTAGCTGTTAATACCAGACTATGTTAATAAAATAACAAATTATATTTCCGTTCTAATTAGGTGGGAGTCCCTGTACTTAATTAATATTTGACAAGCGATCTTTAAATATTATTTACATATACAAAAATAGTCTAATCCGATCCGACCTGTTGTCTCCCGTCTCAGCTCGTCTTTGACTCCGCCAACTGTGCGCCGTAATATAACTACAATAAGACTAAACCGAAGACCATAAGACCCAAAATACCAAAAAAAAAAGAACCAACAATGGGCCACTCCACTTGTGTTGTACGTAAATCTCGCAAAAGCAAGAAACCGAACAAAATTTACATACTGTCAAGATAACAACTGGGTTTTTAGCAGGCGCCGTCACTACTAGACGCCGCAACAGGTTGGTGATGGAAACGGCTGATAAGAACCAGTTGTTTCCACCATACCTTATTGCCTGGCTTGAACATGCTACCCCTCCCTTTGGGAAGACAGGGTTTTTGCAAACTTGATAGTACACAGAACCGCAGTCTGAAGTATTAATCCGATGTTATGTGATATGTGTTAAACAAGCTGAATGAACAAAATCGCGGAGCTTAACATATTAACTAATTAACTATCATTAATGATTTGGGAACTCACTACAATGGTACAAAATAAAAAAATAAAAATCAAATAGGTAGTACCCGAGGGTAACCTTGTTGACGACTTAAACTAGTATAGTTTCATTGATTACTGTGATGGCTATGTGATAAAAAACAAATACAACTAAATAAATACAAATAATGTTTATCGTCTGGTTCAAACAGTTGATTACAAAATTACATCTGAGGGGTAATCCAAGTTGAATATTCAGTACTCAAACTACCGGTTTTATAACACATAACATTTATTAAATTTTTTGCTTTTAATTATTAAAATATTTCAAAAGTTTTATTTATTAGTCATTGAAATAAAAATCGCACTGTATCTACAAGAGTTTAATTTGCACAGTTATATTTTTCAGTTGTCGCGTACAGCACATACATAAATTTATAATGTTAAACGTAAAATAAGCAATGACTGGCGAACCGTGTGTAGTTTTAAAATTTACTAGCGCTGAGGTACCACTGACACTGTTGATGGGTAAAATTGATTACATAATACACGTTTATATTTTAAATATACTATTTTTGGATGGGGAAAGAGGGACATAAAGAGAGGAATTCGATCAGTCACACAAACCTAATTGACATATAGGATTTCAAATTGACGCAACAATTAATAATTTACATTGACGAAAAATGGACTATAATATATGAATATTATTTATTTGGACTATTA
This sequence comes from Daktulosphaira vitifoliae, assembly GCF_025091365.1. NCBI lineage: Eukaryota > Metazoa > Arthropoda > Insecta > Hemiptera > Phylloxeridae > Daktulosphaira > Daktulosphaira vitifoliae. Next base: position 62,982,116 of record NW_026099572.1, on the reverse strand, counting down.
GTCCGTGCCCTGTTATAATTTGTACAATTTTATAAATTCTTTAGCTTATGTAGCCGGCGCGTCGCTTATATTTTAGCAGGCCAAATAACGCGTTTTAAAGAAAAATTTGGTGCAAATGCATATTTTTCCCCTCCTAATAACGCCCCTGCTCCTAAGGTTTTTATTTTTAATAAAAATCTGGTGTTAAAAATATTTTGAAGATTATATAGGTAAAACTATCGTTTTATTCAGAATAAATTAAAGTTTTCATCGGAATATTATTACTTTATTTAAGAAACGTATCAAATATTTCTATTATAACCAAAACTCTCTGTAAAATATGATATAAAGGATACAGTAACATAATTAGGGAAGAATACTCGTTAATAGCAATGATTGTTTTAAAAATGAAATTATGTCCAAAAAATAGATCCAAAATATGGAAGTTTTACAATCACTTCTACCAATCGTGAAACTATGATTACGCCATTAAAAACATATTTGTGCAAGTTATTATAGAACACCATTGCTTATACAGATGTTCAATAAGCATGGAAACAGGGGGTCTATTTTTGAATCGTCCGTTCACAAACGTATACGTTCAGATTTTATTTTATACAGAGTGTTCAGTAAGTCAGGAAATGGGTTCTATTGTTCTCATCGTTTGTAACAATGAGACACAATAGAAACCCGTTTCCTGACTTACTGAACACCCTGTATAGGTTTATATGACGAACATTGTTCATGAACACCTTCGGAACGTATGAAACATCGAACGGGCGTTAATCGTTTCCGCCAAAATTGACCGTATCGTTTCCGCCAAAACTGAATAAGGTCGTTTTTTCGTTTCCGCCAAACTGATCTTCTACCTGTCTATCTACTAAAAAATTTGAGAACCATTTAACTTTATCCATGGTAGGCAGCTTCCCGTACCAAAATTTTATCACATAAATACACTTTTATAAACAAAATATGGCGTTTTACCAAAGATAAATAAATTATAATAGATAACTGTCTTAAGTATGTACATATATTTTTGTAATAAATAATAAAAGTATAGTTTATAAAAAAATATAGTCATCAAAACATTGAAATAAAATTTAAATATTAATTATAAGCTTAAAAAATATTTAATATATGAAATAATATAATAAAAAATAGATCTATGATCTATACAATTTTCGGTAGTTGTTGGAAACTAATTTTACAAATTCAAGTCTGCTAATTTCTTTTTTATTATACTTATCAATTGCCTCTTTTGTTTTATTGGAACGGATTTCAATTTTACTCCGTACGCTTATTGAGATTGCGTTATTAGAACTATATATTTTAATGTAATTATAATATGAACGTTTTCTATTAAAATTTTTAAAAATATATTAATAGAAGGATGTGCCTTATAAAATTGATCATTAAAATGTGAATGGAATGATTCACAATTATTTGTTGTCCGGGCTAATGAGGGGTCCATCAATGCCCAAATTTTTGGAGGATATTTGCTTTCCTCAGAAATATAATTGTCGATTAAATAATCAGCATACTGAATGAAAGCTGTTCCCTCAGGTATTAATGTCATGAAGTCATCAACGAAACAATCAGACACGTCTTCTGGATTTAAAAAAGTTAACCCGAAGGTAACCTTTAACCATTCACATGTTTTATAAGCATTACTCAAACCTAACTCTTGAAGTTTTCTGTACCAACTCTGGGTTAAGTGAAATCTACAACCAATAATAGTAATTAATGGCCACACAATTAGAGCAGCTTTGTGAATAGAAACTTCGAAATCGACAGTTATATTTTCAGGATACAGTAATAACTTTTTTTCAGTGCATTTATATTTTATAACCTCAAAAGATTCTTTATAAGTCTCTATAAATTTATTTTTTAATAAACAAAAAACAAGTGGTACATAGTAATTGTTTATATATCCGTGTATGGTAAATAATTGTACAAAATGTTTTGGGCAATACTGAAAAGTTCCATCTACATATATTGATTTGGAATTGCAAAGAAATTTGAGGTTTGTATCACAAGAAAAAATAATAATATTTTTCTCATGATCGTTGTGTAATAAAAACTGTTCTCCGCGCGTAGTTAGTATTTCTGTATGATCAATAATTGTATGTAATTCACTTATAGATTCTGGATTAGTAGGAAAAAATTGTCTTCTAGTGCGATAAATAGTTTGGCGAATACATGACACATCCGTTGTCGTAAAATTATTATTACTTAATGTTTGAATTTCCCCTAAAATTATTTTTTGCGGTCTTTGGCAAATATCGTCTACGGCTTTGCGTTTACAAGCGCCTGCTAATTTTTGTCTCATAATTATGGGATCAGAACAAGGGCCATTACATGTATGTTCTATAAGATATATTAAAACTAATTTAAAATAAGGTCAGCTTTAATCAATTTAACTAAAAATTTTAAAAATACCTGTTTGATCAATAATTTCATCAAGCTCATTCACGTGAATGGTACCTTTGCATTCTTTTACAAAACAACGCCAACGTATGTTACCCGTTTGTATTGCTTTATATGCAAAACGAAACTTAAAATTATTCAATAAAATCATTTGTTGGCCCCGCTTACTTCTGATATATTCAAATGACATTTTAATTAAAAAAATAAAATAAAAAAGAACGGATGGCAAAATATTTATCGATATACCGATCAGTACACTGCTATCTAACTAACAATAATAGAATAGGAAAAAGTTCGATTAAATGATAAGTAGATAATTATTATCGGGTTATTTTGGCAAATATTTTAACCAGTGGTTCTCAAGCCTCTATTTGTAGACAGGTATAAACTATCGGTTTGGCGGAAACGAAAAACCGACCTTATTCAGATTTGGCGGAAACGATGCTTGGCGGAAACGATACGGTCAATTTTGGCGGAAACGATAATCTCCCCATCGAACGGACGACCGTTCAGAACAATAAAAAACGTTCGTTCACAACGGATAATAGAAACCATCCGTTAGCGAACGGTGGGTCGAACGGTCGATCGAATGGACGGTCATAAATAACAAAAGAAAGGTTTGACTCTTATACTTGCCTTTTAGACAAACATATTTACCTAAAATATAATTTTGAAATAAAATCGTTAATAATTAAACAAATTTATTAAACAAATCAATTATTCGTAGAAGTAGCTATAATCGAAAATAGGGGAACTAAGGCCACCCAGTTTGAGTAAGATTTCCTAATTGACTTAGGAACATAAAAAAACATTTAATATATATTTTTATTAATAAAAATATATTTATTATAATAAATATTATTACAATTAATTATGTTGTTATACAAAACATAAATTAGTTAAAAAAAATTATTGAAATTTACAAACAAAAATTTTTAGTTAAATATTAAAAATTATTTTAAATACTACTATTATCTATGTGTAATATAATATAAACTATATCAATCACTAGTTGATCATTAAATTTTATTATTAAAAATTGTTAGGTATATTTATGTTATCATATTTTCACATTTACTTTTTTATATTCATTTATAAAATGCGTTTCCAAATTATTTCAAGGCAACTTACAGCGCATCAATGATACTTAATATTTGTTTACTATCCATTAAATGCAGTAAGACCTTTTTTGAGATAATTGAGTAATATAAACAAAAGTCACATTATTTAATAAAATTCACTTGCAAATGCAACCATAAAATACATTGTTGTATACAGAGTGATTTTTGTTATCATAACCCACTCAATTACTTACAGAATAATAATAATTACAATAAACATTTTTTTTTTGATTATCCTTAGTTACACATTATTCTTGAATTATTAACTATGTAATACTTTTTAAGTTCATCCCTTATACCTAGTAAGGGTGTCAACTTTGTTTTTTTAAATGAGAGTAGATATTTTGAATTTAATAAAATGTTTGAGCTTTTAATTTAATAGTAGATGGCATTTGAATTTTTAATATACCTTTATTTGTTTATTAAATATAAACATTTAATGTTTCAAATTTTTTAATTTAATATACAGGTATAATACACAAGGGTTTACAAATACAGGTAGCTAATTGGTTTTTTATGACATCGATATTAGCAGGTACACAGCATCGTTATTATCAATGGTAGTAAGGTACATTGTTGTGAGTTTATAAATACACTAACTGACAATACAAAAAGTATATCAATGGATAGTTATAATTGATAATAAACAATCCGTGACTGTGACAGCAATGTCATAAAATAACAATTAGCTATGTGTATATTATATTCACTATTATAAATTAATTTCCATTTTTCAATTAATATGTTAAATAAATTGAAACATAATATTATATTATAATTACTCAGTAATATTAATTAAAACTCGTAATACGTGTAACAACTATTTTGTTGGTTGCATCCTTACCTCATAATAAACCATCTTTTGAAAATTTACCTTTAGAGTTTTCGTACCCGTACACGAGTGCGTGACATCAATTATATATACAGGGTGTTCAGTAAGTCAGGAAACGGGTTTCTATTGTTCTCATTGTTTGTAACAATGAGAACAATAGAAACCCGTTTCCTGACTTACTGAACACCCTGTATAT